>NC_139023.1:41485914-41827576 GCF_964662115.1 Mustela nivalis | reverse complement strand
AAAGATAAACTTTAAAAATATAAATTTATAAGTACATTGAGATTGTTAGATTTTTTTAAGAAGCTTAATAAATAATGTATTCTTTTCTTTTTTTTAAAAGATGTTTTTCATTATTTATTTATTTGACAGAGATCACAAGTAGGCAGGGAGGCAGGCAGAGAGAGAGGGAGGGGGAAGAAGGCTCCCCAATGAGAAGAGAGCCCGATGTGGAGCTCGATCCCAGGATCCTGAGATCATGACCTGAACTGAAGGCAGAAGCTTTAACCCACTGAGCCACCCAGGAGCCCCAAAGTATTCTCTTCAGTACCAGAATTTGTAACTAATTGACAGATGAAAAAGGAGGCAGTCAAGTGAAAAACAATAGGTCTTAGATCTGCAAGAAATTCGAATTAGATGAATTCAGCTACTCAGGCACTGTTTCACATTTTCAGATCTCTGCAGAAAAGGGGTTAACCTTTTTATTCATGTAAAAAAGAAGACTATAACACATAATATGTGTAAGCATGTAAATATCAAAATATATCCCATTAGTTGTTAAGACACACAGGCCTATTTTTTCTCTCAAATTCATGAATATGTAGGAGCAGTAAGTGAGAATTATCATAGTAGATTTTCCCCCTGCAAAAAACATAAAGCAAGGGAGAAACAGCACACTCCCAGATAATAGTATATCATAGACTGAAACCAGCCATAAGTTATAATTAAATTTATGGACCATTGTTAACCCCATGATAATATAGTGCATGGTGAATATAATGCACAGTGGAAATTCTGGGTACTAAATTGAACCTGCAATTTGAATTTGTTTGTAAACATATATTTACAAAGAAATTATTTGTAAACATCCAAAAACCCATAGTTATTTTCTCTATGTAGTGATTTGCCTTGAATTTTGTTTATTTCTTTAAATTGTAATTATTTTTTAAAAAATTTACTTATTTGAGAGAGAGAGAAAGCAAGCAAGGGGATGGGCAGAGGGAGAAAGTCTCAAGTGGACTCTCTGCTGAATGTAGCACCTGGTGCAGGACTTGATCCCAGCACCCCATGATTATGATCTGAGCCAAAACCAATAGTCAGCCTCTTAACTAACTGAGCCACCCAGCTTCCCCTTTAAATCTTAATTATTTAAAAAATAAAAACATACGCATTTGGAAACACAACAACATTCTGGATAGCCTAACAAAATATAGTAAATAAGATTCATTCGTTCTTCTTTACTATTTTTCTCTGGGAGATTCTGTATGCCTATATAACTATATTTTAGGAAATGATTTGTTTAGTTCATTTAATAATGCATTGTATTTTTCGCTGACTATTTATTCTTTCATAAAGAAGTTTCCATTTACATTGTGCCAACTATCGACCATGATGCAAAATGAAACTTTAAAAGGTTACTCTTGACAGAAAAGTATTAAAGAAAATCCTAAAGATCTAAATCTCAATCATCATCAAAGAGGACAGTTAAATAAATGGCTCTTTGTAAAACACATTCAAATCAGGAATAATGTCTCACATTCTCATAACTTGAAAAAAAAAAATATATATATATGGCAAGAATGATCTAGAAATGGGTGGCTCTGTTGTTAAGTGTCTGCCTTCACCTCAGGTCATGATCCCAACCAAGGTCCTGGGATAGAGTCCCAAGTTGAGCTCCCTGCTCAGCAGGAAGTCTCCTTCTCCCTCTCCCTCTGCTCTTCTACCTGCTTGTGCTCACTCTCATTCTCTCTCTCCCCCTCTCAAATAAATAAATAATAATTTAAAAAAATCTCTTTAAAAAAGTATGATCTAGAAAAAATAATTTTAATTTTCTAGATTACTGAAGATAAGAAGAAACTATTGTAGCAGAACAAGAAAAACTATAAGGATGCTTCATTTGTAAACAATAAAGTGGAAATTAATTAATTGAATGTGAATAGACACTATCTGGGCAAGGTGATCTGGATTAAATCAATGCTGAGGCCAGACCTGGCTCAGAAAAGCTGAATTAGTTACCTCCTCAGATCTCAGTATTCTGTGTTATCGAACAGTGCTTTAACTCATAACATTTAAACTCTCATCTACATTTAAAATTCCATTTCTGGCATTTCAACATATCCAAAGAAGGGATTCTCATTCTTTTGTTTTCTTTTGTTTTTCCTCTCTCTTCCTTTGCCTGTACAGCTTGTGATAGTTAGAAACCTTCAACAAATCTAGGATGATGTAACATGAAAATTCATATAATAGTTTAACACATTCCAGACAATTAGAACTAGCTACTAAAGCTGGAGAAAGCAGCATTCATGAGTGTAAAGGAAAGTGAGTGATTTTTCCTAACAAGAAAATTTGTTTAAACAAAATACCATTGCCTTTTAGTATAATAAATATGTATGAAATTATTTTTAATAAAAAACAGAAATTTTAGTAATTTATTGATAAAAATTAGGGAATAATATCAAGAAGGTCAACCCTAATATTTAACAATTTATTAATGTATGCCACCATTCCACTGTATACTTCGCATCCATTATTTGATAGGCTATACACTAAATATTTCTCATTTTATGAGGTCAGCATTACCTTGATCCCAAAACCAGACAAGGATCCCATCAAAAAAGAGAATTACAGACCAATATCCTTGATGAACACAGATGCGAAAACTCTCACCAAAATATTTCCCAATAGTACCCAAGCAGTACATTGAAAGGATTATTCACCATGATCAAGTGATATTTATTCCAGGCTGCAAGGTTGGTTCAACATCAGCTAATCAATCAATGTGATATAATACATTAATAAAAGAAAATACAAGAACCATATGATACTCTCAGTAGATGTTGAAAAAGCATTTGACAAAGTACAGCATCCCTTCCTGATCAAAACTCTTCAAAGTGTAGGGATAGAGGGCACATACCTCAATATTATCCAACCCATCTATGAAAAACTCACTGCAAATATCATTCCCAATGGAGAAGAACCGAGAGCTTTTCTGCTAAGGTCAGGAACACAGCAGGGATGTCCATTATCACAACTGTTATTCAACATAGTACTAAGAGTCCTAGCCTCGGCAATCAGACAACAAAAAGAAATTAAAGGCATCCAAATCAGCAAAGAGGAAGTCAAACTATCACTGTTTGCAGATGATATGATACTATATGTGGAAAACTTAAAGGACTCCACTCCAAATCTGCTATAACTTGTATAAAAATTCTGTAAATTTTCAGGATATAAAATCAATGCACAGAAATCAGTTGCATTTCTTTACACCAATAACAAGACAGAAAAAAGAGAAATTAAGGTGCCTATCCCATTTATAATTGTACCCAATACAACAAGATACTTAGGAATAAACCTAACCAAAGAGACAAACAATCTACACTCAGAAAACTATACTCATGAAAGAAATTGAGGAAGACACAAAGAAATGGGAAAATGTTCCATGCTCCTGGATTAGAAGAACAAATATTATGAAAATGTCTATTCTCTTTAAAGCAATCTACATATTTAATGCAATCTCTATCTAAATCCTATCCATTTTTTTCAAATAAATTGAACAAATAATCCTAAAATTAATATGGAGCCAGAAAAGATCTTGAATAGCTAGAGGAATGTTGAAAAAGAAAGCCAAAGTTGGTGGCATCACAACTCGAGACTTCAAGGTCTATTACAAAGCTGTCATCATCAAGAAAGTGTGATACTGGCACAAAAACACATACATAGGTCAGTGGAACAGAATAGAGAGCCCCAGAAATAGACCTTCAACTCTATGGTCAACTACTCTTTGACAAAGCAGGAAAGAATGTTCAATGGAAAAAGACAGTCTCTTCAACAAATGGTGTTGGGAAAATTGTACAGCCACATGCAGAAAAATGCAACTGGACTATTTCCTTATACCACACACAAAAACAGACTCAAAATGAATGAAGGACCTCAATGTGAGACAGGAACCCATCAAAATCCCCTTCAACGTCAGCTGCAGCAACTTCTTCCTAGGAACATCATCAAATGCAAGGGAAGCAAGGGCAAAAATGAACTATTGGGACTTCATCAAGATCAAAAACTTTTGCATAGCAAATGAAACAGTTAACAAAACCAAAAGACAACTGATAGAATGAGAGAAGATATTTGCAAACGACATATCAGATAAAGGGCTAGTATCCAAAATCTATAAAGAGCTTAGCAAACTTAACACCAAAGAACAAATAATCCAATCAAGAAATGGGCAGAGGACATGAACAGACATTTCTGCAAAGAAGATAACCAGATGGCCCACAGACACATGAAAAAGTGCTCCACATCACTCAGCATCAGGGAAATACAAATCAAAACCAAAATGAGATACCACCTCACACCAGTCAGAATGGCTAAAATTAACAAGTCAGGACATGACCGTTGCTGGTGAGGATGAGGAGGAGAAAGGAAAGCCCTCCTACATGTTGGTGGGAATGCAAGCTGGTGCAACCACTCTGGAGAAGAGCATGGAGGTTCCTCAAAAAGTTGAAAATAGAACTATCCTATGACCCAGCAACTGAACTACTGGGTATTTACCTTAAAGATACAAATACAGTGATCCGAAGTGGCACATGCACCTGAATGTTTATAGCAGCAGTGTCCACAATAGCTAAACTATGGAAAGAACCTAGATGTCCATCAACAGATGAATGGATAAAGAAGATGTAGTATATATACATAATGGAATACTATGCAGCCTTCAAAAATTAAATCTTGCCTTTTGTGACAATATGGATGGAACTAGAGGTTATTATCCTTAGCAAAATAAGTCAATTGGAGAAAGACAACTATCATATGATCTCCCTGATATGAGGAAGTGGAGATGCAACATGAGCGGTTTGTGGATAGGAAAAGAATAAATGAAACAAGATGGATCAGGAGGGAGACAAAGCATAAAAGACCCTTAATCTCATGAAACAAACTGAGGGTTGCCAGGGGAAGGCGGGGAGGGAGAGGGTGGTAGGGTTATGGAGATTGGGGAGGGTATGTGTTACGGTGAGTGCTATGAAGTGTGTAAACCTGGCAATTCACAGACCTGTACCCCTGGGGCTAATAAAACATTACATGTTAATTTAAAAATTAATTAATTAATTAATAAGATTGCCCATTAAAAAAGTCCACTCCCAACTTGGGTAGAAAAAACCTGGAGTCTGTTTCACGTGGCCATGATTTGTCAGTGAAAATCTCAAACATGCATAGCCTTGGCATGAGTACTGTGGTTTGAGGCTGTCAGATATCTACATTGCTCTCAGGGAGTTCTTTCTTGAAGAAATATGTAGATGGCACACCTCCATAACTATCACAGATACCTTGGTTGAAATTCAAAAATTAACATTACTTTTGATATTATGAAATTATTAGCATTATATGATGATTTATGCTCATTATTTAAAAATGTGATTAATGACTTTAATATTGTTACTCTACTTATGAGCAATCCTTAGATATCAATTTTTTTAACTTTAACCTCACACATCTTAGCAGTTCTTTTTTTTTAATATAATTTTTTATTTTTTATAAACATATAGTTCTTAAGGACTTCCCATCCACAGTGAGTCCCCCAGTGATATGATTAATGTTTTTTATATTAAAAACTGTTCAGCAGTCTTGCAATAACAATTTGAGAGGCTAGTACCTTCACTGTGATTGTTTTCACAGTATTTGAGTTGAAAGAGCCAAAGGAAACCCAGCCAGCTATTATACAAGAGAAGAACATCATTTTGTTCTTTCTGGTAAGATCAGATAAAAAAGGCAATAACAAACATACTATTGGACATTGGAGAAAAGGAGATTTTTGAAAGTGAACTCAGGTGAATGATGTACTAATTTTTAGTGAGAAGTAGAACTTACAAGTGATGAATTTGGATATTTGGCTGAGGAAATTTTCAAACAAAATTTGGAAAATTGCTTATTATAAAATGTGAGAGGAAAGATATAAATTGAAGAATAAAGTATTAAGCAAATAAGAACCACCACTCGATGATTGGAAAACTCTCAGCATATCCATATTACAAAAAAGAAGAAAGTGTGCTCTGGAGATTGAGGCTGGGAAATTTTCAAGAGATGAGTTGTGCAATTCATGGATCCAATCAGCCATCTTACTGGAAGCCAGGAATAGAAATGCAATTACACAGGAAAGATCTGTATACTAGTTTCTTGTCTGATTGCTTTGGACTTTCATGAATTGCACAAGAGAAAGAAAAAAATTTGAAAATTTTATGCCAATAGAAATGTCACCATTCTGGGAGGAAAGGAACAGAGTCAAAGTGAAGGAAGGAAGAAAGACGCTGAGACCAGAACCATGCATGTACAGGCATGGTCAGTGGTGGACTGCAGAGAGGGAGACCAGCCACCCCACATGCTAGTGGACCTAAAGAGCAGGGCTTCCATCCCAGTAGTCCCAGAGGACAGAGTACCCAGACACAGATGTTTATTATATTGCCCTGAAACCTAATAGAATTTGCCCAACTGAGGTGCCATCTTGCTTGGGAACCATTATCCCTTTACTCATTGAAATTTCTTCCTTTTGGAATGGGAATGTTTATCTTTTGAATTCACTAGCATTGATTTTAGAAGTAAATAGCTTGTTTTCCACAAAGAGGAACACATACATTGAATCTCATCCATACCTGATTCAAATCACTGAGGTGATAATATTTGGAACTTTTTGAGTTGATGATATTTAGATAAAATTTTAGACATCAAGTTGATGGTAGAATGGATTATGACTCTGGGGGTTATTGTGATTAGGGAGTATATTTAGCACAAAGGAAAGATGTAAATTTGGAGGGCTGTAGGATAAGATATTTGGGATTGAACTGTGTTCCTCAATAAGGTATGCTGAAATCCTAATTCCCAGTACTCATTTTTTTTTCCCAGTACTCATTTTTTAAAAAGATTTTATTTATTTATTGACACAGACAGAGAAAGATCACAAGTAGACAGAGAGGCAGGCAGAGAGAGAGGGAGAAGCAGGCTCCCTGCTAATCAGAGAGCCCAATGTGGGCCTCCATCCCAAGACCCTGAGATCACGACCTAAGCCAAAGGCAGAGGCTTTAACCCATTGAGCCACCCAGGTGCCCCAAATTTCCAGTATTCATGAATGTTACTTTACAGGGAAATAGGGTCTTTGGGATGTTATCAAATTAAGATGAGGCAGTACTGAAACAAAGCAGACTTTTTCCAAATATGATTGGTGTCCTCTAAGAGAAGAGACAGAGATCCAAGAGAGGAGACACCATGTGATGATGGAAGCAGAGGTGGAAGTGTAGTAGCTGTAAACCAAGGACCACAAAAGATTGCAGGCGAATAAACACAAACCAGGAAGAAGCAAGGAAGGATTCACCCTTTCAGATTTCAGAGGGAGCGTGGAACATCCATCATATTTATCCTGGGCTTTTAGCTTCCAGAACGTTGATAGAATAAATTTGGTTGTTTTAAGCCACCCAGTTTGTGATATTTTGATATAGCAGCTAAGAAACAAATATAAATATTTAGTACAAATTGGATGAAAAATAAAAATTTGCTGAGGAAATGACAAAAATTGTGAAAAAAAGGGAGAGAGTAACTCCAGTTTTCTTATAACAGCTGCAATATACACCTGAAAACTAAACACTTTATCATAATAAATATTTGTTTATTAAAAGAAGAATGAGGGCATCTGGCCAGCTCAGTCAGAAAAGCGTGTGATCCTTGATCTTGGGATTATAAATTTCAACCGTATGTTGGGTGTAGGGATAACTAAACAAAATAAATAAACATAAAAAAAGAATAGATTTAATGAATAATGTGATATTCTAAATATCTCTCTTATACGTAAATGTTTTGCCCACATGTTATTTTGATAAACTAATGAATCAATATGTCCACCAAAAGTTGTTTCCAAACTAAAGTGCTATTCTTTCTAACAAATATACTATAAAACTTAATGTTATATGAAATCTATTTTGGTTGACAAAATGCATATCAAATATTAAGTCATTAATAGTAGCTCTTTTCATGTCTGTATTTATTTTATAAGTCCTGGAAACAATTCCCTCTTATCTGCTGAAGTCTGAATTTATTATTCTTGCTTTTACTTCTAGAATAGGTGCCTGAACATGATAGTAATTGGGAGCTGGTAGTACTAGAGACCACAGTATGGCATGTGAAATGCAGAAATGGCATATAAAGATGATTTGACTCCCTTGACCATATGAGAATCTTTTGGGGGCCCGCACTTGAGAAAGCCTTGCTTTAAAGTAGCATCTCTTTATTACTGAGATGTTAGTTGTAAAGATGCACCCACAAGTAGTTGTTAATACCAATCTTTTTGGGATGAGATTATTTAGACTACTACATTTAAGCACTGGTAAACCTCTGCCCAAAACAGTAATAATTTTGGTTGTCTCTTATACATACCCTGGTTCATAATGATAAAAGCATACTATTAGCAATGAAGAAATTAATATGCTTTGCTGTTTGCCATGCAAAGTTAATAAGTACATCTAAATCATTTTATAATTTTAATAAAATTTGGAAATATCAGTCATAAATTAATTTGAATGGAAGATTAATAGAAAATATTATTTTTTTAATTGGAAGATATCAGTTCTTCTTATATACAGCCTTTGAAGATAAGTAATAACTTGAGATTCACAAATTTATATTGGATTAATGATGTAAGATTAGATGTTACAAAATTCCCTGCAATGCCTTAAGTGAATCTCACCTTTTTTTTTTAAAGATATTATTTGTTTATTTGAGAGAGAGAGAAAGAGAGATAGCACAAGCAGGGACAGCTGCAGAGGAAGAGAGAGAAGGAGGCTCCCACTGAGCAGGAAGCCCGGCACAGGGCTTGATCCTAAGACCCCAGGGTCATGACCTGAGCTGAAGGCAGTCACTGCCATGTGACTGAGCCACACGGGCACTCCATGTCTCACCAAAATTTAATGAGAGTAAATATAAAAGAATAATCCAGGGCAAAAGGTTTGGGTTTTGTTTTGTTTTGTTTTGTTTTGTTTTGTTTTGTTTTGTTTTGAAGTAAAAGGTTTTTAAATGGAATTGGGAATACAATTAGCAACCTGTAGACTAAGTAATGGGCCTAAAAATTGTAGATCTGTACACTTTCCACATTTTTTCCACCTTCTGGTGATATAACAGCCCCAATTTTCTAAAGGCTCCATCACCCTTTATTGTATGAATTTCTTAGTCTCTGAAAATACATGAGTTTACAACTGGTACAGAGATTTCCATGTATCACATTTAGCAAAAAATAAGACTGAGATGTCCTCATCTGCTTTCACTCATGGTACTATATCTTTCTTCAAAGTTTGGAAGGATAGTCATTACAGTAACAGTATTGTGAATTGGGAAAATAAAGGTGTCATACATATATATATATATATATATATATATATATATATATATATTTTATTTATTTATTGGACAGAGAGAGAGAGAGAGAGATCACAAGTAGGCAGAGAGGCAGGCAGAGAGAGAGAGGAAGGGAAGCACGCCCCCTGCCAAGCAGAGAGTCCTATGTGGGGCTTGATCCCAGGTCTGTGAGACCATGACCTGAGCCGAAGGCAGAGGCTTAACCCACTGAGCCACCTAGGCTCCCCTAAAGGTTATATATTTTTAAAGTAACTATATATTGAAGCTGAAGAAATCACAGTCAAATACACACTAAGAGAATATATCTGATGAGCTAGTGCCTATAAATAAGCAGGAATTGGAGGTTATCTCCTTACAAAATTTATAATAGGTTTGAATCTTTTCTTGTTTTTTGCTATTCAGATAACTCAGAATGGATGAGGATACTGGAATGCAGCTGGAAAGACTGCTAAAATTTACTAAATGCAGAGATGTAATATATAAGGGATAAATTTATTAATCAACCTAAGTGTATGATTCAAAAGTTTCCTCTTGAAAATATTTTATTCTTGGGATCAATACACTAGAAATTGCCTTTGCTATTTTCTCAAACATGAAATTAAAGTCCAAAGAAATCCATTTTAATGTAATGCTGTTTAAAATATGTTGTTTACAAAGGGGTACCTAGGTGGCTCAGTGGGTTAAGCCTCTGCCTTCACCTCAGGTCATGATCTCAGGGTCCTGGGATCAAGCCCTACATCAGGATCTCTGCTAGGCAGGGGGCCTGCTTCTGCCTGCCTCTGCCTGCCTCTCTGCCTACTTGTGATCACTCTCTCTCTGTCAAATAAATAAATAAAACTATTAAAAAATACTTTGCTTACAAAAGCATTTGATCTGAAAGTATTGAATACCTTTCTTTTGAATCAATCAAAATGTTATCTCTGAACTTTGCCCAATTAATTTATTAGTAATGGTTTATAACTTCCTGGCAATCTTTTTCTTATTTTTTTTTCAAGTTTTTATTTAAATTCCAGTTAGTTAACATACAGGATAATATTAGTTTCTGGTGTAGAATCTAGTGATTCATCATTTACCTACAATACTTGGTGCTCATCACAAGTGTGTTCCTTAATCCTTATTTTCTTTTTAAACCATCCTCCACCCATCTTCCTTCTGGTAACCCTCAGTTTGTTCTCTATAGTGAAGAGTCTGTGGTCTTTTTCAAACCAAGATAAGGAATGGCAAGTTCCCAAGTATAGGACCACTTTTGAATTTTCTGATCTAAAGAATATATTTAAGGCACTATAGTCTTATGTTATTTATTGCAATACTTTGCTTGAACCAGGAACATAGGAGATAAGAACCTGAACACAAATGGTGATCATGATGACTGCAGGAGCAACAGGAAATAAAAGAAACATGATGCAGAGTCTATGGCTGTTGTCTTGGCCCTACTGACAGATTGAGATGCCTCACTGGTCAGAGGTATTTGACATCATGTGTCCAACATTTCATAACCAAAGATAGACCAGTGAATTTTCTTGGTAGCTGCACTCTTGATGCATAGATATATTTTTTATTAGTTCCTCTTTTACTTCTATAGCATATTCTTACTTATCTTTGGGATATTAGACTTCTGTGAATACCCACAAATTTTTGCTGCTGTGGCTCTCTCTTGAGCCAAGCACACAGCAATAGTGCCAGGTAATGCTTCAGCCCTGTTTGTCTTCCTGAGGCCTGAATATCTCTACATTTCTATTGTCAACTTGGCTCCTAACTCATCTCCTCCAGCTTGCTTCTGAACAAAACCATTGACTTAGGGATAAAATGTCTGTCCAGTGGTTTTCCCATAGAAAGTCATGACTCAAGTTTGAAAATTCATAGCTAAGTGATTTCCAGCTAAGATATTCTTAAATGTTCTTTCCTATTTATGAGCTGAAGGTGAAGCAACACTATAAAGAGGGAAGAAGGACTGAAGCTGATGTATTGCCAGGTTCAGGTCAAGGAACAGGCAGTGGTAGCTCAAAAGCTGGCAACTCCAAAGTAAAGGAATTAAGGTGAAAATAAGACAGAAAAAGTATTTGTTGGGTCTGGGTATGTGTTTCCATTGTGAGAGTCTAATGGGGGAAAAAAAGAAAAGCACAAAACATGTTTCTATTACCAGATACTGTAGATACTGCAGATTTTAGCAAACTATTAGTCTTGTGAGATGAAGGACCCGCATATAGTCCTGCTCAAAATGTGAATCAAACTGCCCCCCGGTTTTTGGGTCATATGACATGACAAGCAGGAGCACAGGAGTGATGGGGCAATTATAAAGCTATTGACCATGGAAGGTTGTTAAGAAATAAAGAGGGTAAAAAACCCACAAGGAATAAATAATTGTTCAAAAAAAAAAAAAAAGGATTTGAAAGTATTACTGAGGATTTATTGAGTCTGCTATCTTTGAAGTAGTGTGAATGGGTATGGAACTACTCTGTGGGCTGGGCTATCTATTGTGGGTCTCAGACATCAAAGGAAAGGCCAGATGAACTGATGTTGGCCCTTAAACTATAGCAACAGAAATGATTCCAGAAAGTAATTTAAAAACATGAAAAGTTGTGTTGTTTAGGAGAATAGACAACAATTGTAACAGTGAAATGAGACTTAAGAGACATTTCAAAGTCTTCGAATAAATATATTTAAGTTACTCAACAAAACAAATGAAGGGATAGTTCCACCACCCAATAACAATGAATTATAAAACAGAATGAGCAGGTATTTTGAAAAGGTTATATAAAAATTAATTAGATTGACTGGAATAGTCATTGGAATAAAAGTTCACTTAGAAGGAATCTAGTGTAGACCAAACATAGACTGGGAGAGAATCTGAGAGAGACAATATTGCTAATGAATTTACCAAGTAGTCCATATGTAGCAAAGGGATATAAAAATGTAAATGAATACTTTAAATAATAAAAATGAATATGACATGCATAAATAGCCAACAACTTTTTAAAAGTTAGGTCTGCATGATACATAACATGGTTCACGTTTTGGACCACTAATTCTGTATTTACAACACTAGTGCAACACTATTCTCAAGGAAGTTATTAGTTCCAGAAAGAACAAGACAAGAATTTCTTTCCGTTAATTCTGACCTATCTCTGGGAAAGTTTTGAGAGAATAAGAAGGAAGAAGTGTGATTTTCTTTTTCTTTTTTAAACTTGGTGGGTTTCCCTTTCAACAAAGAGTATCCAGATGAAGCCTTGATTCCCTGGGAAACACTGGCCATGCAAGGAGGCAAAGGGCCACAGATATTTGCTTGGGTTGGTTGCTATTATTAAAAACAAAAACAGAAACAGAAACAAAAACAAAACAAAACAAAAAACCTTGCTGCATATAGATCCCAACAGTACAGATTTTGTCCAGTCAATAGTTCTTGGACTCCCTCTAAGTAAGTTCCCCCAATAAGTCTATGCATCCACTGTTTTCTTTGAGTCTTTTCTTTGGCCTTACTGGACCATCACCCACCCTATGCTTACTTAAACTCTGTTGGAGCACACCTGCAGAATTTTTACAATTCCTATTTACTACTTTGACATAAGGAAGCATTTATGTGATTTGTATCAATCAATCAAATTTAATATTGGTAGCATCATTGTTATTTATTAAAGTTGCAAGCAAACAAAACTTAGAGAAGACTATATTTCTCATCCATTGTTTCCAATTATACCATTGTTCAGAATTACTTGGGAGGTTTTTTGAAGCAGCATGGGCCGCAACACATGAGTTCTTAATTTTGTATGATTACAGAAAGGCTTGAAAATTTGTGTTCACCCAAGTCCTCAGGTGATGCTAATACTGCTAGTTCAGGGACCAAACTTTTAAAGCCACTGTTCTGTACAGTCACCCAAACTTAGAACCGTAATAAAATAATCATTTCCAGTGTAAATTCAGTGACTAGTCCTTTGGGTATAATGTATGTGCCCACTTTCTCCCATAATCAAGTCATTAGGTTGTGCTTACTTTCCCTCTATTGTAAATATAGGAATAACTTGGGCATTTTGTTAGTTGCTCAGTTCATTGAATTTTAAAAAGACCACTTCAGGTTTTCGTGTGTGTGTGTGTGTGTGTGTGTGTGTGTGTGTGTGTGTGTGTCTTTTTCCAACTTTATACATTTCACACAGAGCCTGAATGAGAGTATACATCCCTAAAAAACCTTTGTAAGGTGTTTAAGATTTGTTTGGTAGGGTAGGCATGGTATAGAATACCTTAAAAAGGTTTGAAAATTCTTAACTTTTTTTTTTTTTTTTTGTCTCATAAATATCTCCCTTTTTTGCTGGTTAACTTGACTTTCTTTAAATATTTGCAAAGCTATAAAAACAAAAAAAAATGAATTTATTTTGCTCAAAGGAATGGAAGTCACAAGGAGATAAATAATAGCTCAGGAAAAACATATTAGGATGTATTACTTAGGATTTACTAAGTTCCTCATCATAGAAATGGCGTGAGCATGAAAATAGAAATATTCTGTGCCTAGGAAGTTTAGAAAGGATCTCAAACATCAAAGAAGTGGTCAGATTAAATGATTTTGCCCTGAAAGGATTTTCTAAGGAAGAAAATTTAAATGTTAGCCACAGAAGCCTTCCAGGAAACTACACCATTATTGTAAATGACCTATGTTTCTCTGAAACCAAGTGTCTGTCACCATAATAAACACAGCAAAGACAAACAAACAAAAAACTATTCTCTGGCCTATAGATTGAAGATACTTTGGACAAACAAAATGAATGCTTCTTTGTACTTTCAACTCTATAAATGATGTCTCTGGAGTCTTCTTCCTTTTTTCATCATGTATTGTCCTCTCACAAGAAAATATCAATATCTTTCTCCTTATAAAAAATTGTACATTAAAACTCCCAGTAAAGAAATGCCATAAAATAGTCTAAACTGGTAGGTTTTGTTTTTGTTTTGCATTGCATCTTAATAAATGCATTCCAAACTGACATAAAATGCTACAGTCTTAGAATAATACATGGTATTATGTCATTTATGTACACTCTCGGTGCATATATAATTTTTAGAAATGTAATAATTTGGGCAATAAAAAAAGGAGAGGATTGCACTTTAATTGAGCAAAGCTACAGTAGATGTGCCCACACATACAAGGCACTCAGTAGATGCAGTCAAACAAAGGGCTCTAAAAATATATCAGGTAATATTTGGGAGCTTTCCACCCCAAAGAAACTTTCAGGAAAATCAGATCTATTTAATATATTCTACATGTTGTTAATTCCAGATGTTATACAATACTAAATTTAGTTAAAAATATAGTAAACATATTTTTTAAAATTATCACATATTGTAAAAAATGGGAATGTTACCCTAAATATCCAGAGAATATATGTAAACATGCACTAGTAACATACATATACTTGAATTACTTGGTTTTCTATAAGTGTCAATCAAGAAAATATAATTCACTCTACATATTTCAAACATAAGAAAGCGAATATGAAAGACTGCACATTCTTGAACTACTGAGAGAACAAAGAGTGGATGTTATCTACAGTTTACCTCTAGGAGTTACAGAAAGACTTTGCTACATCTCACCCCGCCTTAACTTTTCTTTGATGTTTGCTCAGTACTACGTATTCGGGATTTTCCTCAGATGATTTACACAGGTATTCTCCAATCTAATCCTGCACTTCTGCAAATATTTTTCTTCTGACCTAAAGAAGAATGATTTCTTGCCTATTTATAGAATGCCTGGGTCATGTAGGTTTCTCCAGCACTCAAAATGGACACGAGTCTTAAATGTAGCAAGACGAGTCTTGAAATGTAGCAAGTAGTTTGAGAAAACATCCTGCCTTCTTGATTGTCGAAGTATAAATGTTGAGCGCAAGGACAAAGAATGAGCCAGACACACTCTTACATGTAGAACTTTAACAAGGATATGGGGTTAGAAAAGAGAAATATGGATGGAAAGACAAAGAAGCACAGTAAGAAAAGCCAGCAATCTTGTAGTGAAGGTAGCCAGTGAGAACTACTTGGTGAGAGAGTACCTGAAAAACAGGATGTCCGCAATGAAATTTATATTTGGAGAGGGGCTTTCTCAATCTTTTATTTTTTATATTCTCTATATCTGTATATCATCTATAACTTTATATTCTTGTTTCACTGGTTTTGGAGAGAGTAAAGAGATAAGGGAGATGTCTAATGTGAATATTGCAGGAAAAGAGGACAGCCACATAAAAAGAGAAAATATTCCATAAATTGAACAAATTCAATAGAAGTAACTTAGAGTCAGAAAGAACTTGAAAAATTTAAGCAAACCTCTATCTCACATGTGTACCTCAGTACCAATGACAAATTCTGGGATATTACAAAGCACATGTGTCTCTTTGTTCAAAATTAGGTTTGCTCAAATTTCATTTACTTCTTAAAAGAAGAATCTCTGTTACTATTTATTTATATCTTTATTTGCAACTATCTGAATTGATATCAATTCCTTTATAAAAGAAGCACATATCCTGCTTTTTTTTGGTATTTATTGACACAAGTATTTAGAATATTTTCAAGTTTCAAAAATATTTGAAACTTCATCACCTGTTACTAAATTAGTTTAAATCAACCAATTATTATATAATTGATAATGAGGATCTCAGATATATTCAGAATTAAAGTAATCTCAGATAAATTGTCAAAAATACTTTTGGCGGTTCTAATAAAAAAGCTGAGGAAGAAGAACATAACTGGCCAATCTATGTGGGTTCCCCTTATAAAAAATTAGTATTACTTTACAGTTTTAGCTCTGTTTATGAATTTTATTTTGCATGATGTATTAAGCCATTGTCTCAGCTCAGTAGATATGACAGTATTAATTCAGTAAAGAGATTAAAAAAAAAGGATGAACTTTACCAAACTTAATGAGAGAGATTAGAAATTGTATATTTATATATTTGTCTACTCCGTACTTATTTTTAAGTGTTGTAATACAGAGAAGAGAAACTTTAGAAACTATCAAAACAGAGTCCATTAAAAAAAAATCTAGAATGTTATAACCCCAGGAATGTTTATTTTTAATAAGCTATGTAACATCTTCTCATCCATTAGCACCCTCAGAAAGTAAATGTAAACCTTTTCAGACACAGTCATCTGTCTTAGAATATTTTAATATTATTCATGTATTACCCTCTGAAAAACATCAAAGGATCACATTATCTGGAAGTAAGTAGAAATAAAAAAGAGTCTAATAGCTTCTGTTGGTTTAAGAAAAAAAAAAAACAAACTATGTGGGGAATATGTGAAAGATGAATACATAAAAGATTAAGTGAACATCTTATAAACAATTAGTGAAATACTATTGAGTCACCATATTCAAATGCAAAATAGATATATGAGAAACAGAATGCATAAGCCTATTATGGGAATTAATTTCATACTCAAAGTTGTTGGTGAGGATATGATGAATCTAAGCCGAAAAACTTCTTTAAAGTCTAGAAAAACCATCTGGTTGCCTTGGAGATGGAAGGACATTTGAGAAGAGGACTCTGTGGGAGATGGTTTGCTACACATTCTTTAGGTTTGTAAAAATGCAGAACTAATCATTCTCTTGCTTCTCATGCACAAATACAGAGGAAAATGTCCCATGTATGTGTCCCTATCCTAAATAATTCTGGCCATAATATTATGGGTGATTCTTTTGAGACTATTTTAGAGTGAACCATATTCACTAAGGTGTCCCCACTGACTATTAGAGTTGGTGGCAAATAGTAGACTGTCAGTTAATATTGGCTGGATGTATGCCAACAGAAAGGAATTACTTCAGAATAAAGTAAATAAAGTGGGAGTTGTTTTGTAGTTGAGCAAATTAAACTGAGAAGAAAGCAATAAGAGCACATTAAGATGTTGAAGCAATTCTTTTTTTTTTTAAGATTTTATTTATTTATTTGACAGACGGAGATCACAAGTAGGCAGAGAGGCAGTCAGAGAGAGAGGAGGAAACAGGCTCCCCACTGAGCAGAGAACCCGATGCGGGGCTCAATCCCGGGACCCTGAGATCATGACCTGAGCTGAAGGCAGAGGCATTAACCCACTGAGCCACCCAGGTGCCCCAAGATGTTGAAGCAATTCTTGAGAAGAAAATAAACAAGGTGAATTGAGTACTTTGCTTTAATCATAGCCTGATAGCGTCATAATCTATATACCAATTGACTGGTTATATGTTGTTCATTCAACAAATACTTAAAGTGCATTCTTTTTTTTTTTTTTAAGATTTTATTTATTTATTTGACAGACAGAGATCACAAGTAGGCAGAGAGGCAGGCAGAGAGAGAGGAGGAAGCAGGCTCCCTGCTGAGCAGAGAGCCCGATGTGGGACTCCATCCCAGGACCCTGAGATCATGACCTGAGCTGAAGGCAGCGGCTTAACCCACTGAGCCACCCAGGCGCCCCAAAGTGCATTCTTTTATGTGCTGGAAATTCAGTAAATATTTCCTGAATTTGAATTTTAAACAAAATGGCAAAGGGTCAGGCTTTTGAAGATCTGGATTCTGATCTTGACATTGCGAAATGATTTTGGTAAATCACGGAATTTCCTCAATCTGTTTCACCTGCTATAACAAAATTATCCTAAAAATAGAAAATAACTAAAATATAACATTTTCTCTTGTACACAATATTGGGATAATTCAGAAACACTTATGAGGAAATACTCTCCCTACATACACATACAAACACATGCATGCACATTTATATTTTAAAAGTGAATTGATAATGATTCATAATAATAATATTAATAAATCATATAATTTGAAATGATTATTTGTAAGACACCTATCATTTCAAAATGAATTGAAACATAGAACTACACAAGCAAACATTTTTTGGAAAAAGATTATCTTAGAACATCTTCCCCAGAAACAAATCTTAGTCTGGCCCCAAGGGAAGCGCTAAAGCACAGATTGTACTGCAGAGTTGGTCTTACCTTGAGGCAAGAGAGCCAGCTTCTCTGCCCCTTCATCTCCCTGGCCTTGTATTTTGGGAGGAAAGGTAGTGTAATATTTATGACAGAAGTGGAGGTGGGTTGGGACGAAGGTGAAATCTTTCCATTTGAGGCATCTCCTATTGTCTAGAAGCACCATGAGTTTCAACCAAAAATACATAGTGAAATTTAACCTCTTTGCTCTCAAAAAAGCAAAGCAGATATCAGCATTTCTTTTCAATTCTGAACTATCCTGAGGGCAAGTGTCCTGTCAACAATCCTCAGTGTGGTTGCTGTGTTTTTATGCAAATGAGTGAAATGTACAGAAGGTAGTTCTCTTGTCATAAACAGGATTTACTTTTCAAGAAAAATGTCCATTTAAAGCAAAGAATCTGAGAAGAGTTCAGAGAACATGCTGTTGAATCTTGTGAAATTCAAAGAAATAATCAGATGTTTTAGATTCTTTTAAAGATTAATAAAGTCTATGTAAATGTAATATGTTATTAACCACAATTGATAGAAAAATTATTATTAGATAACGCTAACATGTTAGAAAGTGTTTTAGTTCTAGAAATTTCATTACTTTAGAAGTGGAATCAGGATAATGTCTTGAAACCTGCAAGTCTTGTCCATTCCTATGTGATAAAATTATTGGACTTAATTTGGCAAAAAACTATACTTCCAAATTGAAAATCATTTATAAATTATCTGAGAAATATCCTCATATTTTATATTGTATGATATGTAATGTTGATCTATAAGGTCTAATTTCTGCATATAAAATACACAGTGTGAAAAAAATAATTTCAAAATAATTTAACTTTTTACGTGTATTTTATTTTCCATCAGGAGGCTCTGCAGACATCTTACTCTGCCTTTGCTTTCCGTTTTACTTAGAAAGCAGATACATCTGAGCCTCTCTCATTTCAATATCGCCCAATCCCCTATCCTATCTTCATTATCATGAAGGTTACTTCATGACTCATACTTTCTCTTGTTACTTGTTCTTCTCTTATTCTCTCCTTACCCCTTGTTTTATGCTTCAAACATTAAAGTAACTACTTTGACAATATCAGAAAATCCACAGAAAAAGGAGTATTAGAAGGAAGTAAGTGGTGAGCATTTCAAAACGGAATCTCTGTTTGAGGATGAGAGAAAGACTCAGAGCACTTACATCTTAATAAATATATGTGCCAGACAAACTTAATACTTTAAAATGAAGAATAAGTAAAACAGAACATTTGGTCAAATCATAAAATTAACTTAAACAATAGTCAGAAGATGTTACTTAACTAATAACTTCTGACCATAAAAGATTAAGGGCTTCACATTCCATTTTTAAAATTATCTTTTCTTTTATTCTGAGGGGAAAAGTATAGGGAGATACCATATACACACCTTGAGAAAAGCATAAATAGCCTGGTATAAATCTGAGAAGCTAAAATTCCAGTTTTACATTGTGAAATATGATATATGGTTGCATATAAATATGTGTTTGATATTTTTAAAACCATTTTTTGAGAAGAGGGAAATAGGCATAGAGAAATAAATATTTCTTTATACTACATAAACACATATTTTAATTAGCCTAAAATCATTGACATTTTCTATTTTATTGTTTGTGTTCTTAATTGATCAAGATAAAGGATATGAGGGCGCCTGGGTGGCTCAGTGGGTTAAGCCGCTGCCTTCGGCTCAGGTCATGATCTCAGGGTCCTGGGATCGAGTCCCGCATCGGGCTCTCTGCTCAGCAGGAAGCCTGCTTCCCTCTCTCTCTGCCTGCCTCTCCATCTACTTGTGATTTCTCTCTGTCAGATGAATAAATAAAATCTTTAAAAAAAAAAAAGATAAAGGATATGAGCTGAAGAGAATTACAGGAAGAAGATGGAGTGAAAAATTTCCTTCATGCAGAAGACAGTGCAATATTAAGAAACTGGAGTAGACTCTTAAAGTCTAAATTTATTATTTTATTTATGATTGAATATTCCAAAAGTTTCTGATATTGATTTCTTGGACTATGATATATATTTTCTCTTTTATTCAGAGCAGATATGATCTCTCTGAGTGTGGACTTTTCTGAGAAAGAGTTTGGGGATGTCTAAGAATACAGGAAGTAGGAAATAACTTTTCTGCCCAGGACTTATAATGTGGAATGTGGTCTAAATAGAACTAAATAGAACTCTAGATATTTTTTACATCCTCCTTGTGGTGGATATGAGCTTGGCCCTGCTATGAAGAGATTCATCAGAGTCTGGATTCAACACACTGGGCCTGCAGGATATGAAAAAGAGAAAATTCTAGTAGTTCTGTTATAATATTCACTTGGTTATCTATAAGTATTCTGTGAAGTCTTGTTAAAAGCTGAAACCCACTCTTCACTGCTATACTGACGTGGCAAAGCCTCCCCCACGCTATCAATGGAATAAAAAAGAACATGGAGAGAAATAGTGCCAACAAAGAAGCATCAACATCAACCTGAGGAACACCATCAATCATATATAAGATATAATCACCAGATGAGGATCTAGATATCATAGGAACTGTGTGACATGTATCCAGAGATGGAGCAGGAATGACTCAACTCTGTGGAACTGTAACTACTATATACAGAGAGAAATCATGGTGCTAGGGAAGATCTGAATCTGTAGACTAAGCTAAAAGATATCTTGGGTAATGTCTGTTTTGTCCACCACTGTAGCTCAGTTACTAGAGTGATACCTTATGTATAACAGATAAAATCCATATTTTTGAATTAATTCTCAAGGAAATAAAAAAAAAAAATAACTGGGCTGTGAATAGAAATTTTAGGCACATACTGGTGAGGGAGAATAGGCATAACTGCTATAGAGGAAACTATAGTTTTCATATGATTCTTTGTTTCCTCTGCAGCTGAACACAATTCTGAATGAATAATATTGGATTCTGCCAAAGATTGCTTCAGCTAAATAAATAGATAATGTAGTCTGTTGGCGATATTGACATACAAATAGAGACATTTCTATTTTATTGGAAATATAATCTCTTGTGGTGGTAAAGTCTATCATTCCACCTTCTGCGAAGTTATGATTATTATTCTAGATTTAAATATTGTGATCTGTCTCAGAAGATTTACAACAATACTTCAGTCTAAACTATAGTCTGACGCCCTATCAAAAGGATGCCCCCATTACAGATTAAATGTTTGTATTTCTCTTTTGCAATGACAAAAGTCCACTTCTAATCACAGGATGCAACATGGATAAGGAAATGTAGGTTTTCCCAAATCAGCTTAACAATTATTCAAGGAACATAATTGACCTTGGAAATGGAATATAGCAAAAGCTTTTGTGTTTGTAGGTTCACAATGTAAATGAACCTTGTATTCAAGATTTGATCCCAGGAAATCTTGTGTTATTAGTGACTCCAGGATGCTACATTTGATGAAACTAGAACCAATTCTTCTTCAGTGCTCTTCAGTTTAGTTGGCACTTCCAGGAGATTTCACTGCATATAATTTGAAAACTAACATCTTAAACTCTAAGCTTGAGAACCCATAGGAGGGAAAAACCTTGTTCAAATTTATTATTGAAGAAGGGGTATATTTTTGCTTGAAGAAAATATGGTAGTTTAGACAAAGGCTTGGCAGTGATGAGCATTATTTGTAGAACTGTTTGGGTCTTGTCTTTAGGACTCAGACTATGCGTCTATGGTCAATGACATACAGAGTATGTATGCATGTATGTATGTATATACAGTATGTTATATTGTGCTCTGAATCAAATTCTCTCCATTCAGTGGGGCAGCAAAATGGATTTATAAATATTTGAAATTGGTAGTATTTCCTAATAAAATGGAATATGGTTTTCTAAGTAACTAATTATAATAGATTCTCTTTGTTCAAAAATTTCCTTACGTTTGTATCTTTAGGGTAAATACCCAATAGTGCAATTGCTGGGTCATAGGGCAGTTCTATTTTCAACAATGAGGAAGTGGTGATGCAACATGGGGGCTTTAGTGGGTAGGAGAAGAATAAATGAAACAAGATGGGATTGGGAGGGAGACAAACCATAAGTGACTCTTAATCTCACAAAACAAACTGAGGGTTGCTGGGGGGAAGGGGGTTTGGGAGAAGGGGGTGGGATTATGGACATTGGGGAGGGTATGCGCTTTGGTGAGTGCTGTGAAGTGTGTAAGCCTGGTGATTCACAGACCTGTACCCCTGGGGATAAAAATATATGTTTATAAAAAATAAAAAATTAAAAAAAAATTTCCTTAGATTTGTTGATGAATTTGGGCTTTAGTTTTACTTGAAAAATAAAATTATCTTCAATTTAAATATGAGAAGTGTTCATTAAATATATGATTAATTCCTGTTTGCAAAATTAATCTTATATAAATGTACAATAAATTTTAAAATAATGTGCACCACATAATACACTGAAATTTATTTTTAGAGTAAAATGCATATCTGATAATTATATAAGTAGATAAACTATACAGTAAATTGCAATATTCTACCTTTTATGAAGGAAAAAAGAAAAATTAGAAAAATCAAAGTTATGCATTTACATCGCAAGTGAGATTTAATTGTCATGTAATATGTCAGTGCAAATAATTAAAGTGATATTACCAATGAAAAATATATTTTACTATTGCTTCTGTAATTATTCCATATAAAAGAACAATAGAGTTAATAAAATAACAGGTTTCTTAAAGGAATGAATTTAAAGGGATGCTACGGTTTGTAGCACTCACTATAACCTGTCGATGCAGCCTATCCTAATGATTCTGGTAAAGATTTGAAATTTAGTTCTCAAACTATCACTCTCATAGATTAGCAACCTCATACATATTCATCATGATGGCATTTGAAGCTGTCTGCTAAATAAAAGATCAATTATTTTTGTGGTTCATCCTCTACCTCTCCCTACCATCGCCATGACTGACTAGTGGATGTCTGTTTTGTGTTACCCATGTTTTAATAGTTTAAAAAGTTTTAAAAGTTACCTGTCTTTTAAAAGTCAGAAGCATTCTTCTTCAGTCCATTATTCAATCAGTTGGACTCTGATAAGAACCTTTTACTTCCTCTGGGTTTTTCTCTGTGTGAAAAGTTCTGAGCTCATGGAATGTTAGAACACATTTGAGCTCCCATTGTCATCCCATACTAGGAGTAAAACTAAATTAGAAGAATATAAGAATTACAGATATGATCAGCATAGGAGAAAATGTGTATATTTTTAATAGAGTTTTCAAAGGAGAATCTACGTTAGCTTCATTTCCTAACAGGGCCTCTCTGTAGCCTTCTTTGTCCTCCAAAGTCTCTCATGTGTATACATAATAGCTGGTGATATAGTCTGAGCAAGGAAAGATTTTGCCATATCTGGGAAACCTATTTTCTTTCCGTGTCATAATCATGCTGTATTTGATCATTTTTTCAAAATTTAGAAAAATATAAATAGACTTTGCTCTTAATGTCTGTCTTGGTTTCTTAAGGCTGTGGTAACAAATTGCTGCAAGCTGGAAAGTTTAAAACACCAGGAATTTATTCTTTCACAGTTTGGGAGAAATTTAAAAATCAAGGTGTCAACAGGGTCATATTCGGTCTAAAACGTTGCCTCTTAGTTGCCTTCGTTGCCTCTTAGCTTCTGGCAGGTGATAATGATCCTAACTTCCTTTGGTTTGTAGATGTATTCTTCCAATCTCTGTCTCCGTTCTCCTGTGTCTTCTGTGTCTGTGTGGAGATTCCTCTCTCCATCTAAGAATACCAACGTTGCATTTAGATTTACCCTAATGCAGTCTAATCTCTTCTTAAATTTATTATGTTTGCAAAGACCTTATTTTCAAACAATTCCTGATTTGCAGGTCCTGGAAGTTAGGACTTCAACATAACTATTTAGAGACACAATTCTAACCACTTACACGGTCTTTTAATTATAAATAGCATAAATATCACACAGAGCTGATCAATTAGTACAGTAACACTGTATAAAAGTAAAATAAAATTGTAATTTTAACAAATTTTTACAATTATAACATTGCATAAGAGTAAAATAAAATTTAAGAAGAGTTTGCAATTTTTTTTTCTTTTGAAGTTGAAAACAATTCCTGATTTTTGTATGCCTTTGCTTAGGTTTCTTTGTATCCTTCACTAATTCATCCCTAAGTTTCTCAATAAAAGTGAAAAAGTCTTGATGCACTCAAACACAAAGTGAAATCAAGAAGGTTTCCAGAATGGTGAAGGATATGAAATTTTACTCTACCTGCAAGCTTTTAAGTTAGCCAGTCCGTTGCATGGCTGTTGGGATAAACCACAGACCTCTGGCATCAGAGATGAAGAACTGTTTTATTACTCACAGCAACAGAAATAGCTAAGGGGTAAGTAAATATTTTTTACCTTATTACTGAGCTCCTATTTCCACAAGGTGTTACAAGGATGACACTTCCACACACAATGGAGTATGTTACGCCTTTGGATATCTAAGGTTTAGAGAGCCTGTATTTTATCTAATAGACAGTAAGCATGTCTGCCCTTTGTTCTGGAAGGAGTTACTGTCTTTCAAGGCTATGTGTAATGAAAACATTTCCAAGGAGATAGTCCAGGATAAAGCATCAGTGCTTTGTTAACAAAACCCACGAAAGACCCATAGAAAATTATATCCCAACATTTTTTAGTATTGCTTTGTTTTGTTCACTTACTTGTGTTTTGTTCTTGTTTTCCCTTGAAGATATTTCTTCCAGACATTCTTCTTTAGGACAACAGGATAATTTTGCTTTTGTGAATTTATCATTGTATTCTTGCTGGTTAGTATTACCTTTACCCTTCTTTCATGTTCAGCCTCCAATTTCTGACTTCCCATTTTTGTCAATCCTTACATTTCTGGCAATATTTAACCAACTAAATCATATCAATAAATAAGGAAAACTAGTCAAGTCACCATGGCAGAGGCAGGGGATATGAATTGTGTTACTACTCTATTGTGCTAGTATCTTATATTACAGAACTAATTCAGCAGGTGATCTTTCAATTAGTTTCCATATGTCTCTCCCCCCCCCCAATTTGTGTCTTAAATCCAGTTCTAGGATTCTTAAAACAAATTAGGAAAGTAGCTCATGAGTGGTATCTCTTTTAATTTTTGTTTTCAGTGTAGACTTGTATTAACTTTTCATTTTGTTGGTGTGCTATCCCTATCCTTCCCCTGGAGTTTAGAGCTATCCATTTCTACTTCTGCAGAGAAAGAGTCATATAGTAATCATTTTATTACCTAAAAGTCAGCTTGTGTATTATCAATATTCCTAAAAGTCCTGAAGGGGTTCAGATGTTTTTATAGAAGCTTTTGAAAAAGTTTTTAAGTGAAAACAAAGAATGAAGCAATAAGAAAGTTTGAGGATGCTTTGGAAATAAAAATAACATGAAATAACCATCTTGTTTCTTAGCGCTTTTTGTTGTTGTTATTGTTACAGGCTTTGCAGAATTACAAATTACCTTGTATAATATTATACTGGGAGTGCTCAGTCATTATTGCCTTTAGAACAGCCCTCAACTAATGATAGGATTATGTGAATAAGTAACTCAGTTCTCTTGGAACAAACCTCAGATGAATGGTCTGTACAAGATCTCAAATTAATATTCTCTGTTGGATTAAGCTCTAGATATATTCAATGGTAGCTACCTTGAAAATCAATAATTAACTTACTGTCCACCCCCTATTTTTCAGTCTCTATTATTGTTTTTTCATCTCCAAAATAAGTCACTTTATTTAGTATTTTTGTGTCAGTCACTGCCTCTGGAAAACTCCAGTGGTACATATTAGTCTATCTTGTTCCCTTATCACCTCAAATCCACTATTTCCTACTTCTACAACAAGTAGAACTATCTTTTGAATTTTTCATCTTAAATTTATACTTACAGCTGAAACCAAGTTGTTAAAGGATTGCATATTTCAACCAACTCATACACACATACATATATATGTTCTCAAAAACTCATATGTATATAATATATGGACAACTCTATTCTCTCCTTCTGTTGTCTTCCCCCCCACCCAGTTTTCATTTAAATTCCAGCTAAAACAATGAATCCTGGAACACTGAAAAATAAAATTAAATTTAAACAATTCCAGCTATGTAAAATACAGTGCAATATTAGTTTCAGGTATAAAATTTAGTAATTGATCAGTTACATACAACATCTGGTATTCATCACAATTGCCCTCCTAATACCATCACCTGTTTAACCCATCCCCTCATCCACCTCCCCTACAGTAACCTCACTTTGTTCTCTATAGATAAGAATATGTTTTATGGTTTGCCTCTCTCTTTTGTGCCCTATGTTCATTTGTTTTGTTTCTTAAATTCCACATATGAGTAAAATCATATAATATATGTCTTTCTCTCACTGACTTATTTGCTTAACTTAATACTCTCTTTCTCTACCCACATCATTGCAAATGGCAAGACTTCATTTTTTTTTTTTTTTTAGAATTTCTCTTTTTTTTTTAATATAATTTTTATTTTTTATAAACATATATTTTTATCCCCAGGGGTACAGGTCTGTGAATCACCAGGTTTACACACTTCACAGCACTCACCAAAGCACATACCCTCCCCAATGTCCATAATCCCACCCCCTTCTCCCAAACCCCCTCCCCCCAGCAACCCTCAGTTTGTTTTGTGAGATTAAGAGTCACTTATGGTTTGTCTCCCTCCCAATCCCATCTTGTTTCATTTATTCTTCTCCTACCCACTTAAGCTCCCATGTTGCATCACCACTTCCTCATATCAGGGAGATCATATGATAGTTGTCTTTCTCTGCTTGACTTATTTCGCTAAGCATGATACGCTCTAGTTCCATCCATGTTGTCGCAAATGGCAAGATTTCATTTCTTTTGATGGCTGCATAGTATTCCATTGTGTATATATACCACATCTTCTTGATCCATTCATCTGTGGATGGACATCTAGGTTCTTTCCATAGTTTGGCTATTGTGGACATTGCTGCTATAAACATTCGGGTGCACGTGCCCCTTTGGATCACTACATTTGTATCTTTAGGGTAAATACCCAATAGTGCAATTGCTGGGTCATAGGGCAGTTCTATTTTCAACATTTTGAGGAACCTCCATGCTCTTCTCCAGAGTGGTTGCACCAGCTTGCATTCCCACCAACAGTGGAGGAGGGTTCCCCTTTCTCCACATCCTCGCCAGCATCTGTCATTTCCTGACTTGTTGATTTTAGCCATTCTGACTGGTGTGAGGTGATATCTCATTGTGGTTTTGATTTGTATTTCCCTGATGCCGAGTGATATGGAGCACTTTTTCATGTGTCTGTTGGCCATCTGGATGTCTTCTTTGCAGAAATGTCTGTTCATGTTCTCTGCCCATTTCTTGATTGGATTATTTGTTCTTTGGGTGTTGAGTTTGCTAAGTTCTTTATAGATTCTGGACACTAGTCCTTTATCTGATATGTCGTTTGCAAATATCTTCTCCCATTCTGTCAGTTGTCTTTTGATTTTGTTAACTGTTTCCTTTGCTGTGCAAAAGCTTTTGATCTTGATGAAATCCCAATAGTTCATTTTTTCCCTTGCTTCCCTTGCCTTTGGCGTTGTTTCTAGGAAGATGTTGCTGCGGCTGAGGTCGAAGAGGTTGCTGCCTGTGGTCTCCTCAAGGATTTTGATGGATTCCTTTCGCACATTGAGGTCCTTCATCCATTTAGACTCAAGACTTCATTTTTTTTGATGGCAGAGGAATATTCCAGTCTGTGGCATGTGTGTGCGTGCATGTGTGCGCACCACATCTTTATCTACCAATCAGCTGATGGGCATTAGGGTTCCTCTATAATTTGGCTATTTTGATAATGCTACTATACACACTGGAATTCATGTATCCCTCAAATCAGTATCTTTGAATCCTTTGGATAAATACCTAGTAATGTAATGGCTGAGTCATAGGATAGCTTCTTTTTTAACTTTTTGAGGAAACTCCATGCTGTTTTCCAGAGTGGTTTGCACTCCTACCAGCATTGTAAGAGGGTTCCCCTTTCTTCGCATCCTTGCCATCATCTATTGTTTCCTGTGTCGTTAATTTCAGTCATTCTGACAGCTGTGAGTTGGTATCTAATTGTAGTTTTGATCTGTATTTTCCTAATATGAGTGAGGTTGAACATCTTCTCATGTATCCATCAATCATTTGTATGTCTTCTTTGGAAAAATGTCTATTCATGTCTTCTGCCCATTTCTTAACTTGATTTTTTTTTGGGGGGTGTTGAGTTTTCTAAATTCTTTATGGATTTTGGGTATTAACCCTTTATCAGATATGTCATTTGCACATATCTTCTTTCATTCTGTAGGTTGCCTTTTAGTTTTGATGATTTTTTTTTTCCATTGCTCTGCAAAAGCTTTTTACTTTGATAAAGTCCCAATAGTTCACTTTGCTTTTGTTTCCCTTGCCTCAGGAGGCATATCTAGTAAGACGTTGCTATGGCAGATGTCAAAGAGGTTATTCCCTATGTTCTCCTCCAGCATTTTAATGGTCTCCTATGTCAAATTTAGGTCTTTAATCCATTTTGAATTTGTTTTTGTGTCTGGTGTAAGAGAGTGGTCCAGTTTCATTCTTTTGCATGTTGCTGTCCAGTTTTTCGAATATCATTTATTGAAGAGACTGTCTTTTTTTCCATTGGATACTTTTTCCACTTTGTTGGAGATTAGTTGACCATATAGTTGAAGGTCCATTTCTGGCTTTTCTATTCTGTTCCATTGATCCATGTGTCTGTTTTGGTGCCAAGTATCATACCGTCTTGATCATTATAGCTTTGTAATACAACTTGAAGTACAGAATTTTAATGTCTCCAACTTTGTTTTTCTTTTTCAGGATTGTTTTGACTCATTGGGTTCTTTTACAGTTCATACATATTTTGAGATTGTTTGTTCTAGGTCTGTGAAAAATGCTGCTGATATTTTCATAAGAATTGCTTTAAATGTGTAGATTGCTTTGGGTAGTATAGCATTTTTAAAAAATCTTTTTAAAATATTTTATTTTTTTAATTTTTTATTTTTTATAAACATATAATATATTTTTATCCCCAGGTGTACAAGTTTGTGAATCACCAGGTTTACACACTTCACAGCACTCATCATAGCACATACCCTCCCCAATGTCCATAACTCCACCTCCCTTCTTTCAACCCCCCTCCCCCAAGCAACACTCAGTTTGTTTTGTTAGATTAAGAGTCACTTATGGTTTGTCTCCCTCCCAATCCCATCTTGTTTCATTTATTCTTCTCCTACCTCCTTAACCCCCCATGTTGCATCTCCACTTCCTCGTATCAGGGAGATCATATGATAGTTGTCTTTCTCCGCTTGACTTATTTCGCTAAGCATGATACCCTCTAGTTCCATCCACGTTGTCGCAAATGGTAAGATTTCATTTCTTTTGATGGCTGCATAGTATTCCATTGTGTATATATACCACATCTTCTTTATCCATTTTAACAATACTTGTTCTTCCAATCTGCGAGCATGGAATGTTTTTCATCTCTTTGTGTCATCCTCAATTTCTTTCATCTTTATTTTATAGTTTTCAGAATACAAATATTTAACCTGTTTAGTTAGATTTATTCCTAGGTATCTTATGGTTTTGGGTGCAATTGTAAAGGGGACGGATTCCTTGTTTTCTCTTTCCGTGGCTTCATTATTGATATGTAGAAATGCAAGAGATTTCTGTATGTTGATTTTATATCCTGCAACTTTTTCAGAATTTTTGTATCAGTTCTAACAATTTTTTGGTGGAGCCTTTTGGGTTTTCTATATAGAGTATTATGTCATATGCATATAATGAAAGTTGAACTTTTTCCTTTCTGATTTGGATGATTTTATTTATTTTTGTTATCTGATTGTTGTGGCTAGGACCTCTAGTACTATGTTAAGTAACAGAGGTGAGAGTAGACATCATGTCTTAGGTCTTAACCATAAAGAGGACAAGCTCTCAATTTTTCCAAATTGAGGATGTTAGCTCTGGATTTCTCATATATGGCCTTTATGATATTGAGGTATGTTCTCTCTAACTCTACTCTGTTGAGGTTTTTTATTATCATGAATTGGATGTTATACTTTGTCAAATGCTTTTTCTGATTTTATGGAAAGCATCATATGGTTATTACCTTTTCTTACTATGGTATATCATGTTGATTGATATGTGAATATTGAACAACTCTTATAGCCCAGGAATAGATCCCAATTGATTGTGGTGAATGATTCTTTTACTATGCTGTTGGATTTAATTTGATAGCACTTTATTGAGATGGTTCCCCCCCCCTTTTTTGAGGGGATGGGGGGGGCAGAAGGAGAGGGAAAAAGAATACTAAGCAGGCAACAGGTCCAGTTCAAAGTCCAATGCAGGGCTTGATCTCAGGGCCATGTGATCATGACCTGAGCCTAAATCAAGAGTTGGAGGCTTAACTGACTCTGCACCAGGTGCCCCTTATTGAGAATTTTTGCATCCATGTTCATCAGGGATATTGGTCTGCAGTTCTCTTTTTTAGTAGTCTGTCTGGTTTTACTAGCAGGGTAATTCTTGCCTCATGGAATGAATTTGGAAGGTTTCTCTTTTTGCCTTGTCCTTTGCCATATGCTCTGTGAAAAAAACCTCTGAGCAATTTTAAAATGATAAGTAATAAAACTTACTGCAGGGAATATATGAACAGCCTTTACATAATATACTCAAAAAGTTTTCTGTATATGTTATGAAATAGATAGGATTGAGTCTATATTGAAATATTTTATTTATATTCTAGCATATTAATAAGTCTAATCTTCTTCTTATATGACTTTATATGACTTATATGACTTTAGGGTTTTCTTCTTTGGTAGTTATAGCAATAAAATATATTAAGTAAAGAAAACTGTTGTATGTTTTCTTAGTATTTTGTTATTCTGCAAATAAAATCAAAGGATTTCAGAATATAAACAAAGACTTTCTTAAAAACTTAAAAGAGTCTCTGGGAATTCATTATATTTTGTAGAAGTGAAAGTAGAAACAACATTTTAAAGTATGCTTTGTTCCTAAATATCAATGAATATTCTTGAAACTCTATTACATCAATTATAAAGATAGAAATCAAAATGAAATATTAAATAATATAACATATTGATGAATGTTCTTATAAAAATAACCAACATATCACAAAATGAAAGATTTTCTTAATTATTTCATAAACATTTATTTTATATTGATAATAGCAAATTTGAAATCCAATAAGATTAACGTCAGTAGAGTTTAGTTATATTAATCTGTTCAGCAAATCATTTTCAAAATATTAAAAAAATATTAGAAGTTGTAAAAACATGTTTTATATTTTTGGAGCTATGGAATTCACTCAACATATATTTGTTGAATGATTATTATGAATCAAACATTTTTCAGAGTCTTTATTCAGTTTTTGATAACTGCTTTAATAAACTATGTAAAGTGCACCTTTGAGTTTCATTATGTTAAATTGAAAAGGCCTTTGTCTATCAAATGTTCAGGAATAATTTTCAGTGTTCACATGAGTGCAGGGAAAAAAGTCTTTATAGCATGTTTGAGGTATAAATTGATTCAAAATTTGAAAATGAAATATGACAACATATATTCAAATCTTTATAAATTAGTTATATCCTTTGGGACAGCACTTCCTTTATTATAAATGTATCCTAAGCAAATAGTCTTTGGTATGTGCATATTTATATGTAGCATATACTCTGAATCATTATTTATAATATTGACAAAACAAGTAATCTTAAAGTTTAATAATTGACCACCAGGCAAATAAAGATTGGTAATAGCAGAATACTCTATAGCTATTAAAAATCTACTTTTGGTGTATTTTTGATGAGAACACTGAAGATATATGGGGAAGAAAATATTCCATATTGTTAAAAAAAAAAAGTCTTCACATAAAAATACTTTGTAAAATGTAGAAGATAAACACACCAAAATGTAACAGTATTCTTTTCTGAATACTATTTAAATGTTTGTTTCTTAAAATATATTTGGAGTATTTTTGGAGAAATCATATGCTCTATGATGAGTTTAAATTACTTTTGATATCAGATTTAATATCATGGGAAATAACATATATAATTTAAATTATGTTGTTCAAGATTAAAGAAAATTTGGTTGCTACAGTTTATGATACAGTAGTAGCTAACATTTATTGTAAATTCATTGTGGGCAAATAACTTCATTAATAAATTTTACAGGTTCATAATCTTATAAAATATATCATGTTCTTATTCCTTTTTTACAAGCGAGAAATATAAGGCTTAAAGATATTAAATAAAATATAATAATATTTTAACTTTGTTTTAAATAAAGTCATTTTTAGAATAAACTATGCCATATGTAAAAATTCCAACATTGGATTCCAATGGAGAGTTGTATTTGTTTTTTTTCAGTTGTTATTATTTGACTTCTCAAATTGACTCTAGGTCAACTTTATCAACTGGTCAATAGAATAGTTACTTCTTATCTCCAAATTTCACGTTTCCAACTTTTTTTTTTTTTTTCTTAACTGTTCTACACCCAGTGTGTAGCTCAATGAAAGTCTTGAACTCATGACCCTGAGATCAAGACCTGTGCTGAAAACAAGAGTTAGATGTTCAACTCACTGAGCCACCTGGGCACCTTTCATTTTTCCAACTAACTTAAAATACTGATAAAAAAGCTAAAATAATTGTTTCACATAGTCAAATTTGCATAAATTCCAATTTTATATTCAGGCATTAAATGCCATTCTGTAATTTTTAACTAGATATCAACAAATCACATCTAGTCATAATACTCAACTAAAATTCATCACTTTTCTTGTGTTATATTTATCTTGTTTATTTGAATGATTTTTTTTTTTCCCAAACAGACATTACTTAAAAACCTGAAATCTCTGGATATAATTTTTAACCCAATATACTACAATATGTTTTAAATACTCTGATTTTTTTAACATCAGACTTTTCTGCAACAAACTCAAAAGTGAGTGTACCTTTACAAGTTAAAATAGATAATTTTATCATTACTTATATTTAAACTTATTTATTTATTTTACCCATGAATTATTTTTTTATCCTCTTTCTCTCTTTCTTGTTTTCTGTAAATATACTTGGCATACAGTGTTATATTAGGTGTAGAACTTGGTGATTTGACAAGTTCATACATTATGCTCTGTTCACCACAAGAATAGCTACCATCTATCCCATTACATCATTATTACAATATCATTGACTATATTCCTCATGCTGTGCCTTTATATCCTTGATACATTTATTCTGTAACTAGAGGCCTATCTCTTCCTCCCCCCCTCATCCATTTTGCCCATCCCCTCATTCCCCCTCCCCACTCCTCTCTAGCAACCATCAGTTTCTGTATCTATGAGTTCTCTGTATGGGTCTGATGCTATTTATTTTTATTTTTATTTTATTATTTTTTTAACTTATTCACCTTTTTTTAGCTCTAACTTATGAAATAGGATTATTTGATATTTATCTTTCTCAGTCTAACTTATTTCACTTAGTGTAATGTCCTCTAGGTCCATCCATATATTTAAATTTAACATCTCTTTAATGCCTCTTGCAAGACATTAATCAATCAATTAATTAATTAATTATTTCCCCAAATGGTACTTCTTCATCTAAATTAATCTGAGGGAAAGGAGTTACTCTAATTTGTTTTCAGCACAGTAGATAGCCAATAAGGGGTTAATATCCGTAAATGGACTTTCCCTGTGAAGGACTATTTTTCTACTTAATAAATATAGATAACAACAAATGACCATTATTTCTGCAATGTTTTTGAAAAGTCCCTGAGGAAATCAGGGATAGTTTTGAGGATGTAATTTCACATTAAGTCAATCGTATATATAATTTCCTTGCATTTTACAAGAAAGGAACTTAAAGTCTTACCAAGCATTGTTACAAAGTTCCTTTTATAAATGGAAGATAATCTCAAGTTTACTGGGTTATGTTGGTGTTGTCAATGTTCTGGTGGACAGTTTTTCTCTCTTTCATTTGTTTCTCAATGTTACAATTTCCCTATGTGATCTAGTGGAAGGATCAGGGTCTGCATCTTAGGGTTTGATTTTTTAACTTTCTGGGGTCTCTTCCAAGGCATCTGAGAAGTATTTCCCGATATTCATTTTCCTCTCTCAAGAAACTGCCATTTTCATCCTTATTTGAGTTTATTTAAGTGAGACAATTAAGGATTTTGTCTCCTTTTAACCCTCATCTTCCACACAGTTGAAGAGGGTTTTGCTGTTTTGTTGTTGTTGTTTTTCCTTTCAAGTTTTCTCTTAGATGGTTCACAGGACATAATGATTTGGGAGCCATGAACAAACACTTACTTCTGAACCTTCTGAACCATCTCTAGAATACCAAATAAAATATAGTATAACATCATATTTTACCATTTAGAGACCATAAAACTAAGTATAGACTGGTTTCTGACCTCTTAATCCTTACATGGAGAAGCTCTAATAAAAAAAAAAATCAGTCTAATACAAATGACTAACAGACACATGAAAAAATGATTAGGCATCAGGGAGATTCAAATCAATACCACATTGAGATACCACCTTGCACCAGTTAGAATGGCCAAAGTTAACAAGACAGTAAACAACAAGTGCTGGAGAGGATGTGAGAAAGGGGAACCCTGTTACACTGTTGTTGGGAATGCAAGGTGGTACAGCCACTTTGGAAAATAATGTGGAGATCCCTTAAGAAATTAAAAATAGAGCTACTCTATGACCCTGCAATTGCACTGCTGGGTATTTACCCCAAAGAAATAGACGTAGTGAACAGAAGGACCAATGTTCATAGCCACAATTGCCAAAGTATGGAAAGAGCCAAGATGCCCTTCAACAGACAAATGGATAAAGAAGATATGGTCCATATATACAGTGGAGTATTATGCCTCCATCAGAAAGGATGATTATCCAAGTTTTGTATCAACATGGACAGGACTGGAAGATATTATGCTGAGTGAAATAAGTCAAGCAGAGAGAGTCAATTAGCATATGGTTTCACTTACTTGTGAAACATACTTGTGGCATATAAGGAATAATATGGAGGACATTGGGAGAAGGAGAGGAGAATTGAGTTGGGGGAAAACAGAGGGGGAGACAAATCATGAGAGACTGTGGACTCTGAGGAATGAACTGAGGGATTTGGAGGGGGGTGGGAGGTTGGGTGAGCCTGGTGGTGGATATTATGAAGGGCATGCATTGCATGGAGTAGTGGGTGTGGTGCATTAATAGTGAATTCTGGAACACTGAAGAGAAATAAAAAATAAAATAAAATAAAATAAAATAAAATAAAATAAAATAAAATAAAATAAAATGGAAAAATCAGTCTAGTCCAAAAATGTAAATAAAATATGAAGAAAAAAGGAAAAATGCATTTTTTTGAAAAAGTGGGAAAGCTAAGAATATCTCAGTAACAAGCTCTCAGGTATAGTCTGTGATCACTCTTGAGATGTTGAGAACTGAAGAAATGGAAACAGTTCAATCTCCAAGCAGAGCATACCTGAAGCCAGCATAACTGAAGCCTCACCATTTGCTTACCATAAGGTTTTTCATTCCCCTGACAGTCTTTGAGTCTCTACCAAATGCAAGTGATAGTGACCGACTCCCTTGCTATAGCCATCTCTGAATGTCTGAAGAAATAGCCTGCTTGTTCTCATCGGGAGTGTTCTTCACATATTCCCACAGAAGGAGATGAAGGGAAGACACCAAGGACCTTGATAATTTGCAAACTCCATCCTTGTGCTGTAACCCTCTCCACTTATTTTTGATAAATATATATTGCTTCAAATCTTGCTAAGATTGCACCAAATTGTAGGAAATTGTATCATACACTTAGAATTTTTAAAGAAATATGATCTTTTCCACTTATTAAAAGTTCTTCATATAGAAAAAAATGAAGGGGACATCCACCAGATTGAAGTCAGGTGTCTTACTCAGTACCTAAAAATATCAGATTTGGAGAATATGAGCATAATCCATGATTTGCCCCATACCCTGCAGCACCTTCCCAGAAATTGCTTTGGAATCCACAAGGAAATAAGCTCTTGCAGTCTGACATAAATAAAACAATAATGCACCTTTGCAAAGAGATTCAGTAGGGCATTTTTATTCTAATGGGACAAATATGATTCATATAATACAGAGGTTGACAAATTTTCTTCTGTAAAAGGAACGCTAGTACATATTTTAGACTTTGAGGACTATATGGTCCTTAATGACAAGTCCATATAGATATCATATAGATGGCATCTAGTAAATTGTTGAAACTGTCTCCCTAAATATTACCAATACATTGTGTTGACAAGGCAAAGCTGAGTTTACTACTTATCACTAGGAGAGGGAACACTTCTGTGAAGCTTTAGCAACATCTCAGTTGGAGGGAGGTAAATTTGTTGAGAATTGGAAATTCTGTTTGTGGTAAATTTTTCAATGTGAGACCTTGATTGGATTAAGATTGTTAATGATGATATAACAATCCAGGATTGGGAAAAACATGAAGGTAAGTTCAAAGAATCTTAGGGTCCAACCTGTTGTTTGATGCTTTTCATTGAAGAGTTGATGGGACTTTCAGATCATGTAATGAATAATAGAACTATTTTCCTGGGTGTAAGGGCCCTAGAAAATCAAAAGTATGCTAATAAAGATTGTGGAATATCAACACATATTAATTACTGTAGACAATAAAGTGTCTTTTGCATTCTTAGTGTCCAGGCTAGGTGAGGGGTAGACAGTTTGGTTCTCAGAACTCTTGAGGTGGAGCACAGAGCAGCCACAGATAATGAGTTATCAAATGAGAGGAATTCCGTGATATAAAACTATAATCCTCAAGTTACAAAATTGTATTCTTCCTTTGATTATCTGAAAACATTTAAAAACATTAAAAAAAATTTTTAACTTGCAGGCCATACAACAAGCAACTGGATGGAGGTCCCTAATTCACTCCTATTTAGAGGGTCACAGTGAGTATGGTATATATGGAATAGAACATTAAAAGTATTTTTTTAAGTTTGATTTCATTTTTAGAAACTGACATACAATTTTTCTGATTTGGGAGAAGAAAGAGATGCTCATCTTTTGAATGGAGGTGGTTGAATTTTTTCAGGGGTAACTTTGGTTTTCTATAGTCATTTGCAATCCACTTAAAGGTTATCATTCAATTTGGCCATTTTCAGACCACTCACATAGTACAAATTTGTAACAATGTATATAGGTTTCTGATTATAAATTACTCAGGGAGATACTTATTTTGGGAAGTGAAATAAATTCCGAGATCAGGTTATCTCTTCCATTTGTGTGGCTGGTATAAGAGCTCAAATGTAAGTCTTTGCTTTGGAGTCCACTTTTCTTTTCCAACTTTACAGTTATGTTCCATGCAAACAAGGACTCTGGCACCACCATTGGTACAACAAAACAGTGCAGCACGTATGTATTAAGATCAGTAGGCTCAGGCCCTACCTGCCATCCTGCTGCCTTTGGCCATGACTCAAGCCTAGAAGCACATATACCAATGGTTACTCTGCCTTATGAGAGTGGGATCAGGAAAGAGACTTACAAAAGGCACTGAAGACAGCCTATTGGCTATTGTGCAGAGAATTCTAGGAGCTGTTTTCCAGCCTGTGATCTGTAAGTGACATGGATTCTGGATTGCAAGTCCATCATGCAGCTGAAAGTGGAAGTCCCAATTTCCTGTTCAAACCACTTTTGATATTCACGTTATAAAAGTTATGGATCCATTCTTTTGTCAGAGTCTTAGTTTGTCTTTTCTATATGCCATCTGATTTTCAGCTTCAAAGATATTTTATTGGAAGTAAAATAATAACAGCTCTAACTCAACATTTTCATCTTTGGCAGCAGATTATCTTTAATATTGATTATATTTCTAAATAATTAAATACAATAACTTTTTTCCAAAACTTCCATGTCTGGCTTTAGTTTAATAATATTCATCTTCAGTGTCTTCATACTAGTCATGTCTTCCTACTAGAGAAAATTAGATTGTAGTATATTTTTATAAGGGTAAAATTGGCTTTATTATCATTTCCAGTTTACACAGATTAATGTTTTATTTTATTTTTCTCATAAAGATTGAAATTCCAAGTTTGTCTGGTTGATGTAGCAAAGGTAATTATACCAAGAATATATTGCTTAGAAAAAAATAGCTTTACAATAACTCCCAGTTAACATATTTTTATGTCTCTACTTCACAGCAAGAAACTCTTTTCATTTTAGAGTTTGTAGTGGCTCTGTGAAAGCATGTGAATTTCACTGGAATAAAGTATTCATTCGTGTGCATATTGAAAAATAAAGATAAGCTTTATAAAACAGCTGGAAATATACAGCTATATGTAGATATAGTAACTGCTTGCTGGCACCCTATATTCTGAAAGCATACGTATATTTTAAAAACTCAACAAAAGGCAAACAAACTTGAAGCCCAAGTGCAAACATACAGAATTTTTATTTTAAATTATGGATATAAAATTGAAAACAAAATGAACCATAGGGGTTTAGGAGAAGATAACTTAAATATAGAAAATTATTGAAGCATTGTTTACCTTGTTTTCTTAAGTGTATTTTTAAATTTTTTTTAAAGATCTTAGTTATTTATTTGACAGATCACAAGTAGGCAGAGAGGCAGGCAGAGAGAGAGGAGGAAGCAGGCTCCCTGCTGAGCAGAGAGCCTGATGTAGGACTTGATCCCAGGACCCTGAGATCGTGATCTGAGCCGACAGCAGAGGCTTTAACCCACTGAGCCACCCAGGTGCCCATTTACCTTGTTATCTTATTTTTTTTTAAAGATTTTATTTATTTATCAGAGAGAGACGGGGGAGAGAGCGAGCACAGGCAGACAGAATGGCAGGCAGAGGCAGAGGGAGAAGCAGGCTCCCTGCCGAGCATGGAGCCTGATGTGGGACTTGATCCCAGGACGCTGGGATCATGACCTTGTTATCTTAATAACAGTCCTAACAAGAGCAGAAAAAATGTCAAGCCTCAATTAAAAACGCTATAATTGAGGGGCACCTGGGTGGCTCAGTGGGTTATAGCCTCTGCTGTCGGCTCAGGTCATGATCTCAGGGTCCTGGGATGGAGCCCCACATCGGGCTCTCTGCTCAGCGGGGAGCCTGCTTCCCCCCCTCTCTCTGCCTGCCTCTCTGCCTACCTGTGATTTCTGTCCGTCAAAGAAATAAATAAAAATCTTTAAAAAAAAAAACGCTATAATTGAGATGTAAACTGACTGGGGAAAAAAAAAAGAAGACTTTTTAGTCTGTTCTTACATCCTGAAATATTAATAAGTACTTAAAAAATTAAAAGACTATGAGAATATTCTAAGCAGTATGTTTTCTTTATCTACTATGGAATTTACTTTGTATGGCCTGCCATTGAGGAAATTTTCATAAACAATAGTGGTTCATCATTTAAGGATATTTGAATCTCTTTCTGAAATCTATTTGATGTGGATCTAATAATACAGTATTATATGAGTCATATTTGTTCAATCAATAACTACTAGCTATAAACTCTTCCTGTTTTTATAACCATTAAAAATGCCATTTTGGTCTGCTCTTGCTTCCCAGCTTCTGGCTCTCTGCCTTGCTCTTTAGGTTCCAATAATATAAAAATATGTGCATTGTCCTTCGTTTCTTGTCAGTGTAGCATTTCTCTCACCATCTCCTTTACCTGTGTTATTTACCTCCCCATCCTCCTGATTTCCTTTTTATATATTGCTTTTTTCTGTTACCAAGTTACATTGGTGCATATTTCAATTCTGTCACTAGTTGATCTGTAGTTTTGTACCATTGCAGCTAGGTATGATTTCAATCTTCTTACATTTGTAATATGTGTTATGTTCCTCTTTTTATTTAAGATTTTATTTAATTTGTCAGAGAGAGAGAGAGAGAAAACAGCAGAAAGAGGGAGCTAGTCCCCAACTGAGCAAGGAGCCCAATGTGGGATTTGATTCCAGGACCCTGGGATCCTGACCTGAGCCTAAGGCCGATGCTTAACCAACTTAGCCACCCAGGTTTCCCAGTTATGTCTCTTTTTATGTAATTTAGCTAGGGGATTCTTCTATGCATGCTTGAAGACAATGTGTATCCTATTTTTCTTTGATGGAACGTTTTACATATCTTTTTTAGAACCATGTGCTCCGAAGCATGCTTCAAGTAAAAAATGTTCCTGTGGGGGAAAAACAAAACAAAACAAAAAACCTTTAACTGAGGTTACTCATTTAAAATAGAGCATATAGGAGGGAAGGTCGGTGGGAGGATGGGTGTAACAGGTGAAAGAGATTAAGAGTACATTTTTCATGATAAGATTGACTAATGAGATATAGAATTGTTGAATCACTATATTGTATACCTGAAACTAATAGAACACTGTCTATTAGCTATACTAAAAGTAAAAGAAAAAACTTCATAAAAATAATAAAATAAAATGATAAATTAATGAAACTACACTAAATTAAGCTGCTACTTGATAGAGAGCTGTCATTTATTGCAATGATTTTTGGGTGTGGAGGAAGGGATAATGGTCAAATCAATTTTAATGTCACCCAGAGTTCTGTGATAACAGAAATGTCTGTTTCTCTCCCAATCTCCCTAGCTTCTGAGTGCAGCAGCTAAATTACCAGCTCCCAGACAAGAAGAAGAGAGGAATAGAAAAAAATAGAATAGCAAGAATTCAAAGATAAGTTTTTTGGATAGCATTAAAGTGTTATGTTTTATTTGGCTTATTTTATTTATTCAGGAAATCAGGTGGCAGCTTTATTTTTTACCATAATTTGCTAGTATAATGCAAATTGAATAATAACAATGCAACACAATATGTACTAGAATAAATTACATGTAATAGATACTTATACAATAAAATGAAGTGCATAACATCTAATATAAATATTTAAAGTAAAATATAGTATATTTTATATATAATATAAACAAATGTCCTCAGTTATAAATATAATTTCATGAAGTCCAAGTAGCATACATTTTCTGTTACTCCTGGAAAAAAATAGAAGAACTGTTTTGGCAAACTACTTCCTTGTCAATTAAAATCCTTCATGTAAGTACAACTTATAAGATAGTGTCTTCATGAAGTCTTCCCCAAGTTCTTCAGCTATTAGAAATTCTCTGTGACTCTATAGCCCTGATACATTTTAAAGCTCTCTAACCATAATTGGTTTTCTTTATTTTTTCAATCTATGTCCTCCCCACCATTCTGAAAATTTATTTTTTTGCAACAGCAATACTAGAATATTAAAAATACAAATATATCCTATATATAAAAAATAAAACATGATACACACAGCCATCTAGGTTGAGTTACATAATTAAGACCCTTAGAAAGATAAAGACTTTGTAGCTACACTTTGTTTAAATCTTGTAGAGGCACCGCGTGTCTCAGTTGTTTAGGCATATCCAGCTCCTGATTGCAGCTCAAGACTCAGGTCCTGGTCTCAGGTGTGAGATCAAGGCCTTGTCATGAGCCCTGCAAATGAGTCCTGAGTCCGGGCTCTGTGCGCAGCAGGAAGTCTGTTGCTCTCTTTCTTTCTCCCTCTTCCTCTGCCTCTCCCTCTTGATGGTGAGGGGTCTCTCTCTAACATAAATAAATTTTAAAAATAAATAAATAAATCTTGTAATTCATTAAGACTCTGGACTGGTGTATTTTCTACACATTTGACTATAAAGGGCAGTGTAGGGATGCAAGTAATAAAAAAAATAAAATAAATTTGTTTTCTCTATTTTTCTTTATAATAGTGGATAAAAATGGAGTTGGAAGGGAAATGGAGTATAAAATACTCTATTTTTTTTTTGTAATTTTAGATTTTTTTTTTAAAGATTTTATTTATTTATTTGACAGAGAGAAATCACAAGTAGATGGAGAGGCAGGCAGAGAGAGAGAGAGAGGGAAGCAGGCTCTCTGCTGAGCAGAGAGCCCGATGCGGGACTCGATCCCAGGACTCTGAGATCATGATCTGAGCTGAAGGCAGCGGCTTAACCCACTGAGCCACCCAGGCGCCCTGTAATTTTAGATTTAAGTACATCAAATATCCACTCTCTGTGAAAGGAATAAGTATAACATTTTTAGCCTAAAGTCATTGTTAAGCAATAAGGTAGTTTATTTTCAGAGATCCAATAAATGACATAACTGAGGTTGGGATACATTTAACAGTTTGGAAATAGCAAGTGAGTATAAATGCTCAGTTTACTTGTTACGTTTACAGTTAATTCAGATAATGTGTATCATTGGTCATTGAAAACATCACTGGAATGTACTAAACCAAGGAAAATTTTCCAAAAATTGTATGTAAATTGTGTTTCTCCTCCCTGTTCCTCTGCCCCTAAATCATAGGTTGAATTCTCACCTCCAAAGTATTTGTATTTGTACTTGGTGCCTTTAGGACATGATTAAAGTTAAATGGATCATAAAGGTGGGTCTCTAATTCAATAGGACTAGTGTCCTTATAAGAAAAGGAGGAAACACCATGAGTGAGAGCACATAGAGGAAAAGCCATGTGAGGACACAGGAAGAAGGTTGTCATCTGCAAGTCAAAGAAAGAGAGGTCTCCCTAGAAACCAACTTTGGCATTTCCTTGATCTTGAACTTCCAGCCTCCAGAATTGTAAAAAACAAAACAAAACAAAAAAAAAAAAAACGTACTTCTGTTATTTCTGTTGTCCCCCAGTCTCTGGTGTTCTGTCATGGAAACTTGAGCAGACTAATACACAAAGTAATGGCTCTTTGATTTGTACATTTTGCTCTTTGGGGAAATAGGTAGTAGCTTCCAAAGAATGGCTCCTTGATTCTAGATTGTTCACTTTCTTCTGCCTTCATATCTAGCTCCTAGTATATGTAGCTCTACATTTAAAATATTCTTTACCTGTACAAAATATGTTATAACTAAGTTTTATATTTATCAGTAAAAAGTAATAATTTTGTCTTAGGTCTTGCAAACAATAACAGGTTACTAAAAGTAATTGCTTTTTCTTTAACATCACTTTACTCAATAAATATGTATGGAAACTCAATAGATAAATTTATTTTAAAAAGCTTGAAGGACTTTTAAAAGGCCACAGTGTGTAATGTCTTTATTTTTTAATTATTTAAATATTAGATGGTACTGCTAAATTGTATTGGTAAGAGTGCTTGCCTTTATAAAATGGAGGAAATCAATTTGACTCCACTTAAATGCAAATGTTGTCTCTACAGTGGTTGCAGGTCAGATTTTTTTTTTTTAATTTTGGTCTTTTGTAGCTATTAAACTTTGCTTTTTGCAAGGATAGAAAAGCAATTAATTAAGGTCATTTTGCCAATGATTTTCCATATACTTCTTACTTTCATTGACAAAAGCTAATTTAATAATTCATATTTCAGTATTATATTGAAGACCAGACATGCTGAATTCTAAGTCACATAACTGCTGGAGAATTCCTTCTTAATATTACTTCCTCAACATAAGGTCGTATACTTGTACTCTAGTGTCCAACTGCCTGATTCTCCAGAGCATTGAAATGAAAATGAGTCTTTCTCTCTTTGGTTCATTGGGTTCTGAATCAAAGTCAATGAAGTAATCATCCTGTTTCAGGAATTTATAGCCAAAGAAGTTCCTAGAAAACATTCTGTGTTACTGAAGACATAGTCATAACTGTAAAGTTTTCTCTAGAATACCCAATAAAAACCTCTCCCAAGAGTGTAGTTTTTTTTTTTTTTTCCTTAGAGTTCACATGCCAACTATGTTCTCTCATAAATTTAGCACATCACTCATTCTTTAGGGTACCTGGACATCTTATTATCAATGATCCTTTAAGAAAAGTAATAGAAGCAACTTACACATAGAGTAATAGTAGGCTTCTCAAATAAAGGACCTTAAAAAGTTATAGAGGATATTAGTGTGAGATTTGAGTTCTAGTATTTGAAATGGTTTCGTGTTTTACATTTATATAGTTAGATTACTCACTAAGCTAATGAAGCATAAATTGAACTATAATTTTCAAAAAAAAGGTATTTTGATTTTAACACAGACAATATAAGTATATATATTTTTAAATTACTACAGCAACACAAAATTGAAGATCAGATACAGTTTATCTGTATCTATATTTATGTGTAATAGTAATACTTACCAAAATTTAATTTGCAAATTAATTTTGTGGTCTAGTACTCTTGCAGGAATACAATTCCCCTTTAATTCTTTATGTATTATAAGAATATATGAAGAAGAACATAGATATGAATTTAATGAATTTATTAATTTAGATACTGCTCTGAAGAGGTGATAAATTCTATATTTCACCACCTGGGTGGGTGGAGATTATGTGAAAAATCTGACAAGGAAAATGACTGGTTATCTTCCAAGAACTAAAAGTGGCAGGGATAGACTCAGTGAAGGAGAGGAGAGGCGGTAAGGAGTGAATTCACAAAGGATACCAAGCACAAAAACAAGGTCACAAAAGCTCTCTTTAACTTGGGTTTTATTTGAGTTGCAGTGAAACCTATAGAAGGCTATGATAATAATTCAATTACTGGATATTTGCTCAAAGAAAATGAAAACACTAATTTGAAATGATATATGCATCCTGATTTTTATTGCAGCATTATTTATAGCAGCCAAAATATGGAAGCAACCTAGGTACTGAATATTAGACAAATGGATAAGGAAGATGTGAGACAGAGAGATAGATATATAGTTAGGTAGATAGAGATGATAGATAGATGATAGATACACAGTCATGAAACAAGGGTGAATTCTTGCAATTTGAGACAACATGGATAGATCTAGAAAGTATTATGCTAAGTAAAATAAGTCAGACTGAGAAAGACAGATGCCATATGGTTCAACTCATAAAGGGAATATAAAGAAAAATACTTGAATAAACACGCAAAAACCAGAATTCTGTAGACCTATAAATACAGAGAACGAAGTGATGCTTGCCAGAGGGGAGTGGGATGGAGATTGCATAAAAGCGGTGAAGGGAGGTACACCTGGGTGGCTCAGTGGGTTAAAGCCTCTGCCTTCAGCTCAGGTCATGATCCCAGAGTCCTGGGATGGAGCCCCACATCGGGCTCTCTGCTCAGCGGGGAGCCTGCTTCCTCCTCTCTCTCTGCTTGCCTCTCTGCCTACTTGTGATCTCTGTCAAATAAACAAATAAAATATTTATTAAAAAATAAAAGCAGTGAAGGGAAAAGGGACATACAGGCTTCTAGTGATGGGGTGAAAAGTCACAGGAATAAGAAGACAGTGCAAAGGAATATAGTCAAAGATTCATAATCACAATGCAACAGGAAAGATGGTAGCTGCAGTGTGGTGAATATAGCATAACATACAAGCTTCTCAAATCACTAAGTTGTACACCTGAAACTTATGTAACATTGTGTGTCAACTACACTTAAATAAAAAAATAATAAACATATTTTATTAAAAATAAGTAAGTACATAAATAATCTCTGACTCTCTGATTTTTTTCCTTGTAACAATTCTTCTCAAATACCCAATATTTGCCTCTTCATAGGCAAATATACAACAAACTTAGAACAAAAGCTACACATGTTTTCACTGATACTGCAACTCATTCCTATCATCCTTATCTCAAGTCTCTATACCGAGTCTGCATGAGCAGTTTTCTTCTAAGATTGGCCATGACCTACATTTTACCAATTTCAAATAATGCACTTTGGTAATAAACTTTCTAGAACTCTTGGGAGCATATGACATAGTTAATGCTTCTCAACATCTCAAAACACTTTTATCTGGCAGTTTCTGGGACACTGAATATTCCAGACTTTCCCTCTGACAGGCTGAGTTTTTGTTGTTGTTGATGCATTCACTCAGGAACAGTTTTCACTTCTTTCATTCTCTATAGATCTCATCTCTGTCCTTTGCTTTAAATATCATTTAAATATTGACTCACAAATTTGTATCTCACATGCAATCTCCCTGCTAGGCTGCGGACGCTTTTATCCAACTGTTCTCTCAGTTCTACTCGTTATCTTTTCCACTCAATTCTCCAGAGAGTAGAAAGCCTAATTGTTTATAAAGTACGCATTATATCTTGCAACTCCAGTCCTTTGAAACCTTCTATAGCTTTCACCGCAACTCCAATAAAACCCAATTTGAATGACTTTTGTGACCTTATTTTTGTGTTTGGTTTCCTCTCTGAATTCACTCCTTACCAGCCTCTTCACTCCTTCACTGAGTCTATCCCTACCAGTTTCCTTTCAGTTCTTGGAAGATAACCAGTCCTTTTCTATGTCAGACTTTCCTTACACGCTGTCCTCTCTGCCTTAAATGCCTCCCCCCTACTTTCTTACAGTTTAAAATCCATTTTTAGATTGTTGTTTCTCATCTCTCTGAAGTGAAGCTTTCTCCTCACAAGCTGTTCACTGCCTTTATATTACATGTCACATCGTTAACTGCATAAATTGTAGTTCATACTCAGATGTTAATTCCTGGTTTCCCCATTAGGCTGTTAATTTAAGTTTTCAGAAAGCAAGCACTGTATTGTTTCCAGGTGTTCTCCTTGGTGTCTGATATTTAATGGGTATACACTTAATGTTAGTCCAATGAGTGAATGATATGGGAGAAATAACCAAAAGTGTTGAAACTGAGGAATGTAAAGTAAATTTCTTTTACTGGGCAACAATATGGAATTTGATTTCTTTAAGAAGAGTTGAACCAATGTCATCACTATAATATACCTTAGAGAGGAGTTGGATATTTAAGAGAGGGTTAAATACTACTATAATTCAATTACTGATTTATTCTCAAACATTTATAAAGCATCTACTCTGATGTTTTGGAGATAATCCTATAAACAGAACAAAGATCCTACCCTTAATGTAATATAAAACACCCAAAAGCATGTACTTATTTAAATAGTGCATTATAAAGTTGCTACCTGGAAATGTTTTTACAATCCCACGGAGAATCATGTAAATTTATCTGACTAATATAGATGAAAGGAGGAGCCAAGTTAAAGATATTCAAAAGAAAGAGTAGGTGCATGTCATGGGCAAATTGATGAAGAGTTCTTGTGTAGAAGAAAGAAGCAGAAACACAAAAAATCATGATGGACTGTGAGAGCATTGAATAATTTTGTCTTAGTTTGATAAAGTTTAGGCTTTGTATGTAGGTACATAACTGTGTGTGTGTGTGTGTGCTTAAACAGTGGTTGATGGTGACTGACTGTGCTTCCTGGGGATCCTGAAATGGCTTGTGAACCATGTGAACATCCTTGGACTTTGTTCCATATACAATTTGACAAGGCATACATGTGTTCTAAATTTCCTCAGCTTAATGTAGTTTAATCATTAAAAACAAGTAAACAGAAACTCTTACCCATAGTTTTTCAGATACAGATAAACTTAGAGATCTGAGTTACTTTAAAAATAAAATCACTACCTAGAAATAAATGCTCCCACATACTCTAATAAGTTGCATCCCCTAATATACCTGGGATTCACCCAAAAGCAGAGACTGAATCAAAGGCTAGTATAGTAAGCTAGTTTGTTAGAAAATTTTATGGAGAGGAGAAGGGAGTTGAGGGAAATTGGAAGGGGAGGTGAACCATGAGAGACTATGGACTCTGAAAAACAATCTGAGGGTTTTGAAGGGGTAGGGGGTGGGAGGTTGGGGGATCCAGGTGGTGGGTATTAGAGAGTGCACGTATTGCATGGAGCACTGGGTGTGGTGCAAAAATAATGAATACTGCTACGCTGAAAAGAAATAAAAAGAAAAAGAAAAATTTATGTAGTAAGAATGAGAAACAAAGAACCAAAATACTGTATGTAAGGAATTATTGAGTTAGCCCCCTTTGGGTGCCTAGGGCTCAATCTCACAGAAAAGTCAGAGAAGCATTATGCAACTCAGAACTATTTTTTTTTAAAGATTTATTTATTTATTTGTGTGTGAGAGAGATAGCACAAGCAGTGGGGCCAACAGAGGGAGAGGAAGAAGCAGGCTTCCTGCTGAGCAACATCCCAATGAGGGGTCCATCCTAGGATCCTGGGATCATGACCTGAGCCTGAAGCAGACACTTAACCACCTGAGCCACCAGGTGTCCCTCAAAAGTAGTTTTGCCCAGGCAACAATAAAAGGTTTTATCCATTGGTTTCTGTTCCCACCTCAGTCAAGAGTGGTTCCTCAGGGGTTAACACTGCTACACTTGGAGGTTGCACATGCCAGGACACTAAAAGATTTCTGTAGATGTTCCACAGGGCAGCATCAGGGGAGCTCTTAGGACAGGAGGTAAAAGGTTGCGTGCAGTCCTCACAAAAGAGAAAGTCAAGTTTCTGCTACAAACAGCTGCTCAAAGTGCTGAGAAATGGTTGCTGGAGCAATGGCCTTAAGGAGGCCTCCTGTGCTCCCACATAAAATAAGTCATTTTATTTATTTATTTATTTTTAAAAAAGATTTAATTTATTTATTTGAGAGACAGTGAGAGAGAGCATGAGCGAGGAGAAGGTCAGAGGGAGAAGCAGACTCCCCGTGGAGCTGGGAGCCTGATGCTGGACTCGATCCCAGGACTCCGGAATCATGGCCTGAGCCGAAGGCAGTCCTCCAACCAACTGAGCCACCCAGGCGTCCCACTGGGAGTCATTTTAAAAGGTAATTTTTAAAGGCCTCTTTGTTTCCATACTAGATGAATGTTTGGTAGAAATTACACAGATAAGACAATTTAGTGACTAAATTTTTTTAGTCTTCTCCCCATTGCCGGCAGGGCCTCACATACACTCACATTCTGCCTTGTAGGCAAGCTCTGTCACAACAATTTGGATACAGATTGCAACTTGCTGGCAAGGTGAAATTCATGCTGTCTTTTCCCAGCTCAGGACTAACCTTGGCCTCACTGAGGGGTTTGGCTGCAAAATTCTGTGTCCCTGAAGCATGTTTCCGGGGTTGACCTCAACAGAGGGTCTTTCTGGCAGGACATGAGCAGTTCTGTTTCTCCCCTCCTTCCTCAAATGCATTTTCATTTTAATCTATTTTGCAAGAACCATTCAACCTGCCTGTCAGTCAGTATTTAAGAAAATGTTTGTCAAGATCTTTAAAGTTATTACATTTTTTCCCCTTTTCATTTGTTAGGAAAAGGACAATTTTTTTTTGGAGTATGAAAAGGAGAAAGGATTCATGCGGAAGGGTAATTCCTGAGAGAGCTGATGAGACTCATCTTCCCTGAATACTCGTGACTCCTTATAACAAGGACTGAACCTGTTCTCTTTTCAAATGGATTTTTTTTTTTTTAAATAGCCCTATTCATTTTTTTTTTTTTTTAAATAGCCAGTTGGATGGCAATTTAGATGCTTGTAACTTTCTTGATTTTCAAGCTTATAGGGAACTCCATTTATTCTTTGAAACATTACTTCTACATTGCATGTTAGAGAGAGAGGAAAAGAGAAACACTACAACACCAAAGATTAAGTAAAAAGTAAAATAAATTCACCTCCATTGTTCAGAGATTGAAAATAAAAACTGAACAGTAGGTGGTCTGATTATGTATTTTCATTTTCAGGATCAACAACAGAATATGTAGATATGGGGTATTGTTACAACTACAGAAAATACAATAGCAACAGTGAAAAAAAAAATAGTAACTGTCCTTTGCTCTCTAGAAAGCATGCTAAGTCAGAGGACAGCTGCTGGGATAGATCTTACTTTAAGATTATTTCACTTGTTAAAGAAATTCTATGAAATTGGTGACATCTAATGCACTGAGTGCTGCACTGTTCATGCCATTTGAGAAATTGTGCAAAAAACAGCAAGTGCATTTTACACTTGACTACCATTCAACTACTGCCAAACCATCAGTTGTGTGTTATTTATATCTTCTAATGTGATAGATTTAATGCAGTGCTATTCCAGGTATTTCTGGAGCTCATGCCATATTCAGTGTAACACACTATTTTTTCCCCTCCTTTTTTCTATTTCTCAGGAAGGATCAAAAGCACAACAAGTGGATTCAAAGAAGAGCTTTTTGAATGTCTCACCTTAAAACCTTGTTACTCCCACAGTGGATAACCTCCGATTTCACTTCACTGCCATGGTAGCAAAAATTGAGTCTTTTTATATTCTTCAAAGGAATTCTAACAGCCCTCTTTTTAACTTTGATTCTTTGTGTTTGTACTTAGTTTTAGAGTTAAGAAAGAACAGAAATCCTCTAATATTTGGCAGAAAGCCCATACTAAAGCTTATAAGTAAATCTGATAAGTTTAATGCTATATTTTGATAAATAATAGGAATGACAGTTTTTAGTAGAAATAGTTGGTCATTTTATACATGACTAAAAAAAATATTCTCATGAGAATCTTTCATAAGATTTTTAGAAATTGAATATTGAGTGGATCAAATAAGAGAAAATTCCTCAAATTCGCATTTTTATACAACCCCCTCCACTACTTACACAAGCGAGCTATGATTAGGCCAGTGACTGGCTCTGTGCTGTTGCATCTGTTCCCTGACTGCTCTATCCCTCCTTCCTCCAGCCGTTTTCTTTAGGGCTCAGTGGACATCACAATCTATATTCGTTCATTGTCACTATACAGAATAAGCTGTGTATAAAAATCCCTGAATACAATGACTACATGGCCGTTCTTTGCTTTGTTCCGGTCATCAATTCAGTTGAATAATTTAGGAACGAAAATAAATATTGTTTTAGATATGGGTTGTCCATTCTTTTATAAGCTTATGGGCTGAATAAATGTTTCTTCTTTTAAGCTTGCACTTTCAAGTGTTCAGCATTACATCCACAATAAAATTTTCTTTGAGCATACTATTTAAACTCTCTGTCCCTTCATTTGTAAAATTAGTGGGAATCTGTCCCTTCATAAGTGGGACTCTGTCCCTTCATTCCCCCAATTAGTGGGGGAATGTGTCTGACACTACCTGCACAGACTAGTTTGAGTTTGGTGAATGAGTACATTTAATGCCTTTGGTATATATCTTGCTACTTGGTAAGCAGTCAATAATTGAAAGCTACTACTCATACTTATTTCCACTCATTGTTTCTCTGGTTTATTCATCATTTTAAAGATTTTATTTATTTATTTGACAGACAGAGAAAGACAGCACAAGCAAGCAGAGTGGCAGGCAGAGGGAGAGAGAGAAGTAGGCTCCCTGCTGAGCAAGGAACCTGATGTGGGGCTAGAACCCAAGACCCTGGGATTATAACCTGAGCTAAAGGCAGCCGCTTAACTGACTGAGCCACCCAGGCGTCCCTTATTCATCATTTTAAAGTCCTGCAGTTTTCAATATAAAGGATGTTGCCTTCCTGCCAATCTCACATTTTTAAAAAGTATGTATAATTTTTTGAAATACTTGTAATTTGTGAGGAAAAATCATGCACATTTTCACAGTGGTTATTTGATAGCAGTGTTTACACAAGGCATTTGTTTCCTGCTAGTGGGAATAATATCTACTGCTATTCTCTTCTGCTACTATGTCACTTCCTTTGTAGAACTTATTCTTTAATGTTTTCTGGTAGTTTTTTTCTGTGCTCACTGTTTGAGTTTATTCCACTTGAGTTACCCATACGGGCCACCTTATTTCTTCTGCTTATTTTAACTGACAACAACAATTTTGAAGTGTCATTTTTATGCCAGCAGAGATCTGCATTCTAGAATTCAAGTTTTGAACACTCTATCTGAAATTAGAACATTAAGAATAGTTTTGATACAAGTGTTTATAAATACTTCTGCAGGAAGTCACTCATATTTGTGGTTATCACCTAAGAGTCTCACAGGTTTGGCAACCAATTTAGAATTCCACATCTTCAAATAGGCAGAGTTTTTAAGTACTGCCACAATGTTTTATTTATCTAAAAAATTAAAAAGCTAAAAGTTTTAATATAGCCAAAATATTTTGAGTAGGATTATATTTCTTTTCTTTTCTTTTAAGATTTTATTTATTTATTTGACAGAGATCACAAGTAGGTAGAGAGGCAGGCAGGAGAGGAGGGAGAGACCAGGCTCCTGAGGTGGGGCTCAATCCCAGGACCCTGGGATCATGACCTGAGCCAAAGGCAGAGGCTTTAACCCACTGAGTCACTCAGGTGCCCATAGTAGGATTGTATTTCAATTGATTTGGGGACTGGAAACAAAAATAGTTTTGTTTGTTTGTTTTTCACCAATAGAAGAGAATTGGAGGCACTATGAAGATGAAGTTTTATTACATGGTAGGACGGAAGAGTTCTGTGGAAAATTTATTGAAATTAGACTGTAGGTTGTAGCCTGCATTTTATCCAGAGGCAGCGATGGTGTATAAACTGGAGCATGAATACTGACTGTTATTGATGTTGTTTCACAAGGGTGACATTAATAAGCATCATCGATCTCTTCGTTCTTCATCAATATGCATGAGATAATATAAAGAAAATATCCATAAGAGCAATAAATCAAATATTTTTATTCAATATTTGAAAAATTTTAGCAGCAAATACATGGGTAGTACAATATTTAAATCACTTCATTAATTAGTTTTATGTGATAAACCATCTGATTTCTTTTTCTTTCCTTTTAACATCATTGCTATGCTTGCCAGGGAACATTAAGTGAGTTTTTATTACTTTATATTTCATATACTTCTTCATCTTTCACAATTTGAATGTTTTCAATTATATGCTTAAAGTCAAGCAAATACTTAATGTCCAAGTTAAACTTCATTGCCTTTATGGATACATTTGATTGACTCTGAGCCCTTAATCAATTTAAACACTAATCCAAATTGATAAACATGTTTCTAATATCTTTAGATAGATTCTTAAAATCTCAAAATCTTATTTAATGTTACACGTGCAAAAATATTTTCACATGGTATAATTAAAACATACCAACAAGATGCTTTATAATTTTAGAACTATAAAGTTGAACTAAATAGCTTCTCGGCTGCAATATAATTATGTTTTGATGGCAGAGAAGAACAATACTAAAAAGACATCATACAAAGAAGAATGAAATAAAAATTATCATTGTTATTCCAACAAAAATACAATGAATATAAAAACAAAAAGGATGAGTTATTTTGGTCAAGAAATATAGCACATGAGTTGAACTGAAATTTTGGACAAGCTCTCGTTTGTGTGGAACAGTAGTATTGCTGGTGTTACACTTTACGAAGTCCAATGGAGGAAGAGTGAATAAACAATTTATGAGGAGCAATGCAAGCAAGAACACTGACAGCAGGGTTTAATAAGTAATTGTGAATTCTTTAGCAAAATAATTAGAAACGTGACTGAAAAAGAACGGGGCAACTGAGTGGCTCATTTGAGCGTCCCACTCTTGATTTTGGCTCAGGTCCTGATCTCAGGGTCCTGATCTCAGGGGGTGGGGCTCTGTGCTCTGCAGGGAGTCTGCTTTTCCTTGTTCTCCCCTTCTGTCCCTTTCCCTCACCTCTCTCTTTCTCAAATAAATAAAATATTTTTTACAAAAGAAGCACGGAAAAAAGATGGATGTTATCAATAACAACCATATTGCATTAATGCAGAAAGTGGGTTTATAATTCATTTTTTTTTCTTAGTTTTGGTTTCCTTTACAGGTAACTTGCATCTGACACTGTCGAAGATATTTAATTCATACAGTACCAGTCATGTCAATGTGCCCACCTAAGATGACAATCCCTAGAAATATGTGCTTTATCTTTAGGTTTTATATCTTTGGGTCTTGTATTTGTGCCCATCTGTTTCCATGGCATACTGCCTACTCAAGGATTGGTAAGACCCTTGGCAACAGTGGCAACAGCCTGAGGTGCCAGGTAATACTGAGTTTAAGAAAGGCGTCTTGCAGAATTTTCCTTACGACATCTGTGAAATTGGAAAAGTGCGGGGAAGTCTCTTTTCTGACAGACTTGCCACCCTGGCTCCACATGTCTCTGTACATTTAGTGACACCTGTTCATGATGGTGTGCCAAAAAACTAAAAAATACTAAAAAAAAAAAAAAATATATATATATATATATATATATATATATATATATATATAGAGAGAGAGAGAGAGAGAGAGAGAGAGAGAGAAAGAAAGAAAGAAGGAAAAAATAAGAGCTAACTTTTTTCAATGTATGATCCTGTCTACATATCGAGGTTTTCAGATCAGTGTTATAGGCTTTTAGTGAATAAAAGAATACACATAGATTATACATTTTCTATATCTTCTGTGTGTGTGTGTGTGTGTGTGTAGCATGTTTCTCAAAAATTTTCTCTTCTATGTCTTATATCTTATATGTATTTTGTTCACCAACCCATAGCAAAAGACATACACTAAAACGAAAAGAAAAAAGGGAGATACAGATATATTTCTCAACTTTTAAAAGATACTCTTATAGTGAATTAATGAGAATGAAATAGGTGTTAATTATGAAAAGGAGGTGTAATGGATAAGCTCAGGTACAGAATTTGGGTTTTTTTGTTTATTTTGTTGGTTGAACTCATAATATTTATTAATGCAGTTTTCACTCATTATGTAAGTTCATTTTTGGTAAACCTTCTTTTTCTTTGGCATTGTTTTCTAATTTATCTCTTTTTTAAAATTTTGGGTAAATATTCTTAATACGAGAGCAATAATAGCAGTTCCCATGTTGAGAAAATCACACACACACGTACACACACAGAGCACAACAGCCTTGAAGAAATTTCATATTTTCAGAAATAGAAAAATAACACTAATAAAATTAAAAAAATAAGGTTTACTATTCACATTATAGTGAAAACAAAGAATAATTTATTTTGAGAGTTTTAATAATTTAATAATAGCATCTTTAAGTCATTTAAACCTCATCATATAAATGAGAAAATGGAGGTACGGAGAGCTAAAAACATGCTAGAACAGAAACAAAAGCTTATTTCTCCCTTCCTATAAATATGCAACTCCTCAACTTTTTCCCTTTTTCCTTTCAGTTTGATATCCTGTCATTGGTAGGTGATGGGAGATTCATATAAAAATAAATTTTCTTGGGATGTCTGAGTGACTCAGGTGCTTCAGCTCAGGTCATGATCTTAGGTTCCTGAGATTCAGCCCTGAGTTGTGCTCTGCACTGAGAGTGAAGCCTACTTGAGATTCTCACTGTACCTTCCCCTGTCCACCCTCTCCCTCCCTGACACTCTTTAAAAAGTATAAATAAATAGATAGACAGATAGATAGATACAATTTCTTGTATAAGGACTCAATTTTCATCAATTGTTTATCCATAATTTCTGCTTAGTTGTGCTCCCAAGGAAACTCACATTTAAAAATTATTTTGACTATCATAGAAAAATAATGTTCAGTCATTTTAGATAATTAAAAGTATAGCATATCAAACATTTCAGACATATAACTATTACACAGTTATGAAACACTTTAGGAGATGAACTATGTTTAAGTATGTAGCTAATCATTGGTTAGCTTCACTTTTTTGTACATGTTAAATATGGACTTAATTTAGCATCTATTTTCTTTTCATTTGCTTCAAAATATTAAAACTTATTTGTTTTTATATTTTCTATACTTTGAGTTTACATCTGACTTATTTTATATTACTTTATGAATTTTCTCAAAAACATTTTTTTCCTCTGGAAAAACATTTTCTCACTGAAAATTACGTAAATAAGTTAAGAATTTTAAACTAAAAATACCTTTTATTCCTTTTCTTTTTTAAAGATTTTATTTTATTTATTTTATTTATTTGTCAGAAAGAGAGAAAGAGGCAGGAGAGCAGAAGCAGGGAGAGCTGGAGGGAGACGCAGGATCCTGCTGAGCAAGGAGCCTGAGGCAGGACTAGATCCCGGGACATTGGGATCATGTCCTGAACCAAAGGCAGGAGCTTAGCCAACTGAGCCACTTAGACATTCCAAAAATACCTTTTATTCTTAAGATATTATTTAGCTGCATATTCTATTATAATAATAATATTAATAATTAGGCAAATACTTTATTGAATACTATATTTCTAATATAAATACTATGTTGTCTTGCTGAAGTCCATTAAGTAAAACAAAATATGCTTTTGGGAGAATGTTCACAATGACATTTCAAAATGCTAAGGACGAGCTTTCTATCAGCTGCACATTTCAAGTGATTGTTAATGTCATGGAGTGAACTGACAAGTCCAAGGGCAAAATTTATCACCCTTTGTAGTTCAGGATGTCAATGGGGTGTTGTTTTCAACTTATGTTTTAATCTTGAGGAATTCTTTGCAAGGTCCCTATGTAGGTGGTAAACTTGTATTTAGACAGACCATTAATTAGGGGAAATCTAATTCAGTGTCACTAATTGCACAGTATTTTCAAATCTTCTTAAAACTCAGAGATTAACTTATTCTTCATTCCATCTTTCCTTAAATAATTTCTGAGTCCTTATATAATTTCTTACTTTATGCTAAGACCCAGGAGTACAAAGACAAATACAATCAGATCTCAACTTTTTAGGGGCTTCTGGCTTGGTAGGTAACGTAGATGTATTAAGTAACCCTTACTATAATGGTATACTACAGATATAGATTATGTATATGGATTCATCCTACATCCAGAAAGGATCTCACAAAAAGTTTTAAGTGAAATATTAGACAACATTTGTGTTGTATATGGATGGTACTAGTGTGAGTTAGATGATGGTTGAAGTGATTTATTGGCAGTGGGGTCTAATAAATAGTGATGTTTTTGAAAATTTTTGGATAGTCTGTCTTATTTACGTTGCCTTTCAAGTAAGTAAAGCTAAAGGTAAGCCTTAAGTGAAAGCTGAAAGTGAAAAGAGAGAAGAAAATCAACATTTGATTGGAGTTTAAGAGTTATAAAAAATGAGTTAGATAGCATATAAGCCAATATCCTTATTTTGTAAGTGATAAACAGAGACCCAGAAAGGTGAAGAGAAAAGTATATTACAAAAGCCTTAAGAAGTGGCTAAGCCATTATCTGAATCCAGGTAGTAATTTGAATCCAGGTAGACTTCTCATTTCTCACAAATCACCCTAGTGACTCATTCTAGTCATATGTACATAATCTATAATCATGGAAGAAATGCAATCATAAACTTCCCTAAGACAGAATATAAAGTAAAAAAAAAAAAAAAAATCAGAATGGGGTGGATCTTCAATTGCATCTAATTAGGGATTTCAATTAAAAATGAAAGTATATTAATTATTTAAGGACTTCAGTGCTGCGTTCTAAAGGAAGTTATGTGGATAATACCACTACTGAAATTGTGCTATGTTTAGTCAATTAAAAATTAATAAAAATTTCTTGAACATTATCAATGTAGAAATAAAGTCCTCTCAATAAGAACAAGCAGAGAGTACTTAATCGGAGCTTGCTCTATCTAGGAAGCCAACCACCATCACTCGTATGTGTAGACTCAGGCAGAAGAGTGGAAAGGTTGGGAGGAGAAAACCAAAAATGAGGGAAACTGGCAGTTACCGACCAAGTCTTGTCCATTCTGGTCAAATTCTTACAGAAATGGAGTGGGATCCCTAGCTGATTGATGAATCAGAGATTTGTTTCCATGTAAGAACAGACCATTGTCCAACTTTATCTTCAATCTCTCATAGGTAAATACCACAAAACACATAAATAGATAATGGTATTACTTTTTTTTTTTTTTTTTGTCTATGGTATACCTCTGCTGAGATTCGAATATTTTATATCATCAGAAATTAAGACAGGTTAACGGCTGAAGATACATTTCAAATATCTTAAACATTTCCTTTAAAAAAAAATTGTTAAATCTGGGCCCTCTGGGTGGCTCAGTCTTTAGACATTGACCTTCAGCCCAAATCATGATCCCAGGACCCTGGGATCAAGCCCTGCATTAGGCTCCCTGCCCAGTAGGGAGCCTGCTTTGCTTCTCCCACTCCACCTGCTTGTGTTCCTTCTCTCACTGTGTCTCTTCCTGGCAGATAAATAAAAAATCTTTAAAAAATTGTTTTATCTTATTCTGGGAGATTTGGTCATCCCCTTTGATAATGCATTTACCATTGGCTGGCTATTGCTCTTGTCCATATGTTTACATTGCTTTACCAAAGCTGTTACTATTTTAAAAAATCATGAATATTTAAGGAAAAACAAATAAATGGATAGATGTTACTTATTTTTCCTTTTCCAATTAAGTCAAATATTCTTAGGAATTTTTGTCTCATTTTCTCACTAAATTTTCCATATTTTCTTCAAGGTCCACTCATACCATTTAAGCCACATTTTTAATGAATATTTTTAGCTAAAAATAATTTCCTCCTATATTCCATATGAAGTAAACCAGATATAAAATGATGGATTTCATAACTTGAAAGCTATATCTGTGAAATGTATAGATACATATTTCATTTCAAATAAAGTGAAAGGTGATAACCTTAATTCAACATTTAAAATTTCCTCCCCCCCCCCCTTAATCTCAATGTACTTTCTTAAAGACAGGAGAGAGAATGGTTTCTTTGTATTCAGTGATGCATATGAGGAACACACAGGCAATAACTGTTGAATAATTATTATACTGAAAATCCCTTAGCACCTTACCATGCTTTAATTTAACTTTTTAATTTAAATTATTTTCTATGTTCAAAATATGTCTGATTAATATTAAACACAAAGTTTAACTTACAATCTATTTTGAATTGCTTTCAGGTAATGTGTGAGAGCATGGTTTTATGATGTCAAATAACTGATCCCATATGCACCAAATTTAAACTACCACGTAGATTATTCATGTTGAAAAATGCTTTTGTCTTATTTATATATTTCATTCAGAAACACTTTTGTCATTTTATCTAGATAATCTTGTCTCTGGTCTCCTTCTCTTTGGTTCTACTCCATAACCTTAGTAATGATACAAAAGGTTAGTATACTTTGAGTTGAATGTTTTGGCATAAATTGGTTTTGCTTCAAGGGAAACAAAATTTTTCTCATGAAATATAAATGATTTTGATTTATAACCAAATGCCTACTCAACGATACTTTCAGCTTAACACTTTCTAAGCTTAATTTATTTCTTCTGATCCATCTCCTCACTGACAAGCCTCCAGAGCAAAGTACTTAAACCCTCTAATAGTCTTGTCATAAAACATTTAAGGTAAATTTCTTAACCTCTAGTTCAAACTCACTCTGCATATCAGTCTTCTTAAGAGAATGAGAATCACAAGTCCTGGCAATATCTGGATGGTTGCTAATTCATAACACATTTCAGAATTATCTGTCCTCACACATTACAAGTTATTTTCAGTAAGGGATCCACCAGTATGAAGCACATTTGTTCTCAAGGTTAAAAACAGAAAACTTGTTTAATCCCTGCTGAGTATTGCACTTAAGCCTTATCCTAGGAAACTGCTGGTGTCCTAATGTGGACTGAAATTTTCACTTTCTCCATTGTTAGTACTGGGTAGTCAGCATCTTGGCTGTCCTATCAAGATCTGTTTAGGTCATTCCAAAGGTGTCTTCAATGTCCGGTGTTTGAGACTGGGTTTAGAACTCCCTGATTTAAAGTGATGTTTGATGATCAAGAGTCTTCAGAAGCTATGTGGTTCTCAGGGGCCAAAGTATGCTTGATAGTGTTAATACTCCTTTAGAATTATGTCTCTATATTTACCATTTTCACACAATAATCAATGAATTTTTTTTTAAAAATTAACATTGTCTAATATATTTATGTGTTCATTCTATCATTTACACACTTAATCCTTCAAATAACAATAAGTATGTTTGTGCCAGAGACCAATACAAGTACTGGGTAGAAGAGAAAAATAGTCAGATATTAATTTCTAAAGCAAACCCTCTATTTCAAATAAGAGAAATTAAGATACACAAACCAGACATTTTACACAACTTAGTGTGTTTCTCTAGTCATCAAAATCCAGAAATATAAAGCAGAGGTAATTACATGCTCAGCTGTGTTTTTGTCTAACACACACAAATATGGACTACTTTTTAAGAAAACAAATACATTTGTTTCCTTGAGACTCAATTAACTAAAGAAGATAGAGACATTTTAAAAATAAGTTATCCTCGGGATAATTGTTTGGGGGAGGTTCTTCCAACCTCTCTGGGCCCAGCTCCTTTGGTTTCACCTGGCACCACCGGTGCCCCAGCTCAGAATGAAGTGCCATTTCTCTGGAGCCTTAATAAACCGCATTTTGCAAGCAAATAAATAGATGAATAGATAAATCAATAATTATATTTAAGTACATAATATAAAATTTTGAGAATCAGATTGGAGTACCTGGGAAAAGGTTTTGCCAATTTCAAACTATTATTTTTAAAGATTTGAGTGTTATCCCTATAATTTAAATCCCAAGCTGTTATTTGATACAAATATAACATAGCAAAATAATAGAATTCATGTTGTATTTTAACCATACAGTTTAATCTATTGCTGCATGTTTTGCATTGTTTTGCATATATTCTTTTAAGTGAGCACCAATCCAAAGTATGAACTAGCCTTTAGATGTCATTTTCCATGGAGTTAAGTATATGTAATTACTGATGCATAATGAGTATTTGAAAGAGCATTCCTGAGGAACAGCATGCTAAGAAGATAATAATTAACTAAACAGAATATACTAAACCTTCTAAAATGTATTTTTACAATTTCTACAAAAAAAAGAAGTATTCTTATTCTGAAAACCCTTATAGTGTCAATTAAAAAATAAATGTTCACCTCATTATATTTTCAAAAGTAGTGAGGAAATGCTAGATTGAGCCTTGGGGGAAAAATATATTAACAGGCATGAAAAATGTTTCGTTTCTGATGCTGTTTTCAAATGACAGCATAATATGTTATGGATCATTTGATTTTTTTGTATGAAAATGCTATTCAGCACCCAAAAAGGCATATGCTGCTAACGGCATGTGTTGCCGTCCCTTTTATGACAGCTGGCAACAAGAAAATGCCAGTCAAAACACAAAATGTCAAGCAGAAATTCTCCCAATAAAAGTAGTAGTTTGTAAAAATCATTCACAAATAAGTTTCATTAAATAGCTTTCATTAATTCCAAACATTGTTAATCAAAAGCAGTTTCTCAAGTAACTGAAACTTGTAACCTAGATGGGCAGAAGAAACTCTGAAAACCTAGCCATGGTTATTTCCTATAAAATTAAGTTTGCTTCTTTTCATCAACTCTGAGAAGTTCACATATTCAAACCCTATTTTAATTATACTAACTCATGAGAATTCAGCCTTCTGAGAGCTTTTCAGCAAACATAAATGAACAATATTAAAACCTGTACACGTTATTCTTACTGTCCTACATTTTAAAAAGCAAAAAATAAAAACAAAAACAAAAACTGTGGCTTTAAGTTTTTTCTCTCAGGTTGCTTTCATGTAGATTTTTTAGAGTAAATATTTATTTACTTACATAGTTTCACTGAATTGTTTATAGCTTTAGTGAGCCAAATTTCTTTTTTTTTTCTTTTTTCTTTTTGCCTCACAAAAAAGACTGTGTTAATTCATGAAGATTCATGACTGCTTTGAAATTTCTTATGTTTGAGGACCAAGGCAACAGAGAATTCCACCTGGTAAGGGAAGATTATTGCTACTTTTTATTTCTTCCTCTGCATCTTTTTTTCCCAACTCATTTAATTAAAAAGAACAGAAAAGTTGAAAAGGGAAGCACTAAAATGAGCCAAGAAATAATGTTACAGTATTAGCTAACCAGGAAATTATCTGTCCTAGTCATCAGCATTTTCTCTAGGTAGGGGAAAAATACTCCTTTAGAGTTTTTTAGCCCTATGACAAAGACTGTTAAATGCAGCTTGTAAGATATGATGACCCCATCCTGGTGGCCCTGAACTTCTGACAGAGCTTTTTAATTTCAATTGATTAAATATCAATTCACTCTCAGCCTCTGCCTCTACATATACGTGAATGTGTTTATGAATATGTAATATTTTTACACCTATAAATAATCTTTATTTTCAGTTATTTCTATACTTATATATGTATTGTTAGATATTAATTATCTGGAGTTATTATAATATTTGCATATATCATATATTTATATACATTATTTTATATATATACCTTTTACACCTATATGTACATATTTTGGAGAAAATATCAGAGGTTAAAAAGGTTAAGATCAGTAGCATCAACTAGGTTTTCCTAAAACGCATTTATGATTTATAAGTATATAAAACAAAAATCATAATATTTAGACATAAAATGACCCTAGTAAAAAATGAAATGAAAAATGGCATTGAATAAAAATGCAGTGATAGCTTTTGGAGGTTAGTATTTGACCAGGCTGGTGTTACTTCATGGATGCATTGTAACTTTTTTTCTGGTTCTTTCCAGGGATGGGGCTCTCCTGAGGCCTGGCTTCTGGACTGGCATGCAATTTCTTCAGCCATATTTTATCAGCCAAAACAACTTACAAGGCCAGTACAGATTTCACTGACAGGGAAATAGGCTTTGCCTTTTAAGTAAGGAAAATATGCTGTCAGCAGCAAAGGATGAAGATACAGGAAAGGGGGAAGAATTGTAGTCCTATTTGCAACTGAGCACCGAAGATTAATTCTCCCTCCTATGCCCTTTTATGAAACACTGAAGGAATGTTCTCTAAAGCCCAAACTGCATGAAAAAGGGTCAGGGAACTGTATGAAATTTTATAAGAGACTACTGAAATTAATCCTATCAATTTTTCTAACAGGAAAATTTTAAGAATGTGAAATACTTTTAAAATGTAGTTTTTTTTTCCTTGCCATATAGCAGTTGTGAATATTTTATACATTAATTGAAGTGATTTTTCAGATTATAAAAGCAAATGTCATGAAATATAGAATAAAATATATTATCTTATTATAAATGTATGACAAAGATAATAAATAAATATGAGTCCAATATTTATGCAAGATGTCAATTCTAAATGCTTATTTCATTTTAGTGGAGTGCAATAAAATGTATAACAAATAGAGTATTACTTCATTTATCTAAATAACATCATAAATGTACATGACACTACAATGATCAGTGTTAGACAAATAGCAATTCCTGTTCACAGAAATTATTAGTATATATAAATATCCCTGATAGAGAAGAAGTAAATGTATATTTTCATGGAAGTATGTGTCTGAATTTTCAGAAGATTTTTTTAAATTAATTTTTTATTTTTTTATAAACATATATTTTTATCCCCAGGGGTACAGGTCTGTGAATCACCAGGTTTACAACACTTCACAGCACTCACCAAAGCACATACCCTCCCCAATGTCCATAATCCCACCCTCTTCTCCCAAACCCCCTCCCCCCAGCAACCCTCAGTTTGTTTTGTGAGATTAAGAGTCACTTATGGTTTGTCTCCCTCCCAGTCCCATCTTGTTTCATTTATTCTTCTCCTACCCGTAGTGATCCAAAGGGGCACGTGCACCATAATGTTTCAGAAGATTTTTTAAGTGGGTGCAGTGGAAATACCATGAATAACAACAAATATATCATGCATTGGTATAAATAGGTGAACCACATGTTTATATATTTTCCAATATTTTATTATGAAAAACATCAATCTTACAGAAGATGAGAAGATCTAGAGTAAATAATTCCTATATACCATTTACCTACAAGTCACTAATTGTTAACACTTGCCACATCGGTTTACCCCTTCTCTCTCTCTCTCTTGCATATTCCTCTTTCCTTTTCCTTCCCTTCTCCCTCTTATTTCCTTACTGAAACCTTAGAAATCCTTTAGCATTAAACTCCTAAAAATAAGGGCAATCTGTTACATGACTATAATAACATTATATACATAAAGAAGTTAATTAGCACTGACATCATAATATTGTCTAATCACACAGTTCATTTTTTAAATTTCTCAATTGTCCTCAGGGTTTCCATTATGGCTATTTCCCATCCAACCGAGATACTACAAGAAGTCACACATTGCATTTTCTTGTCATTATTTTCAGTTATTTTTTTTAAATCTAGAAGAGCTCACTCTAGCCCTGCCCCCTTTTTTAAAAATCTTATATGATATTGCTGCTATTAAATGGTTCAGGCCAGTTGGCTTATGGAATTTCAAACAATTTAACTGTGCTTCATTGTTGTGGTTGAACAGACTCAAGATAAAAATTTTTAGCAGACTAAAGGTTATTGTATTTGATCTAGTGTGCTCCTCATTACGTCACACCACAGTCATGAAAGGTTTTTTGTTTGTTTGTTTGTTTTTTGTTTTTTCCTGGTATCTGTGATGTTAATTTTCACTATTTGCTCAAGGAAGAACCTTCTGTGATCTCTCCACTCTAAGAAAATCATTTATTTCTTTTTTTGAAATAATAAGTACACAACGAGGTGGCATTATCTGGCAGTGTGAATATTATTCTCCCAAACCTTTGTATATATTGACTGTAGAACCAACTCTCGAAGGAATGTAAAAGAATTATTTCCTAAGTCTAATTTATATTTTTTCTAAATAAAAGTGTTCCCTCGTTCTTCCTAATTTTGTGAATTATTATGGTCCTCTTGATTTTTTTTGTTTCAATAAAATATATTGTCATTATTATTCTTTTAAATGCTCAAATTTTATTTGGCCATGGTTCTCTTTGCACTGGGATCTGTATACTTCTGACACATTTTCAGTAGTTTTGGAGCATTTCCTTCTTTTGGCTTACAAAATGTTAAAAGCTACATTTTTCATCTATTCTACTCCTGATGGAGTAGAATTAGCCATTTCTTCATGAGCCCATTTTAGAGGGGAATAAGGCTATTCTATACCACTGGCCCCCAGCTTTTCAAAGCGATATATGCATGGATACATACACACACACACACAATTGCCCGTATATGATATTCAAAGAGACCCTACGGTATCAACACTTCCAACAGCCTGGTTGGAAAATGCTTTCATGTGTACATCATTTTAATATTTTTAATATTCTTTTTACAATACTATTATCTTGGAGGTAGCAAGAAAGAAGAGATGTATTGTCACATCTTAGAATAAGTTCACTGCAGTGTTGCATCTGATTAGAAAATGTAACAATTACTTTTTTTATAAAATAATAGCACATGGAGAAATTTGAGTTCACCCCAAGGTAAGAGTGTGCTTCTGACTTTCACACTTGATCTAATGCAAATTTTTAATATCTCTCAAAGCACATATTTTTCCATTGTTCTGCTGCAGATATGACATACAGATATTCAACATTTTTGTACTAACTTTTTACTTTTTAAAATGTCTTTAATTGTTTTTTAATTTGTTTAAATTTTAATTGTTTATTTGTGAGAGATTGGTCACAAGCAGGGGGCACAGCAGAGGAAGTAGGAAAGGGAGCATGAAGGGGTCAATCCCAGGACCCAGGATCATGACCAGAGCCAGAGAGACACTTAAACCAACTGAGCCACCAAGACAAAGCACTTTTTAAAATGTTTTAATGTTTTAATCTGAAACAATCTCGCACTTAAATGTTAAGTGAAAAATATAGAGAGGTTCTTTTTTCCTAACTTTTTTGAGAGTAAGTTGCTGATACAATGTCCTAATACCTCAAATAAGTGTATTTCCTACAAGAAAGAACACTCTCTTACATAACCACAATGTACTTATCAATGTCAAGAAGTTATTACTGATACATTATTAGCATCTGACTTTCAGAGTAATTTCAAGTTTAATCCATTGCCCTAATAATGTCCTTCAGAGGAAACAAACATTATCTAGAATGTGTTGAATTTCATTAAAAACCTTTATTTCCCTGTGTCTAGAGTAGTTGTGCAGTTTCTCTCCTTGGCTTTTATGATGCTGGCAATTTTGACTCTTGCAAGCCAATTATTTTGAAGAATGTCACCAACCTTGAAGCTGTCTGCTGTTACCTCATGTTAGCAAAAAGTGTCAGAGAAAAGACACTGTGCTCTTCTCCTTGCGTCTCACCAGCTGGCTTAGGATTTCACTTTGTCCTAGTATCGGTGATGTTGACTTTGATTTCTCAGTTTAGGTGGGGTCTTTCGGAAGACTTCCCCATTGCAGAGTTATTTTTTCATCTTTTTGCAATTAAAAGGCAATCTGTACAATGGTGTTTTGAGACTCCAGCATGAGGTCCTCACTAGTGTCCTGTACTCCATACCCCGCTTGGGCTCTGGCATGTTGTGGCAGCTCATAGTCACTAACTTCCCAACAGTACCTACTTATCGGTCTGGGGCCTGCCTTTAGATTTCCTGTTTGTTTGTTTAAAGCTACATCCACATTAACTATGAGATGTCCTTTTCACTTTTATCTATTCTCATAAGGTTTCCTTCATACCTATTTTTTTATTGCTTCAGTTCCCGCTCTCTCTGGAGTGCAACATGCAATAAAGCATAGTCATTTATAAGGATTTGATCAAAACTGAATAAATGGGAAGGAAAATATATAGTTGAATCATTATTTATTTCATGCATTATTTGTGCCAGATGCTGGTTGAAGGTATGAAAAATGAAGGTACCTGAATTTTCTGCTTGAAGTGTACAGAATCTAGGGCTGGTGACATAGAAACTAATAAAGTCAATTTAATATCAGAGATGGAAAAGTTCTGATACATAAAAGGTGTTATGTAAGAATTAAAAAAATAATAATTTAGGGGCACCTGGGTGGCTCAGTTGATTAGGCACCTACCTTTGGCTCAGGTGGTGATCCCAGGCCCCGAGATTGAGCCCTGAATTGAGCTCTCTGCTCAGTGCAGAGTCTTCTTTTCCATCTCCCTCTGCTCTTCCCCTCTGCTCTACCCTCTCTCTCTCTAATAAATAAATAGATACTCTTCAAAAATTAAAAAAAAAGGATAATTTAGGCCAAATTTAAGAACAAAGTAGGCTTCCAACTGAAATATCTGAGATACACCTTGATTATCTAATATTTCATAACCCATTTCTGGTATTTTGTATTCCAGGTAGACTTAGTATCATCATCTTTACTAATTTCCATGTAACCAGTATTATGACACTATAACTTAGTCCCTCCATCCCATCTAAAAATATAATGTTTTCTTAGGTTCAGGGTACTAAAATGCCAGCTGTTGGAAGGTATTTACTACACATTTAATGTACATTCAGCAACATTCAATAGGAAACACATTTATTAATCAAAATGGAACACCATTCTAAATGATTGTTGATCACTTTTTCTCGTGTGGTCCAAACTGGTTGTGGTAAAAATCCTCATCTTGTGGGAAAAAACGCACGATAGACTAAATTTTGCCAACGATAGTCAGGGAGATACAGACACATCCTAGATATGCAATACTTGGATGGAATAAATTATGAGTGTGCTGAGTGAGAATTTTGACAATCAGAAACTTAGGTGTTCATCAGTAATAAAAGACAGATTAACAGGGGGGAAAAAAAAAGTAAGTTTCTATATTCAGGAAAGCTATGTAACTCCCTAAAATGGTCCAAGCCACCAAGAAATCAAGTAACATTTACAACTAAGAGGGTGGGTGGGAGGTGGAAGCAGGATGGAAGGGATTATGGGAGGTTACCAGGAAGAGAACAGTGAACAAATGCAAGATTTCTGTGCAAACTTAAGGACTGTCTTCTCCATTGATAAGAGTTTCTAAAGATTTAGAGTTACCCTTCTCTTATTTGTACAGAGAGGGAGACACTTACAAATAGAAATTTCCCTTCTAATAGTAAATTTCTCTTCTAAAATAGTAACTTCTACTCAGTTTCTCCTATGTCTGCTTTTTCTTAAAAATAATTGGCTCAAAAAAAATCAATATGCCAAAAAGACACATTTTGAGGTGGCATATTCCACATCCCTTTACTGATTTCCACAAGCACATACCATCAGCTCTTGCCTAAAGCAGCATCACCTTATCAAAAGTTAGACTTATAATGCTATTCATTTGTTGATCAATATGAAATGTACACATTGGTACCTTCTTTATACTATTTTTTTCTAGAATAAATTTAAAAAATTTAAATTGTAACTTAATCATTACAAAGTGTGGATGCGACCGTTCCTTAAATAAAACAAAATATGCAGAAAGATCATATAGTCTGTCATTTTGAAACACATTCCTTGATGTTATCAAGCATGTTTACCCACACTTCAATTTTTGCTGTGTTGTCTTAGTTTAAGGTAAACTATATATTTATGGGTAAAAATATTGAAACATTTTAGGAAACAAGGGTCAGAAAACTCAAGCCGTTTGAGAGGAAGAGGATTAACATACATATAACCCCCAATTTTCTAAATGAGTAGCTGCATCTGTTGAAGTTGAAAGATGACCTAGAAAAGAATTCCTTGTTTCCAGATATGTAATAGACTTCTTATATCAGTTCTGATTGTGTAAGTATAGAAGACACACAGAAGGACATAAGAAGAATTGCTTTTTCACTGTTAGAACATTTTTCAAGTCTGATGATAGACCGGTCAGTTCCGAGAATGAATTAAGATTTATTTTTCATGATAAGTTAATTAATTCATTGGTCCAGACTGTATTTGAACCAAATGCCCTATTTAACTAAAAGAAAAACCATTGTGGTAGTTCTATTCCACAAATTTTAACACTATTCATTATTATACAGATGAAAATAAACCTGCAAACAGCTTCGTTTATATTTAGTTCTTTATAATCACCAAAAAGTCCATTTAAATATTAAATATAAAAGGCAATTATCATACAGATGAAGTTGAATGTGATGTTTAAGAATGTAACATATTCAATTGCATCCTAAAAATGACAAATCAAGTATTCTCAGTAACATAATACCTGGTCCTCCTAAGAAATCTTTTTCAGAATATTTAGGCTGAATTAACTTTCGCTTTGAGTTTGTCTTAAACTCAGGGAGTATCTGCTTTTCTTTTTAAGGTGTGTAAGTGAATTTCAGTCTGCTGTCAACAAATCAACAACAGAGCTGGCCACCACTAGCTTGAGCAGTGACCTGTGAAGCAAACTTAAGTGTAGACTATTCCCAATTACAACATCCGTTTATGATCTCAGTTTATCGACACCGTTGTGGGAATTTGTTTCACTATTTTATCATTCCTGAAATTTTTAAAAGAGCATATTCATCCTGTAAGAAGACCTTGAGCAGAATTTTATACACATGAAGGTAGAAATCATAAGCATAAGATTTACTCAGCCATAAAAAGTATACCTATGTACAAACTTTGCTCAAACAACTATTAATTACTTGAAATGAGGCTTAAGAAATCCAGTTTGGGGTCATTTTCCAATAGGAAACATCTTCTGGCCTATGATTGTGTCAGAAAAAAATTGTACTACATAGAGTTAAACCAGCAACAAGACTATGTTCAAGACTACTGCAACAGAGGTCAAGACTATTATTATTATTACTATTATTAGAATAGAGAGATTAAATTCAACTCTGCTAAAACAAAATGCAGTCAACGTTTTAAGCACTTGGGGAGCTACCAGAAAAGTACTGTGGCACATTAGTGGGAAGATTATTCAATGTGATAACATAATCCATAGCCTTTTTTTAGAATTTAGTCTCCTTACCGTCCTTTGGAGACTGGGAGAATAGAGGCAAAATTATTACATTTCAAAGGGATGGTTCCCACATTCTTGAGAAAGTCGTTTCTGGATTATACAATTGGAGAAACCCTTTTGAAAAGATGTACAATTCAAAGGTGCAGTGAAAGAATTCATGGTTTTAAGTTTTCTGATGTTCTGAAGAAAAGGGAAGTCAGGGGTCCATATTTAGGAACAAACCTGCCTGAAGTTCAGTCAAGCTAAGGGAACCAGTAAGATCATCTTGGTCCATAGATGATTATCACACACAAGGTACCAGAAAATGATAGCACTTGATAATGATTTATTTTATGTCCTATCAGTTCATATTCAAATGAAAAAAACTGTTAAGCTGGTTTTTTGTTTGTTTATTTGTTTGTTTGTTTGTTTTCTCTCTTTCTCTCCAGGGCACAGTTTCTATTTCAAGTAGTATTATTTTATCAAGCAAACAAACACAAAACAGTTGTCAATGCACAAAACTTTACCTCTGAAAGCTTATTTTCTTTGCTCAATTTATATTTTTTCAAATCCATCTCAGGAAATATAACAACAGTTTTAAATATTATATAGTTGATCTTGAAAATATAATAAATACAATGGAGATTGTAGAGGGAATGTCAAAAACAGCCTCTGAACTAAAAACTATCAAATCATAGATCAGGTCTGTTTCTTTTCATTATGTTAACCATGGCAGTCCATTGCATTATTTTCAGGAAAGTATTTTGCTACATTTGAAATTCAGGTGCTCGTCAATATAGTAGGTTAGATTTTTTGATTTTGAAGTACTTTTCAGGAAAAAAATCAAGGTGAACCTTGATTTCCTAAGCATTTTACTACTGCAGGGCTTTATCAGATGTGCTCTCTCCAATGAAGCATATTTTAGCAAAAAGTGATTTCATCAGACTTTTTTTTTTAATTACATCAATGAGAATGGCTAGTTAAAAAGACTTACAGATTAAGACTTTTTTCCAAGATAACTTTCCATGTTTGTTTCAAATTTAAACTCTCTAATATATTCATTAAAATATATTGTGTTCCTATTCTGTGCAAAAAATATTGGCAAAGAAAATCCTGTGAAGTTAGATATTTTCATGATGTTTATTTTTTAAGTAAAACATAAGTTTACATAAGTTAAGTAACTCACTCATGCTCACTTATGTGTGAAATGACAGAACCATACTCTTCTTTCTTTCTTTCTTTCTTTCTTTCTTTCTTTCTTTCTTTCTTTCTTTCTTTCTCTTTCTTTCTTTTTTTCTTTTTTAAAAGATTTTATTTATACACTTGACAGAAAGAGAGAGAGAGCACAAGCAGGAGATGCTCCACACAGAGGGAGAGAGAGAAGCAGACTTCTTGCCCAGAGCTGGGAGCCCCAACATGGGGCCGGGCTTGATCCCAGGACTCCAGACCATGAGTGTAAGGCAGGTGCTTAACTGACTGAGCCACTCAGGCACCCTGAACCATAGTACTCTCATGAAAAGGTATGATTCCAGAATCTAAGTGCTTCACCCCCAGTCCATGTTGTCCCTCCAATTAATGTTGGTGGGATTTGGGCATTTGATATTATAATGGAAAGTGGCAGAAGAAAAAATCAGGAAAGCATTATTAATTAGAACTGTTTGATAATGCACTCGAGATCAATGGAAAATTCAATATAGTCAAAATATATTGTCTCTAAAGATAATCAAATTAATATTTTAAAATGAAATCCTACTTCATTCTTATTATCAACCTAAAAATCAAAATAACCAGTTTGTTGCAAAACAAGTTTATTCAGAAATAACAAAGAAAGTACAATTTAGAACAAGCAAACTACGGGAAAAAATGTAAGCAAGTCCAAAGAAACAAAGGGAAGGTCATATTTTATCAGGCTTGAAGAAACTATGAAGAGTTGTCTTGGACCAAAGCAGACAAGAACAAGAGTTCAAGGCTGTCGCTGTTGGTGCAAGCGGCAGTTGATGCTCTGGTGTTGTACAGAGAGTGGCATTTTGTCTTCCTGCGGGTTCTGTGAGCTCCGATGAGTGGTAACATGAATGAAGCTTCCCCTGCAGGGCTTCCCAACTTCTTTTTTTTTAATTATTTATTTTTTATAAACATATATTTTTATCCCCAGCGGTACAGGTCTGTGAATCACCAGGTTTACACACTTCACAGCACTCACCAAAGCACATACCCTCCCCAATGTCCATAATCCCACCCCCTTCTCCCAACCTCCCTCCCCAACTTCATTTTAAATTAAATTTTCTCCACTTATTTTCATAATATGATGACTGAGACTACATAATGGTTTTGTAGCTTTTTTTCCTCTTTGTTAATAAGATATAAAATAAAGTAAGGCATTTGATTAAGTCAGGCAGGGAATCTTTGATCATTAACTGAATCAAACGAAGAATAAAACTTGAAACTGGATAAATCTGAAAATAATCAAAATATAGATATATACATTATTATGTTATACCATACTCTGATATCCATTTGTTAGCAAGACTGATGGCTATCACTTCTTTAACTCTCTGAAGTAACTTGAATATTTTAGTGAAAAAATGAAAGGATCAAATTGAAATAAAAATATGCTGCAGGATTACTTCAGTTCATATAATAAATGTTTTAATGAAAATAGAAATTAATTCTCAAAACGAAATCCTGTTTTATATGCATGGGAGAAAAGTGCAATTCAAATCAAACCTCTCAAGAATATGCTTTTAATAAAAAAAGTCTCTAATAGTTCCATTTTGTTTGTGAATCTGAACTTCTGAATATCAAGTTTTCTCCCAAAGATCTAGTTGTATTTAAGAAAAAAAGAGAAGTGTAGAACCAATTTTTAAATGACCTTGAAACACTATAGTTGGCAAAATCCCCACCCAAGTGTAAAATAAGCTTAGCTTCCAATTAAAATGTTACAAGTTGGTACTAAATCTAACCAACAATTTGAAACCTTCAGTAACACAAAAGTTGTCACCGTTTTTTAAAAAGGTGGTAGACAATGCCTCACTAAAAAAGAAATTTTAAAAAGTAACTACCCTAAGAGCAAAAGAATTCAAAGATAGAAACAATGAAGAAATAAAGTATACCAAACTAAAATGTGTTGTTAGCATGTTTCATTATTTAATGATACATTAAAAGGTAGAGGGAGAAAGACCTTAGTTGTATTGAAATTTTTGATTCCCTTAAGTGTATGATAATTATCCCTTAATTATGATGACATACTTTAAGGTAAAATAGTGAGAGTTTAGAAAATTTCTTCTTTTTGTGAGAAATATTACATTATATTATTCAACTTAAAATTCTTCACAAGCTTCTGACATTTATTGAATTTCAGAAAGTTTTTTTGGTAACATTTCTTTTCTTTTTAAATCTTAATTTAATTTTATTTTATTTTTCATGCTCCAAGATTCATAGTTTATGTACCACACCAGGTGCTCCATGCAATATGTGCCCTCAATACCCACCACCAGGCATTTCTTAAAAAATCTGAAGTTTTTCTACATATTCAGATAATATTATCTAAGACACAAGAACATTCACATCAATAGATTTAGTTAAATATCACTTCCCCGCTTCCTAACAATGGCAATGTCCCTCCTGGGAGTTAAGGTTCTCCCATAGCCTAATAGTTTCAATCTCAAGTGTGGAGAGTTTTATCATCCAAGAAATGTTTTAGATTTACTACAAGTTCTTAATATAATAGATTTATCAGTACTTTGGCAAAATTTCAGTTTAAAAACATACATTAAGAGTCAGTGGTCTTCAGACTCCTTCTTTTTCATGAGATAACCAGAATAATGGTCAAGATCAACCAAAAAACCCAATAGTTATAATGAAGATGACTTCATAATGAGGGTTTGGTATGAATAACCTCATGTTTAATCAGTGTGGGAAGGGAAGGTTATACTTTTGTTATAATATGAATAGATATATTTCCTTCTCAATTCTCATATTTTAAAAAGCACATTTACTTCTAAATGTGAAAGAGAAAACAAACAAACAAACAAAAGATCTTTGCTGGTATATTTCTTCTGAGCTTCTTCTATCTGTCAAAGAAAGAGTTATCACACTGAGAGCAGCACCTTCTGCTAAGATGTGCGTCAATCAGTATTTTAAGGATGGTGAAGAGAGACCACTGACAGTACCTATTTTAAATAAAGCATTTTTCTTTAAGTAAAAATCATTGTTTATTCCAGCTTTATTAAAAAGCAGTCTCATTTTTTTCTATCACTCATAATAAAAGAGATGTAAGCATTTTAAGAATCTGAATTATTATGATTTTTTATAATACATAATCAATATAGTTGGAGTGATGAAAAAGAAGAAATCATGAAATGAGGCAGAGAATGACCATACTGGAATTTATAGATCATGGTAAAGTGTCCTGAGTTTATTTTACATAATGAGGTCTTTTGATTATTTTAAAGCTTGGAATTCTATTATATGATTTAAATCTGAAAGAGTTTGATCTGTTTACTATGTAGTGAAAGGCTCAAGTGAAAACAGCAGGAGAGATAATTTAGAAGTCCATTTGACTAAGCTATGCAGGAAATGATGGTGTATTTAACTATGGAGATGTCGGTGAAAGTAGGAAGAATTTTACATAGCATGAACATGATTTGTAGTTAGGTTAAGAGAAGATAGAAACAAGACAAAGTGAGAAATGAGATACAACTCATAGGTTATTGATGAGAACAATTGGTGCATACAAGTTTCATATACCAAAAAAGGGGAAGTGCAAAGTCAAAGACTGGAAGAAATGGGCTAAGAATCAAAATGTTATTTTGATATATTGGATTTGACATGCTATTAGAGATTCTCGAGAAGTTAGGTAGCAAGCAGTAGAATTCAGAAGGTAGATCTGAATGGGAGATAACAATATCAGTTTCCATATCTTTGATTAAAAGTAAAGCTTACACTGTAGAGTACCTTATAAGTTTGTGTTAAGAACTGTGCCTTTTCCCCTGAATTATAAGATGTCATTATCAAGTTTCAAGAATGAATGTAATATAATTTGAATTGTCTCTTGACTCCTATGTTTACAACTGAAGGACAACAAATATGGAAGCTGGGATACTAGTCAGAAGAAAAAGATGTCAGTGTTGGTGGCTGACAGATCTAATGTGGGTTGTGAGAGACAGAGAGGTGAAAAAGAAGACTCCAGTTGTGAGTGTGAGTCACCCACACTGACAGAATTTTTTCATTTTCTGAGAGGAAGAATATTGTAAGGAGAGCTTAATTTTGCATATGGTAAGTTTAAGAAGCCTAATGGATATCCAGATGAAATGTCAAAGAGATAAACAGTATATAAATCTGAGATGCAGAAATGAAGGGCAGACTAAAGATTTATTCGAGAATCATCAGCCTACAGATTTTTTTTTTTTTTTTAAAGCATGGGACAGGAGGAAATTTTCAAGGGAGTGATCACAGACTGAGAAGAGGAAAGAACCAAGAACTGAGCCTATCAACAACACAATGTTTGCAGAGTGGAGTAATAATAAAAGCCAGGGAAGGAACTAAGACAAAGTAACCAAATTTCTGTGGGAAACAAGAAGTATTGATTAGTTTAAACAGAACAGACATCTGCCAGAGTGAGAACCTAACCTAGTAACAAACAGAGTAATTTTTCAGAAAGTTGCTCAGGTATCTCAAATGTTTAAAACTATTTTTCATTATTGTGTACTGCAAAGTTGTGTGTCTTCTATTTTGGTGAATGCTATCATGTCTCCCATCTAAGAAATCTTAGAATCAGGGTGCTGCGTGGCTCTGTAAGTTAAGACGTCAGCCTTCAGCTGAGGTCATGATCCTGGGGCTCTGGGATAGAGACCCACATCGGGTTCCAAGCTCAGTGGAGTGCTTGTTTCTCCCTCTCTCTTTGCCTGCTGCTCTGCCTACTTGTGTGCTCTCTCTATTTCTCTCCCAGATAAATAAATAAAGTCTTAAAAAAAAAAAAAAAAAGAAATCTTAGAATCATCCTCTTCCTTATCTTCTGAACTTCCCAGGTGCAGTTAGTCAGATCCATGCTTCATATTCCTGAACAAATCTCTCCCATTACAGAATGGATCACATTATCACTTCTCACCTGCATTAAACTTAAAGTGATTGTTCTTTTTCCTCTACATTTTCTGTACATAGCTTGTCATAGCTAAATCTACTCCAATGTTTGTTTGTATCTAACTTTTGAAAGTGGGATTGCAGGATATTATGGCATAGGCTCCACAACTCTGTTCTCTTCCTTGGTCTCTGCTCAATACATCCTCTCTTTTGTCTATGTAAATTTGATCATGGTTCTCTCTTTCAATGGGCCCTCATCATTTTCATCATAAATCTTAACTTCAATTGGGCTTTCAGTGTCTTCTGCCATCTGCCCCTGGCTTACCTTTCTGATCTCTTGACATTTTTTTACATTATACGATCAACAATGGTTAACTATTTTGTGGTTTCCTAAATGCATGATACTCTTTCCAATCTATATTCTTTTGAATGCACAACCCCTGCTATATAGACTGACCTTCATGTGGGCTCATTTTTCAAGATTATTTCAAATGTCAAAGAGTTTATGAAGAATATCTTGAAATTCACAGACAAAATTAGGTTCTCCCCTCATCCCTAAATTGTTAATGATACATCTTGGATGGTTAAAAAAACATTTTGTCAACTTCCTCAATTTGCATTATTTGAGAAAAAAAGGTAATGCTATGTTTTACTTTCAGATCCCTAAAATATGGTCAGGAACATAGTAAGCACAAGTACATCTTGAGAAAGAAGGAAATAGGAGAAGAGGGAGTTATCCAGGAAAGGAAAAGAGGAAATTCTCTATGAGTACTTCAAATTCGTTTAAATTAAATTGGATGTGCAAATGAAATTTATGATTTTGTGTTTACCAGACCTCCATCTGTAATGTGAATTTTCATATTCTCTTCTTCTTTTATGACTTTTTATTGACTAACTGGATACTACATTGTTTGAAATTTTTTTAAAACTATGCCAGCAGTATATTATGGAAGAGGAAAAATATTTTCTCTGCCTTATTATGTTCTTTTAGTTATTCTATTAGTTAAATTGGCATTAGGAAGATTAATAGGGAGAATTTATTTATTTATTTATTTATTTATTTATTTATTTATTTACTGGAGGGAACAAACTGAATTTTGTATGTGAATTGTCCCACAAAGTGTTGAGAGTTTCAAAGACAATCACACAATTGAGGCATATGTGCTATCCTGAGCTTAGAGGTAGGATATAAGGGTCTGGTGCTTTTAAAAAGAAAAGAAAGAAAGAAAAAATAAAAGTGAAAAACAATTACAGGGAGATGATAAGACCAAACAGTTCTTGTGAGTTCCATCAGCTTACCAAACCTAGCCTCGTCTTTGTGGTTATCTCCAGTGATAGCTCTATTCCTAGACCAGGCTCTCTATCTAAATTCTTTGAGGCAATTAAAGTAAGGTGGGCTACAGCTCTTACTTTGTCTTTTCAGTCTTGGTTGTCTTCAGCTCAAAATTATCCACATGCCAAAGTAGCACATTTTGGGAGGTTTGTTGTGAACCCCACATAAATTTGTATTTGTATGTATTTATGTGTATATCAGTCTGAACTGCAGTACCTGCTATTTGTTCTAATCCGGGAATTAGTCTCAGGGGAGTCATCTACAATTCAGTCAGAAAGTTCATACTCTCAAAGGATAGTGGCATATATATTTCAGTTATCTAATTCTGTAGCAAATATTAGAAATCAGTTTTGATTTATTATATCAGAAGCTTATTAATTATCAGAACTAATTTTAGAAATAGGCTATCATAGGTAAAAATTATTGGTGCTCAGAGCATGTAGATTAGCCATATTTTTTTAGAGACAGTTTTCACTATTGCCTATAGGGAAACTAAGGGTCTGGACCCTTAGGGATGGTGCATAGGAGTTACTTCAAAATGTTTTCTGTGTCTAGATCTTGATTTATTAGATTCTGGTTGCCTCGTTCTGTTAGCTAAATCCTGAATCCAAAATATTATTGTATCTGACATAAGTAACCTTTTCATGAAAAGTATGTTAGGAGAAGCTGAAACAATGGATAGATGGAATTTCATCATTTTATTGGACAAGCGAGAGCATCCTACTTCCTAGTAAATATTTATTTAATAAATCTTCTTATATGCAGCAGAATTTAGTTGGTGATGAGATTTTGGGAAAGTGACTAACTCTCATCCAATGTTCACTTTGGCAGCCGCCATTATTAAGAGTTGTCAAGACCAAATTGGCTTGAGTCAGCCTGAAACACTGAGCTCGTGTGAAAGTTCCTGAGCAAAAGTTCTGTGTAATATGGTGCTGGATGAACAGAAAGAGAGATGACAGAACTTGGAGACAAAGTGTTTGACAGTCGCTGACTCTGTTGATGAAGACAAGTGTGCTTGCCAAGGAGTTCTTTTACAAATGTGCTGAGGTGTTCCGTAGCAGACAAACAAAACTTTCAAAGCTTAGGCAAGATAGAAAACCCTTCAATATAATGAGAATGAATCCCTTCTATATGATTTAGCTCCATATCCTCTCCTCTGTCTCAAAAGACCATAGAGAAAAATTGTTCAAAGAAACAGAGACTTGAACATCCAAAGATTAATTATTCCTGGTCTAGATATTTTCCATCACTTAACTTCTCTCAAACTTAGGCATTATAGACTGTAATAAAAAAAATATGTATATATTCCAGTTGCTTATTTGATATAACCTGTCTCAAGAGAGATTTCAAACTCTCTTTCAAGTTTGCTGGGATATAATGAAGGACTCTTGACCATGTATTGGAATTAGAGGATATTATAATAAACTGACCTTTTTCTCTTAGCCCCTATGAAGAGATGTCTTTGCAGAATAAAATGCAATGATATCCTGAGAAAGCAGGATCTGTCCTAGGAATTCCACATTTGCGTGAGCCAGGTGCCTTGATGAAACTTAGCTTGCTTCCTGATGTACTGTGAATCTTCCCTTTCACCAATCTTCAGTCACAGCTCTCTCAGCATTACGCTCTGTGTAACTGGTGTTGTTTTAGACTGTCCTGAGAATTATTCACTTCTCCCCACTTAGGGACTTCCAGTTATCTCCCCAAAACAAAACACATAAACAAACAAACAAAAAGCCAGCAAAACCTTCATTAATTATGACATAAGAAAATGAAGGGTGAAATTTAACATTATGACTCTGTCACCTTACACAGTTGTTGGTGTTCTGGTGTTCCACAGTGTTCTCTAAACATGTATTGATGAGTTATTACATCTAATCACTAACATATCACCACAGTTGGTTTTTGTCACAGTTTTGAATGCTAACACAGTATGATTAAGATACAAATGCTACAGAGCATGACTAGACCATGCATAAATTAATGGTAATACACCATGTGGAAAAATTCTTGTCCACTCCAATGTAACCTCCATTGAGGCAGAGCAATGTATCCATTGCTACAGCAGTCAGAAAAATGCTTGTCCCCAGATGTTCACATTATAACCACAGAAATGTGGAAATATCTTACCTTGCATGTGTAGAGGAACTTTGCTGATGTGAATGGCATTGAGATGGGAGATTACCCAGGTTTGCCCCTTCTAATCACATGTGTCCTGAAAAGTAGACAACCATTTCAGGCTGTGGTCAGTGAAAGAGAGATGTGACTCCTGAAAAAAGGCCAGAAATATATGATATTGCTGGCTTTAGAGATGTAGTAAAGAGGCCACAATATGAAGGTGGCTTTTAGAAGCTGAAAAAGACAAGAAAACATATTCTTTCCTGAACATTCTATGGGAAAAAATATAAATAAATAAAAATCAGGCCTAATGACACCTTGGTAGTTGATGAGACTATTTTGGGCTTCTGACAATCAGGACTGTAAGATAATAAACTTCTTTTGTTTTAAATGACTAAGTTTGTGGTAGTTTATTTGTTGGACAAGTAACAGAAAAGACCAACGGCTTACAAAAAATAGAAAATCAGTAACTGTGGAATGAATGAGTGAATGAAGCCATCACGGAGTTACGTAGAATTCCTCAGTATTATAAAGCACAATCTAATGTCTAGAGTACTAGAATGTTTTCATTGCAGTTCTCTATCGGACTTTATGAAATTGTGTTTAACTCATTTGTGGTAGTTATCTAACATTTTAATTATGATTTTATTTAATTAAATTTTCTCTTATATTCTTGACTCAAAAATCTGTTATTTTTTGGTTTACTGAATGGATGAATAAGTGTTATTAGCATCTGAATTATGCTCATCACAATTTCAGGAATTCCTATAGAGCTGAATACTCCTATACTAATATCTTGTAATTTATAAATATGCATATATAATATGATTGATCACTAGAAATTAGTTTTCTAAGCACTGTACAAGTTTTGTCTGAATATTTGACGTTTGTATATTCTTAGGTCTCCACTAGGACACAGTACTGGATACATTAAAGAAAATCACTAAATGCTATTGAAAATTTGATTAAAATTATATTTAAGTTCCATAGTCATGCACTTCAATTTCTCCTTTGTATGTAAAATCAACTCCTGGGCCTCTCTCAAATTTTCCTATATTCATACGGCTAAACTCCAACTCTGTTTAAATCGAACTCTGTACCTAAACTTCCTCCCACAACCATTCTCACTGTGTATTCATGTTTATTTATCTCAAACAGGCTGTTAATATTGCTTGGTAAGCATATCCTGGGCTGTAGTGCATTAATTCCTCCAAAATCTTAAGCCATTTCTCTCCTCTTCCCTTGAACTGTGTCTGTGAGCATCTGTGCTTTGTCTTGATGATTATGTACATCCATTAGCAAGATGTGTCCTAAGGTATTAGGAAAGTGTAAGAGGGTTAGGGTTTTTTGTTTTTGTTTTGAGTCTGGGAATGCTCAAAAATGTTTCCATATAAATTGATGATAATTGCTTCTTCACTTTACTCTATTTCTAGCTTACAAAAGATTTCATAGGAATGCTCTACTTTCAGAGAGTGGGGGAAACCTGTATTGGGAAAACAGCCTGGAACATAATTGGCATTGATTCATGTTTGCTGAATGAATAATTGTTTCCTGCATCTGAGTTATGTTCATCACAATTTCAGGAGGCCAAATAGAGCTGAATATATTCTACCCTATACTAATGTCCTATAATTTCATATAGTTTTAAAATTTCACAAGATTTTCAAAGTTACCATTTCTTTTCTTTCTACAAATTACATTCACTTCTATATTTAATGCAAAAAATCAGCATTTTTTTGTTTTAATAATGTAAACATCATAATGTTCTCTATAAATAAACTATAATTATAATGAGTGGTGTTTAGAAAAGATATGCTGCTTTAACCAGGATATTCATTTTCCTATATAAGATGAATGTGTATTTACATACTTATTTTGAATATGGCTGCAAATTCTACACTTATTTGTATATCCAAATTATAAGTAGTAACATTCTAGATGCAAAATGAACAAACCTTTTTTAAAAATTTTAAAGAGAGAGGAAAAGAGTTTATTTGAGTCCAAGACAGCTGGCTGAGATACACAGTCTTCACAAAGAGGAGAGTGCTCCGGAGAAGGAACATTTGGTGCATGTATGTTTTTTTACCTAAAGAATTACAAATCATCATGACAAAAAACATCCTAGAAAGTTACAGAATTTATCTTATGTTTTTAGCATGTATGAGCAAGGCCACTATGACTTTAATCTTATGGAAACCAGGAGGATTTTTTGTTTATTTGTTTTTCTTAATGTTTGAAATGCTCCTTTTTCGTTGCTTTTCTTTTTCCTTTCTTTTTTGAAGTAAACAGACATACAATGTATAATCTGAGTGGAAATAGAGCCCATGCTTTGAGGTTTTGCTGATTCATTTTGACCTTGGTCAATATTAAACTGCAACTTTCCTGGGACCCCAGGAACAGGACTTAAAAACATTAAATTTTGAAAATTTCCTTTATCAACACAGGGATACAATTATACCTTTGATAGGATAAATGCTTAATTCCTTATGGAAGAAACTATATTTGTGAGAAAGAATAATAATTAAACAAGAACTTAAATGTCCATAAAGCACTTTGAGAGTCTTATTCAGAGATGTCTCCCATTTGCTGAATTATTTTGGTTTGTAACAACTTTTTGATTCCATTTTAAAATGAGAAGTCCATTTTTAATCCTTATAAAAACCAAAAGAGATATGTACAATTATCCCTATTATGCCCACAATGAAACAAACTTAATGAATTATGTTTTCTCCTTAGGTTGTAACCCTCTCCAGTGTGATAAAGACAAGATTCAAATCCCCATTTACTAAACCCAAATCAAATTCTAAATTATTATAACAAGCTGTCTGCTTAAAATTTAGTGAGTGCTTATCACTGAGCAATCAATTTCAAGCTCACTCTTTCTTTCTTTCTTTAAGATTTCATTTCTTTCTTTGACAGAGAGAGAGAGCACAAGCAGGGGAAGTGGCAGGCAGAGGAAGAAGAATAAGCAGGCTCCCCGCAGAGTAGGGGAGCCCGATGTGGGACTCCATCCCAGGAGTCCAGAATCATGACCTGAGCCGAGGCTCAGACATAACACTAGACATATAATCTCATCAAGCAGATGATGAGATGAAGGATTAACTAACCAGGCTAAGTAATTGTTTAGTATCATTTTGTTAGTCTTATTTACAAGGTGTTATAATTCAAGTTTGTCTTACTAATAATCCTGTGTATTTAATCACAACATGTTAAAATATCATATGGATCACTTTCATAAAAATTTTCTGAAAAGCATGCTTCTTATTACATTTCAAGGCTCTGGGCATTCTGAGATTATTGTTTGCTTTTCAATCTTGTTTTGGTTGGATGTTACATTAAAGTATCTGAATGCTGAATTCTAATTTCCTTTTTCAGGACCAGAAGATAAATTGCTTTTGAAGTAATGCAATTCTATCATTGCAAATTGTCGGGATAAAATATAGTTATATACATTTACCATATTTAGTAATATATTTAGTATGTGTAGAAACCTTAGATCCCATGAAAATGCAAGCTGTCATATTATCAGCTTGGTCCTCCAAGTGGATTAAAGGCAGTTTATAATGTTGGGATGTATGTTGCAAGGGTCTTCATCAATTACATTTCAGAATAGGTGTTAGCAATGAATTAGTAAAGAGAATTCTAAACTTGGGAGTTATATTCTCAGATTCATGTTTCAGCTCTGTCATTTACTAGGTCTTTAAATTTTCAGAAGATCGTTTTCTTTTTCTGGGCCTAGATAATCTGTTTGCTTGCTTGCTTGTTTTTATTTATCTGTTTGTTTTTCATCTGTCAAAGGAGCTGTCTTGAGCTGGTGATCTAGAAGTTCCTTTTTACCGATAGTCCCTGACATCACAATGTTGTACGGAAAACATTCTGCTAGGTCAATATTAGTAAAGTCGAATGAATATAAATGTTCTGTTCATTCTCCATGCACACTCTGGAAATCATGAGTAATGAATACTAAACTCACATTTCTTATTTATGTATTTCTTGATCTCATTTTGTGGATATTCCCTTTGCAATAGCCTCTAGGCACATTTACAGGATTTAATAAGAAGAGAGACGATATCTGCAATCTTAATTGTATAGCAGAATGATAAACTCACAGACGGAAAGCTTGTCTTGTAAATTTAATTTCCTCTAAGCTTGTTAGGAAGACTATACCAGAGAATATAACAGCTCTCATCTCAAGTCATTGTATTACATGAACTTTTAAATCCCCATGTCAACTAGTATTAATACATTTAAAGGCACATTGCCTGTTTTAGAAGAAGAGATATGATATGCATTTCAACTTGATTTAAGATACTTCTGTGTGGTTTATATCTGCTATGGACCTATTTGAGTTCTGTGCATTAAATAGATTTTAATAAGTTGAACTTAGATAATGTCTAATTGCCATTAGTATTTGCATTCCTGAGGCCATGACAGATAATTCAATTTTCCATTACTTAAAAGCAATTGCTTTGTCCCATAACTAGGTTTACTGCACGTGGAGAAAAACCTTAAGCATTCTAACTGCTTCTTAATATCGGTGTAGATAATTATATTTTCATTTTATTTTAAATGATGTTTGTTCATAGTTTTCATGGATTTCCATATTGCAATCATCATTGGGCTGATGTCTGCTTACAATATAATAGTTGATTAACACAAGAAAAAATAAAACTATTTCTATTAATAACATCAACTTTTTCTATACTTGTAGATGTCCAGAAAAGGCAAATAAAAGCACTGATGTAAGATAGTCTGTGTAAGGATAGAGTGAAGATAAAATAAAGAAAATTCAGATGTGATAAACATTATCATGGGAAAAGTAGTAGCCTGTTTTTATAGATAACATTTTCATATAACTTTCGCCAAAACTCAATGTGATGATAAATTATATACTTTTATGATTAAGAAACTAAAAACTGGCCCAGTTGTTAAGCTTCTGCTTATGGCTCAGGTCATGATCCTAGTGTCCTAGGATCAAACCCTGCATTGGGCTCCCCACTCAGTGAGGAGTTTGCTTCTCCCACTCCTTCTGCCTGCTTCTCCCTCTACTTGTGCTCACTCTTTCTCTCTGTCAAATAAATAAATAAAACTTAAAAAAAAAGTAAAAGAAAAACTAAAATCTGAGAAATTATGTTTATGAGTTGTATGCTCAATGTCAAAGGTAGTTAGCTGTTGAAAATGCTAACTGATAATCAGTTGTGACACTGGTACTCTCAACATACCACACACATTTTGTTATGTTTCCTGTTGCAATGTGAAGCCCATGTTCTTTCCCACATAATCTGGGGTCTTTGACTTCTTGACCATTGAATGTGACAGTCTTCCATTTTCTGGTTCCAGATTTCAAGAGATTGACTTGAATTGTCAATCTCATCACTGTCATTTCCTGCTTGTAGAACACTTGTTTTTGGATATGTGAGCCATTATTTTAAAATTCCAGTTATTCTGCTAGAGGGACCATTTAGAGAATTTCTGAGACCTAAGGAGAAGAAACACCTAAATGTTACCAGTTTCACCCAATCTCTACAAAGTAATGTACAGAGTAGCCAAGTCTTCAGCTGTGTGCAACACAAGGACTCCATGAATGCCATGTAAACAAAAAAATCATGCAACTGAGCTCTGCCTGAATTTCTAGCTCTCCCAGATCTGAACTCTAATAAAATGGCATTTATACCACTAAGTTTCTGATATTTTGTGAAGCAGGTATCGATAAATAGGACAGACACCAGAGCACATGTTCGTTCCAAGATAAAATTGTGTTACCTGTGGAAGAAAAAATTTGATAATATTTTTTCCAATTAAAAGGAAGTTTGAAAGGAATTATTGCCATTTATAAAATTAGAAAAATATGGTTAGAATGAATATAAATTCTACAAAATTCCAAATTATAAAATTGCAGAGAGCTATTTCATCCTAAAAAAATTAAGAACTTTAAAAAAAGGTCTTAATATTAAACATATGGTGAGGCAAACAAAAATAAGAATGTTATATATTATATATATTTTGTGAAGTTATGGAAGTTCAAGCACTAGATAATCAATTTGAAAGCAACATAAAGGGAAACTACCATATTATCCTAAGAGATTTTAGCACCGTTCTTAGATGCACATTACTGTCTAAATTTATCTCACAAAATGTAGTATATCAAGTAATCATTCACTATTTATTGAGGAAAGCTTGAAATTAAGACATATAACTGACAATCCTTGAAGATCAGTTAGCTCATAGACTACCTCCAGGCTCTTACTACTCATATCTAGTATGTACTGTTTCTAAATAAATCTTCCAAAAGGTCAGTTCTGATCATGTCATCATCCTGCTCAAAAACCTTCTATGATTCTCCTTTGGCTGTGGAAGAAAATAAAATATTTGGTTGCCCATGGATTATTTTATATAACTTTTTCTCTTTTAACTGTTCTAGAATAAATACTTATTTTTCCTTTCTCCTTACACACACTCACACACACACACACACACAAAATACAAAATACACAATACTAGAGAAGAGACATGATATCATAATAATAACTTTCATTAATATCATAAAAAAGCGGAAAGTAATATGAGAAGCACCCAGCAGCCTATGATCCTTAAGAGTAATTGAATTATGCCAGACAGGTATTGTGATTAACCTACAGGTTAGCAATGGAAGAAATTTCTTTACTAAACCCTGCATCTACTAAAGAAGAACTAGATTTTCTTCTTTTTGGCTATCATGTATAAAACTGCTATGGCTTTCGTGTATGTTTTTTGTTTTTTGTTTTTTCTTTGTTGTTTTGCTTTGTTTTGTTTTTATTTAAAGAATTTTTTATTTATTATTATTATTTTTTAATTTGAGAGAGATAGAGAACACAAGTAAGCAGGGTAGGGGCACAGAGAAAGAAAAGAAAAAAAAAAAAAACCTTAAGCGGACTCCCTGCTGAGCACAGAGCCCAAAACAGGACTTCATCCTAGGATCTTAAGGTCATGAACAGAGCCAAAATCAAGAGTTGGGGGCTTAACCAACTGAGCCACCCAGGCACACCCCAGGTTTCTGTGTGAACATAAACTTTTATGTATCTGTTTTAAATGACCAAAGTTGTAGTTTAAAGATGCATGGTACTTACATATTGTGTGTGTGTGTGTATATATCATACATTGTTGTTTAAAAAAAAAAAAAAAACTGCTCAAGTATTTTCCAGAATGTCTATCCATTTTAAATTCCACCAGTAATATATTTGTTTTTCCTACCCTAACATTTGATGATGTCACTATTTTTTTTAAATTTTAGTCATTCTAATAGATGTGTGGTGATACCTCATTATGGTTTTAATTTTCATTTGTGTGTTATCTTCATTGAAGTATTTCTTCATAACTTTCGTTCACTTTCTAATAACACTATTTTTGGTTTTGTTGTTGTGGGTTTGTTTTTAGTTCTTCAGATATTTTAGATACTTGCCCTTCGTCAGATATGTGGCTTGCAAGTATTTTCTGCAAGTAATTTTTTCAATCCTTTTAACAGAGCCTTTCACAGGGTAAGTCCAATTTACCGGTTTCCTTTTATGTTCTGCACCTTTAAGTCACTCAAAGAATTCCCTGCCTGGTTCTAGATCCCAAAGATTTTCTCCTGTTTTTTTTTTGTTTGTTTGTTTGTTTGTTTGTTTTATTCTGTTTTGTTTTCTAAATGTCTTATAGTTTTGAAAATCCCATTAAGGTTGTGATTCACTTTGACTAAAATTTCATATGATGTATGAAACTTAATTTAAGTGACTCCCTCACCCCCTTCTGTGAATGTCAAATTGCTACAGTACCATTTCTTGAAAAGTATATTGCTCTTCCATTGGGGATGGGTATTGATGTCAAAGTCCCTACTTGGTCTTGACTGATATTGGTTGGGGAAGGAAATTAAGAGGAAAGGGGAGTTTACAGACTGACAAGAATGACAGTCATGGCTCCTTATTTAGTCATCCCTGACACCACCCCAATGGAAAAATTAGGTTGCTTCCTTATGTTCCATAAATGTTCTCTATTTGACCTTTGTGATTATGGGTAGAAGTGGAGCCAGATATTTTTCTATGCTACTTGCTTGTACTATACCAGTTGTTTTATAAAACTTTACCAACTTGAAAGTTTCTGCCATTTCCTGATCCTTTGGCTAGAGTTCAGGCTGTTGGGATTTTTTTTTTTTTTCTTGTTTGAATCCATTAGTGTAGAAAAATCTAGAAAAAAATCTAAAAATATATATAACAGTCCTGAATAAACAGACACCAATACTTCAGAATAAAAAAAAAAAAAAAACAGGAATTTGCACTATATAAAAATAAAAATAGACTGCATGACACAATATATAAAACCAAAGTCAATAACCATAACATATAAAGATTATCAGTTATGCAGATTATGGACAAAAAAATACTGAAAATATGATACCAAGAGTTCTTATAAAGTATTTGGAAAAAATGGTCAAATAGAATAACATGTTCAAAAAATATGAATAAATATAGGGGAACTATAAAATTCAAAAGCTAAATAAACAGATGGAAAGATTTTCAAGTTCCAAGTATGGTAAAAATATATTATTCAAATAATCAATCATAAACAAATTTAAAACAGGTACAGCTCCTATTAATTTCCAGGATAGTAAAATCTATTAAAGTAAAATATAAATATAAATATATATCTCTTCAATCAGCAATCTCCCTAATGAATATGGTTCATGACATCAAGTTTTATATTATGAAAAGACAATAAACTCTATATAAATTCTATATTTACAAGTGTAACAGAGAATATATTTGTAACAGGGAATACGGGTACATATGTGATTCATATACAGTTGATTTTCATTATTTATGGATTCATCCACTCACTAAAATTTATTGTAACTCAAAATCAATACTCAGCTTTCATAGTCATTTACAAACATAGGCAAAGCTGTGAAAAATTTGAGTTGCCCAAAATACAAGTTTCCTACGGGTGGAAAACAAAGTGTTGTTTGGTCACCTTGTTCAGCTCAGATTTCAGGTCCCCCCCCCCCCCCGCCATGGCTTATTTAGTACCATATTTTTTTGCATTTTATTGTGCTTTTTAAAAAAAAAAAAATTATTTATTTATTTGACAGAGATCACAAGTAGGCAGAGAGACAGGCAGAGAGAGAGAGGAGGAAGCAGGCTCCCTGCCAAGCAGAGAGCCCGATGCGGGGCTCGATCCCAGGACCCTGGGATCATGACCTGAGCCGAAGGCAGAGGCTTTAACTCACTGAGCCACCCAGGCGCTCCTTATTGTGCTTTTTAAAAAAGACTTATTTACTTATTTATTTTGAGAGAGAGAAAGAAACTGCACACAGGAGTTGGGAGAGGGACAGAGGACAAGCATTTCAAGCAGACTTCTTGCTGAGCCAGGAGCCCCTCACATTGCAGGTCTTGATCCTAGTACCCATGAGATTATAACCTGATCAGAAACCAAGAGTCAGATGCTTAACTGACTGAACCCCTCAGGTGCTCCTGTGCTGTTTTTGTTTATTTGTTTGTATGTTTGTTTGTTTTGTTGTGATTTTCACTGTTTGTTTATTTATTTTTTAAACATTTTTTAAAGATTTTATTTATTTGTCAGAGAGAGAGAGAGAGAGAACACAAGCAGGAGAGCGGCAGGCAGATGCAGAAGGGAAGCAGGCTCCCTGCTGAGCAAGGAACACAATGCAGGACTCTATCCAAGGACCCTGGGATCATGACCTGAGCAGAGTACAGCTGCTTAACCAACTGAGTCACCCAGTCATCCTATGATTTCACTGTTTAAAATGGCACCCAAGTGTAGTATCAAAAGTGTAAGGTTTCCAAAGTGCAAGATGGGTGTGATGTGCCTTACAGAGTGTGTTAGGTAGGCTTTTTTCAGATACAAAGTATAGTGCTTTTGGTCATTAATTCAATGTTAATGAATTTAACAAAGTATATTAAATAAAATGTCTTCAAACATACAAAAACCAAGGTTATGGGTTGATTGGTTGACAAAAATGTGAACAGAGACTCCTAGGAACCTAATGCTGTATTTCACCTAGGAGCAATGTTCATTATTCACTAACTTAAGTGATATCTCAAGGGTGATAGATAAAGACCAACAGACAAAAACGACACAAAATTGCAAGGGGTAGAAAATGGTAAATATATCAAAATGCTCTTCAAATTAAACATTTTAAAGAACATATTTGCCATATAACTGACTATATTGAAAAGTGAAATATTGAAATATAAAGAAAACTGCTAGAGAGGAAGATATGAATATGTATATATATATGTATATATGGATGTATATATACTTATGTTTTTGTTTGGTCTGGGAAATATATATCTTAGATACAACATATTTATATTATATGATTATTATAATATAATTTTATGAATTATATAATAATTTATATACATATTTTTTATAAAAACCAAGCAAATGTATCCCATGTTAATTTCTCTGTTAACTAGCTAGATGACCAGGCTCAAACCATTTCATTTCTATCAGGTTCAGTTTCCTCAAATGCATAATTAGGGGATTTATCTAGTTAATATCACTTTTCCATTTCTTTGAAATTATAACAATTGTGTAGAATGTCTTCTAAAAGATTATCAGCTAAACCAAAAGGGATTTTAACCTTTGTCAGAGATTTTCTGCATTAATAATTTTCAGTTCTTACTGACTTTTTTCAAACATTTTAGTTAAAGTGTGTATAAATAGTCTTAACTCCTATTTTTGTTTCTCAAAAGAAAAATGGAACTGTTTATTATGACCATGTATCTCCACAGGAAAAAGTAAATTCTGGTATGTATTTAAAATCTAAATGGCAAAAGAATGTACACATACATAGGAAAACAAACAAACAAAATTTGATACCCTCAGTAGAACAATTCCCTAGCTATTTACTAAGTTACTGTTCCTTTTTCTGAAGCAGATTTTTTCAGTAGATCACTTAACCAGGCATGAAATTCATGCAATGCTGGGAATTGAAACACAGGCAGAGCATCTTGGTGTTCTAATTTTCTGTGGGTTTTCTAGTCCAAACTTCTTTATCCTGAGGTTCCTAGAGTTGTTCTGATGCTTCCATTAGACTGAAATCCCATTTTCTTTCCATAAAAGTGCCTTTTGGGGCTCCTGGGTGGCTCAGTGGGTTAGAGCCTTTGCCTTTAGCTCAGGTCATGATCCCAGAGTCCTGGGATTGAGCCCTTCATCAGGCTCTCTGCTCAACAGGGAGACTGCTTCCACGTTCTCTCTCTCCCTGCTTTTCTGCCTACTTGTGATCTCTGTCTGTCAAATAAATAAATAAAATCTTTAAAAAAAAACTGTCTTTTTTACTAAAAATGGTTTTGGTGGGTTTTGATGACTTGCAACAAAGTGTTGTGACTAACACAAAAATTAATATCCTGTACTTTGTTTTACAAATTTTATTTTTCTAGTTTCTGTGTCTGCTCTATTAGAAATTATTTATGTAATATAAATTCTTTGTTTTAAAATCTTCTGTTTCCAAAAACAGGATTAATGTGTTTTATTACTTGAAATCTTGCTTCAGATATCTTACATGGATTTATGTCATATAAAAGTGATAATCATCTGTGATAATTATTCAGCACCAGCAAAGAGAAGTACATATATAATTCATATTTGTAAAGTTATTTATAATTTATAGTGCAGCATACAACCTAATGCTTAATTTATCATATAACATATATTTTTCATAATTTATGATATAGCATATAATGCATGCATACAATGTTTAGATGTTGTTCACTCAATTTTTAAAACCTCAAATGGTAATGTCTAATACACTTAGAATTGAATAAGACATCATTCAGAAATTCCCAATTAAAATAAATCTTTCATTGTTTTATATAATGGCTGTAATGAAGAATCTGGATTTTCTATCTCTATGAGTGAGCATAATAATGGAACCTCAGTGCTGACATGTACAATGTCTTGCTGTTTCTTTGAGGAAAAACACTGTTTTCAACTAAATAAAATACAACTCTGTTTTGATGGCAAATGTAAAGAAAGTTAAATATTAAATTTATGATCAGTTTCTGAAAAATTATATTTCACACACCTAGGATTTTCAAAATTGAATAATTTAATCATATCACTAAGAGATGACTTGATTTCTTGGATACATTTTTGTTGACTCTTACGTGCTTTAATACTAATACCAGACTTCAGTATCTTATTAATTATTTTACTTTCTGCCATGTGATACTATGCTTGCTTTAAATGAATCAAAATGATATTTTAATATTTGGCAAGATAGCAGGCATCTGATTTGGACTTACTCTTTGTGAAATTAATTATACTTAATAAAACATGATAGCTAAATCACTCATGCATTAAATATTTATAATCAAGATTTGGAAAAACAAAAGAAAACCCATGGAAGTCAGTGGGTATAAAGGAAAATTAGCCTTCATTTAGCCTCTAGCCATAATACTTCTATTGGCAGTTGTCGTCTGCCAACTTCTATTGAAGTCCTCGTCTATATATTTATTAAAAAAAAAAAAATCAGGCAAGTTGTTATATGCTTTGCCAAGATACAATGGTGTAGACTTAAGTGCAGCACATACAAACATAAATAACATGTGCACATATTATCCTAAAGAATTTCAAAGTAGTTTATGGCTTATCTGATAAGATATAGGCATGTAAATTTACAATTTCATTAAAACTGTAATTCAAGTGTAGCTGGGCTCCCATGCAATTGTTGCATTTTTTTTTTCTTTCTTTCTTTCTTTCTTTCTTTCTTTCTTTCTTTCTTTCTTTCTTTCTTTCTTTCTTTCTTTTTCAATCTATACTTGGGGAAGGAATTCTTATTAAGTAATCTATTCTTGTTAAGATTAGATGACTAGAAAACAACCTTAAAAGATAAGACTCAGAATTATAAATCCTATTGAAATGTCAAGGAATTGCAGGAAAATTATTTTCTTTGTACATCAGGTGATAGCACAGTATTTATAATAGGTATTTAAATAGATACATAAACAGATAAATAATTTCTGTTCTTTCTCAAATGATGGTCTCTGGCCACTAGCTACATCACTGCATTACCTTCTACCTTACTCTTTCCCTGTCCGTAAATAGCATCTGAAGTTACTCTTCCTTCCTAAATAATTCAGTACTGTCTTTCTGCTTGCATATGCATTGGAGCAAAACAAAAGTTGTATAGTTACTGGCAAAACCCAGGATTCTAGGAAAGCTTTTAATTGATTATGCTCTGTATCCTAAGTATCTTAAGGCTGATATCACCTTCAATATGTTCTTTTATTATGGGGATGGGGTGGAAGAGTAGTGAAAATTTGAATGCTAAGAAAAACAGGGTGTTTCACTTTATGTGTATTCAGTACATCATATTTTCTGGAAAAAAAAAAACACTTTGAATTGGACACATTATAGAATTGTATATAGAGGGTATATTATTAGCTGGATGTAGAGCTGAGATTATTTCCCTGCAAAGAAAGTGACAATTGAATTGCGAGCCAGTATTTACCCTTGACACTTGACTGAAAACTCTTTAAGGCATTATCCATATTTCATTCACTTCTATATTATGTACTATCATAACACCTACAAAATAAAAATGGGTGTTACAATATTTGTGTGGATGAAAAGAAAGAGAAATAACTATACTCTCAGGGGCCTCTTTTCAATTATCTTGTTGGATTTAATGGTTCATTATTTAACTGGGAAGGTCACTTACTTCGACATGATGTATTTTGGAGTATATTCAGGGAGTGCCTCAGTAAAAAGTTGGGAAAGAAGTCTTCATGGGACTCTGGCACTTCTCCATCTCTTCTGACAAAAACATGGTGTTATTAATTTTTTGCTGTGGTTACAGCAAGATTTGCAGCTCAAAAAAAGCATACATTTATTACCACTAATTTCCTATGGATCAGAAACCCAGACACAATTTATCTGAGTCTTCTGCTCAGGGTTTCAAAAAACTGCCCTCAAGTTTGGCCATGCACCACTCTCCTGGGAAATCAGTTAGGAATAATTCTGCTTCCTGGCTCATTCCGGCTGTTTACAGATTTCCTTTATTTGTAGCCATATCTGAGGGCCCCAGCTTCTTGATGTAGTTTGGAGGTTCTCCTCATGACAACAATAGCTACTCACTCCATGGCCTTCTTCACAGATCATCCATAACATGCAAGGCTAATAGAAAAGATTTTCCTCTGACATATGCTGTCAAGATAGATATATATATATCTACCTCTATCTATCTATCTATCTATCTATCTTTTGTGTCATGTTGTATATATGATGTAACATACAATATAATGTATAATTATACATTATATAACATATGTAATAGATAGATATGAACATATAAAGCATCATTTAATAAATAACATACGATGTACAATATATCACTCATACCCATTGTATGTGTGTGTATGTGTGTGTGTGTGTTGTGTATGTTGTGATAAAATCAAAGGAGTGATATCCCATTACTTTTGCCACATTATATGGGTCAGCAGAAAGTCACAGACCCAGCTCAGCTCAGAAGAAGGGGATTATGATCACCTTAAGGTGTGTTTGTCACAGGTTATAACAACTTCTTCCCAGACTATTCTTTGTAAAAGACATTTGAATAGCAAACAGCCTTGGAAGAAGTAGTGATTTCCTCAAGGACAGAGGTTAGATTTGTTCCCTGAGCAAGATAATAAACACAATGCATTGCTTCAGGGAAATGGTTGGACAGAATTGCTTTGGCTCTTTTTTTTTTTTTTTTTTTTTGATTTTTTTTTTTAATTTATTTTTTATTTTCAGCATAACAGTATTCATTATTTTTCACCACACCCAGTGCTCCATGCAATTCGTGCCCTTTATAATACCCATCACCTAGTACCCCAACCTCCCACCCCCCACCCCTTCAAAACCCTCAGATTGTTTTTCAGAGTCCATAGTCTCTCAGTGCTGCTTTGGCTCTTTTAAAATATTACGGTCTCTTAAACTCAGTGTCCCTCAACTGTGACAAACGCATGGTGTGCATGACATGGCCGCGGCCAGTCTGTGTAGTGTAGGCCTGGGATTCGAGGTGTGTGTCAGGATCATCCTCAGCTTTGATGATTTGCTAGGACTCACAAGACTCAGAAGTTGTTATATTCATGGTTATAGTTTATTAAAGCTAATAGATACAGAGTAGAATCAACAAAGAGAAACAGCCCTGGGGCAAAATCTGAAGGAAAACAGTCCCAAACTTCTAAGCACAAAGTCTGGAGGAAATCAGGCTGCCCCCTCCTGGTGGAGTCACAGAGGACACACTAGTTCTTCCAGGAGCAGTGTGTGACAGACAATACTGGAAAAGTGCTACCAATCAGGGAGATTCCTATGAGTTTGGATGTACAGAATTTAAATTGAGCTTTGGTCATGGAGGGGTACAGTACCTGGGTAACCACCCTCAGTTACTCAAATGGAAGGCCCTTGGATAAAAAGCAGATGTTCACCATAAATCACATTGCTAAGCACAAATTATCTGGACAGACTGGTATAGCATGTCCCCAGGCCTCAAGCATACAGAAACACTTAAATGGAACATTCCAAGAACTCAGTTCCCAGCAGGAAAGCAAGGATCCTGAAAATAGTTTTGTTTTTTTGTTTTTTTGTTTTTTTGTTTTTTATCCCTTAGGAATGTACAGAGTTTGAACAACGCAGGCCTGCTGAGTTAATCCTCCCTCCTTCAGGGTGAGGGGCTTGGCGGTGGGGGGGGGGGGATGGGGGGCAAAAGGAACCAAGGCTAATATGAAGCTCACACTGTCTGTGTGTGACACGATGATTAACAGAATCCTTTGTCTCAGAGCAACTGCTGCAATTGAACATGTCCTCTTACAAGCAAGGAAAAATTCCAGACCCTTCACAGCTCTTGATAGACAGTCACACAATCCTGAATGAATAGTGCATAAGGTAGACCCCGTGCTGCCCATCTCATGTGTGAAGTAACCTCGTTTTACCCAAGTAGTTTTGCTTCATCAGCTGAACCACTATTCAAAATTATAAATTAATTTAAAAAGTTTTTTTCCAAGTAAGTTTTTTTTAAAATATTTTATTTATTTATTAGAGAGACAGAGAGAGAACATAAGCAGGCTGAGCAGCAGGCAGAGAGAGAAAGTGGAAGAGCTTGATCCCAGGACTCTAGGATGATCCCCAGGACCCCAGGACAATCCCCAGGACCCAGGGATCATGACCTGAGCCAAAGGCAGCCACTTAACCTACAGAGCAACCCACGCATCCCTCAAGTAAGGTATTTAATTGCGGTACAACGAGTAAAGTAGCATGGATTAGTTTGAATTTATAATTGTAAATGAAAGTACGTTCTTGCATTTCAATATTTTATTTCCAGTTATACAGTATGTAAATGGTAGATTCTATTATGTAATGCATACTGCATCTAGCTATTTAGTAGAATTTTATTTAGCTTCTTATTTCATTGAACTATAAAACAATAGATGCAAATTATACTATGTACAAGATAATATATTTTTACATTTAATTAAGAACAACCATTATGGAAAAAAATAATTGCCTTTGGACATTTTGTAAATTTTGTTGGTTCCTTTTCTTTTCCTGAAGAGAGAGTTTCCTTCTGTACTTTAAGATGAAACAACATATCATAAATCTTAAAAAATATGTATTTCACTAAGCATAATACCTTCTAGTTCCATCCATGTCATTGCAAATGGCAAGATTTCATTTCTTTTGATGGCTGCATAGTATTCCATTGTTTATATATACCACATAGTCTTTATCCATTCATCTGTTGATGGACATCTAGGTTCTTTTCATAGTTTGGCTATTGTGAACACGAAATAATTCAATCAGAGAAAGACAACTATCATATGATCTCCCTGATATGAGGAATTGGAGGTTCAAATTGGGGGGTTTGGGAGGTAAGAAAAGAATAAATGAAACAAGATGGGATTGGGAGGGAGACAAACCATAAGTGACTCTTAATCTCACAAAACAAACTGAGGGTTGCTGTGGAGAGGGGGATTGGGAGAGGGGGTGGGGGTTATGGACATTGGGGAGGGTAGGTGCTATGGTGAGTGCTGTGAAGTGTGTAAACCTAGCGATTCACAGACCTGTGCCCATGGGGATAAAAATACATTATATGTTTATACAAAAATAAAAAAATAATTAAAAAAAAAGAAATATGCATTTAACTTATTTGGACCTTGATATCATAGGAGTTTTTCCCATCCATTTCCCAGTAACTCTGTCAAAATGTCTAGTTTGGGAGGGGGCGAGGTCATCTCTTTTATTGGTGGATATACTTACCCACAGATGTCTAACATGTCTGCAAGTCTTTGGGGCATGGCTCTAACTACTCTTTCATATGGATTATCTTTTCATAGATGTTTGTATTGCAAATAGTCTTGAAAGATATAACAATTGCTTTTAGAACAAAAGGCAGGTATGTTTAATGACCATTACAAAACATTCTGGTCCCCTACACTTAGAATGCTTCTCCTTTAACAAACCCATGACATATGCAGGTCTCTCCTGGCCCTCTTGTATAACCCTGTAGAAACTAGAAACTGAAGAACAAATGCAAAAAATAAAAATAAAAGTGCTGATATCCTCCTGGCTAACACTATTGCTGTCATGAGTAAACTCTTCTCAGTCTATATTCTGCAACACCCTTAAAACCGTAGGCTAACTTGTTAGATTGCAAGTAGGTAAAATCTTATACACTTCACAGTGTATCAGTGGTCTTCACACTTTGTCTTATGACAGGTCATGTTACTCAACACATTGAGTCTCAGTAGCAATAATGACACTTAAAGTTAACAAGGCAGAGTAACCTCTTAGCCCTGTAATATTTGACTTTAACCTGACTAAACACATTTACATAGGTAAAGGTAGAAAATAACAACACTAAGAGGTGGGGAAGGAGAGCTTATCAGAACTGAAGAATAGAAGAAAGCCACTTTGGGATATAAAGCAAGGTGCATCCAGAAGGATACTTTTGATGGGAGAGTTTAACCCAGGCAAACAAATCAACAAGTCGAATGAGGAAGAATGTCTGTCCTGAGGAGATTAGGCATAATAAGACATGTTTATACAGGCTATTGAATTCATGAATTGGTTGATTCAGTCTGCCCATTGGCTGTCTATGGCCCTCAAAATCCATCTCCCCCTTATCGCCTTCTAAAATGGAGAACATCTCACAGCCAAGAGTTATACTGTGATACGCTTAGGAACAATGAGATGCACACCTGTGAAAGGAGTCCCCTATTATAAAAGACACGTCTCAATAAAAGGTCTTTTGTTATTAATATTTCCTTGATATTCATGCTTGGAAAAAGGAAATTAATTATAGTAGAAATATTTAAGATAAATTTTACAAGTTTCAAATTAAAGAGCAAGAAAATTTAAAAAGACTTAAATAATTACTGTTAGTGTTGAATATGTGTTACATGAGAAAACTAGATCCAAGTGAAATCCTGGTAGATAAGAAAGAATTAAATAATGGGGAAATCACCAAGATTTCCTCTTCTTATTTTGCCTATTGAAAGTATCAGGAGATCTACCATAGTTTGTTTTTGTGTACTTCCAAACCCAAGGCCACAAAAACATACACACAAAATAAAAAGCCAAAGCAATATTAAGGTGTCATACAGTAATTCAATTTGAGTACATTTAATAAGAAAATATGTTCTAAGATCTTCAATATTTTTATTTCTCCAAAGATTATTCTGGTTTGCATAAATTATTGGACCTGGATTTGTGAATCCCAAACTGGGCTTTCCTGGTGTGAAAATCTTAATTATTGAACTATATAAATGAGTGTCTCTTTTCTGCTTATTAACATACTGGCTGTGTTAGTTTATTTTATGAAGAAAAATGCTGATCAGAAGATATGAGATTTGGTCTATTTCATGTTTATATACCTCATTCTGTAATAATTAATACCTGCACAATTCGCTAAGGTTGCATGACAAAATACCTCTTAGTTCTGGAAGTTAGAAGCCCAAGATCAAAGCATCAACAGGTTTGTTTTCTTCTGAGACTTCTTTTCTTCGCAACCAGAAGAGTGGCTTCTAATGGTGTCCTCACACAGCCTTTTTCCATGCACGCACCCCCTGAAGTCTTTTCTTTTTCTTCTTCTTCTTCTTTTTTAAATTAATTAATTTATTTTAGGGAGAGAGAGAACATGAAGGGAGTAGAGCAGAAGGAGAGAGAGAGAATCTCAAGCAGACCCTGTGCTCAGCACCAAATCTAAGACAGGGATCAATCCCAGGACAGGTGAGATCATGACCTGAACTGAAAGTAAGAGTCCAGGGCTCAGCCAACCGAGCCGTCCAGATGTCATGAAGTATCTGCTTTTTATAAGTAAACCAGTCCAGTTGGATTAGGAACCAACTCTAACAGCCTCATTCTAATTTGTTCTCCTCTTTAAAGACTTTTTATCTCCAAGATAGTCATATTCTGAAGTTTAAGGGTTAGGGTCCTAGAGCATGAATTTTGAGCTGATAAATAAATATATATGTATAATAAAATTCTTTTTTTTTTAAGATTTTTTATTTATTTGTTTGACAGAGAGAGATCACAAGTAGACAGAGAAGCAGGCAGAGAGAGAGAGAGAGGGAAGCAGGCTTTCTGCTGAGCAGAGAGCCCAATGCGGGACTTGATTCCAGGACCCTGAGATCATGACCCGAGCCGAAGGCAGCGGCTTAACCCACTGAGCCACCCAGGCGCCCATAATAAAATTCTTCTAGAGAAAGCTGTTCTTTCATTTTTCTTTGGTCTTATCAACTCTGAATAAATGCAAAATAACCAACACAGTGCCTGAAAAATTGCAATTCAAACCCTAAACTGTGATGAATTCACCAAGGAAATACCCACATTGTGAATCCTTGATGTTTAGTTAGCAAACCAGAATGCCCTTAAAAGCACCCAAATCTTCCTACCCCTTGTATTAAAATTCTAGTGTACAGATTATATATATATATATATATATATATATATATATATATATAGTTTTAAGTTATGGTGTGCCTTTGAGCAAGAAGTACTATTCCAATCACCCTAAATAAACAAAGCAATTAGCTTTCTACAATTTTGTTTCTCCTAGTTTCAAATTAGGTTCATTTACATTTTGTCTTCTGCTAATGTGCATTTATTTCAGTCCTTTGGCAGCAAAGGATAGAAGAAATACAGGAATATATAAACTAGCTTAAAAAATCATTTTTATTTTCACAAGACATCGTGTGGACATTGAATGAGCAGTTGGTAGTAAGGTTTCATCAGACAATACTTATTTCTTTGGTCTGCTTGAATATGCTCTTTTTCTTTTTTCCTGAGGTAAATAATTTATACATAAAATCCAATCTATACATAAAATTTAATTGTTCTCCTGAAACCTGAGGAGAAAGAAAAATAAACATCCAATGAAAGTAAGCTGTGAATGTAGCACAGTCCCCAAAGTTTATTATTATTATTATTATTATTATTATTATTATTATTTTATTTTTTAAAGATTTTACTTATTTATTTTGAGAGAGAAAGAGAGAGGCACAAAAGCAGAGGGAGAAAGAGAATCTTAAGCAGACTCCATGCTGAGCATGGAACCTGACATGGAGCATGGCCACACTATTCCCAGGTCATAACCAGAGCCGAAATCAAGATTCTGGCATTTGGGGAGGGCTACCTGGGGCTTAGTCATTTAAGCATCTTCCTTCAGCTCAGGAGTCCCACATGGGGATCCCTACTTGGTGGGGTATAAGCAACTCCCTCTCTTCTTCCCCCATGCTTGTGCTCTCTCTTTCTCTCTCAAATAAATAAACCCTTACTGTGAAAATATTGAGAGTGAATCTATTGTTTAAAAGGGCCAAAAATAAACTGAGTTAGCCCTGAACAGCTTTTTTTTTTTTTTTAAGTTGAAGGTGCCTTGCTATGACTATTGGATTATTCTAAAATTACAACTAATATAACATATCTCTGTCCTTTAGTGAGGACACAGATCAGCCTTTAATACAAGTAAACACACACACACACACATCTTTGAATCAAGAATCAGAAAACACAATTCTAGTCCTGGTTCTGCATTTGCCTGGTTTGAGAAATTTGTTAAATAAAAAAAAAATCAATAAAATCAATAAAATCTAAAGACTACGAAGCAAACCAATTTGGGCCTTAATTATCTCATTTTTAAAATAATGAAATGTAATCTCTACTCTCAAAAATCCTTTTCTTTTTTTTTTTTTTTCATTTTATGTATTTATTTGACAGAGAGAAATCACAAGTAGATGGAGAGGCAGGCAGAGAGAGAGAGGGAAGCAGGCTCCCTGCTGAGCAGAGAGCCCAATGTGGGACTCGATCCCAGGACCCTGAGATCATGACCTGAGCCGAAGGCAGCAGTTTAACCCACTGAGCCACCCAGGCGCCCCTCAAAAATCCTTTTCAAATTCAAAATCTATTACTGCCAAGAAGGAACTTCCAGAGCAAACAGGACATGAAAATAAATAGCTTTAACTTTTTTTTCCCTCCAACCCTCCAATTTCCTACCAAATTCTTCCATTGTGTGAAGCTTGATGGGGAGGAAAAAAATGTATATGGCCTTTAAGTCTCTTCTAGCTGGACTAAGAGTTAAATGGATATGAGACAAATTAACAGGAAAAAATAAAATTTAATTATATATCTAATTTCTTTCTCTCCCATAAAGATACAAGAGGCTTCCCAACGGTCAGACAATGGCGGCTTATATGCCTTCCTGAGCTAAGGAGAAGAGAATGGGTTTCTGGGACATTAATAGGTGGAAGACAATTCATAGGACGATAGGGAGAACAAATGTTTATAAAAAAAATAAAAGAAAGAGTTTGTCATGCCATACTGAGACAATAGAACATAGAGAGGAATTTTAACAAACAGACTGGGGTAAATTCCTTCCTGTATACCACCCCTAGTTCATATTATAATGTAGCTATCTGTGATGGTAACTGTCTTTCTGGAGCAGGTCCTCTATCTAAATTATTTTTTGGCTGTAAGTGGGAAGGTGAAAATTCATCCTGAGTCCTTTGGTATTTAATTATTTTCAGCTCAAAATAATCTCTATGCAAAAGTGGCATATTTCAAGGTGGCCTTCCCTTGGCCCCTACAGCCCCACATTTCAGTCATCTGCAGAAGGTCATGGTAATGCTACCTATAGGGGTCCACCTCCCTGGATGCAAAGTAAGTGCTTAAAATTTAAATGATAAATCTGGGGTGGGGGAGAAAGAGGGAGCCAGATGATAAAACACTTGTGTAATTGGCAAAACCATAGTCTTAGTGAATTCCACTCTCTACCTATTCCTCACCTGAATTTAGCTGGAGGAAAACCTTAAAAAACCACAATGAATAGAAGCATTTAAATTAATGAAGACTATCTTCTGTGAACCCTTATTGTGGAAGGAAATCATACTGTACTCTTTCTAAATTTAAAATTTTTTTTTTTTTTTTTTTTTTTTTTTTAGATTTTATTTCTTTTTTTGACACAGAGAGAGTGAGAGATCACAAGCAGGCAGGCAGAGAGAGAGGGAGGAAGCAGGCTCCCAGCTGAGCAGAGAGCCTGATGTGGGGCTCAATCCCAGGACCCTGAGATCATGACCTGAGCCAAAGGCAGAGGCTTAACCCTCTGAGCCACCCAGGTGCCCCATACTGTATTCTTTCTAATCCATCAGTTTGCCAATATGCCTGATTCTTTTCCAGACTTTTTTTTTTTTTTCCTTTTACATTTTCAGTATCTCCTCTACCTTCTTCATTCTTATCTAATAACTTTGCTTCATACTTCCATGAAAGATTGTAGGGTTCAGAAAATAATTTCTATAGACTTCTACCACTTCATTCATCTTTTAGTATTTGCAGTCATCTACTGTTCCTTTCCCCTTAACTACCTTAATTTGGTGAATCATCGTATTGCTTATCACTATCTATAGCCAGTCTTTTGCCTTTGGGTTAGATCTTGTTTGATCATATATACTTAGAACCTTTGCTCCAGAAATTCTCCCTTCCCCCTTATACATTGTCAAAATTTACTCCCCAGTGGACCATTATTATCAGCATATAAAAATGTTATTTTATTTCATACTTATGTGAACTTTCAGCAGGATTTGATAAAATCACTCATTCTATGTGTAGCAAAGAATTTGGCTTTGCCAAAGGAGTGGTCTGGTCTTTGTCCACTGCTTAGGGGAGATAATCTTAAACCCTTGGCACTTCCTGAATGATAAGAATGTCTTTATTTTTCTTGATAGGCTCTGGGGCTACACCTGATAATTTATGCTAACAAGGTGATTAGTGGGGGCCTATGATACCAGCTGAATCCCCAGGGAATAGGAGACTGGACACTGAGTTCAACCATATAGAAAAACAATCAATTATTCCTGCAATGATTCACCAATAAAAAGTCTTGGACACTGAAGTTCCATGAGTTTCTCTAGTCAGAAATATTCTTTGTGTACTGTTACACATCAATGTCAGGAAAGTAAGTTGTCCAAAGGACAATAGGAATTTCACATGTGGGAACCTCCCAGACTCTGCCCAATGTACATCTCTACTTGACTGATTTTAATGTATACCTTCCCTCTAATAAACCATGACTGTATGTAATAGCTTTCAGTGAGTTCCATAAACACTTCTAGTGAATTATTGCAACTGAGTGTGGTTTAGGGACCACCCCCTCCCCTGGCCAATTTACAATCAGTGTTAGAAGTGATGACAGTCTTTAGGAACTGTTCTCTTAGACCTTGCAGTTTGGATAATTCTGGGCATGCTTCTTTGACAGTACTTTCTTCACTTTACACCCAAGGCACCAGGTTTTAATGGTTCTCTTCCTATTGTGTTCACTCCAGTCCATCTTGTTTTCAGGTTTTTTTTTCTTCTCTCCCTTACACTCTAATATTGTAGTATTCTCAGGCTAATCATTTTTCCCCTTCTCTTTCTTTCTATGTATAGTGTCTCTTTCATGATGTAATCCAGTTTTAAGAGCTTAAATATCATCTTTTTGTCAATGTACTAATGGTAGATCTTCAGGTTGTCCTCTCCCCTTAAACCCAGACTGGTATATATGGTGGCTTAATTAACACATCTGCTTAGAAATATGACAGATTTTGAAATTTAACACATCCATATGAATATCAGATCTCTACTTCCCTAACTACACCTCAACCCTTAAACTGCTTATTTATGGTTTTCTTCAACTAAGTAGATGTTAAGACAACATTTGAGTTACTCTAGTAAAAAATATAAAGAATGAGATTACATTGAACTCTGCTTATTCTTTCAAGTGAAAATTGTCAAAAGAGATTTTATCCTCAAAATGTATTCAGGATCTGATAGTTTGTTGTTGTTGTTGTTGTTGTTGTTGTTGTTGTTGTTTTACTACATTCATTGTTATCAACTCATCATCTCTTTTCTTGGTCACTGTGAAAATAGATTATTTTTCAACAGGTAGTTTCCTTGACTAATCTACTTAACCTAATCTCAAGGATGGAGTCAGAGTAATTTTTGAAAGAAAAATCAGGTCACGTCCTTCCTCTGCTCAAAACCTACCAGTGGCCTGCTATTTCATTTAGAGAGAAAAAATCAGTCTGTATGAAGAACAACATCTGCTACATGATACGCCTCAATATTTACTCTCAGATCTCATGAGTGACTAATATTTCCATCACATTGTCTTCCTTGTTCTAATGCTCATTGAAAGTGATAGGTCTACTTTCACCTTAGCTGCTGTGCATTGACAGAGACACTCTTCTCCCTCATGTTCAGAAGGCTAATCCCTTGTCTCCTTTCAGTTTTTTGTCAAAAGTCTATTTTTCGTAACTAATCTTTTTAATCTACTTAAAAATGTATCTGTATCCCATGGCTATGGCTATAAATGTCCCTCATCATTGATTACATTTTATGGCCTCTTCTAAAGCATTTATCATGTTGCAAAATATTATGTGACTTATTTATAGCTTCTTTTTTGTATCTCCCATTAGAATTCCAGCTCCAGGATCTAAGGGTCCTTGTCATGGTCACAAGCACAAAAATTCAAGTTTATTACTTACTGTCCTCTATCTTAGAATATCTGCTTCCTGGGATGCCTGGGTGGCTCAGTTGGTTGGACGACTGCCTCAGGTAATGATCCTGGAGTCCCGGCATCGAGTCCCGCATCGGGCTCCCGGCTCCACGGGGAGTCTGCTTCTCTCTCTGACCTTCTCCTCACTCATGCTCTCTCTCACTGTCTCTCTCTCAAATAATAAATAAAATTTAAAAAAAAAAGAATATCTGCTTCCCCCAGCTCAATGCAATTTTGAGAGTGAAGACAGAGTCTCTTAAACAATCAATTTCTGACCTCAGTTTTTTTTTGTTTGCTTGTTTGTTTTGATTTAATTTCCTTTTTCTTTTCCATTTTCCCCTCTTTTTTTTTTAAATAAACACTTTAAAGTTCCAAATTATGGGTATAAATCTGCACTGTAAAATGCAAGAATACCTTCTTTAGAAAATCTAAATTTGTTCCATCTATTTCTGTACATGGATACATCCCAGCCTAATTTTATCTCTCTCTCTCTCTTTCTCTTTCAGGAATTTACTTTCAAAAAGCAAAAAAGAAAAACAGAAAATTCCAACATTCTTAATTTTCCTAACATTTGCCTCAGTGTTTTAGCTTTATTCACATTTGGTCTGCCCTCTAGGGCTAACAGACATGGTAGAATTTACTAGTGTTTACCAATATGTATGGTTTCTTCCCTTTCAATTTATCTTTAAAATTGCACATCCCACCCCCAGAAATTAAACAGTGCCATGTGATTTTTCTGTTTTTAATGAAAATTAAGCAAATTTTACTTAATTCATGCCTATAGGTAGAAGAGCTATTAAATAATAACCACTTCTCTTCCTGCATTAAGATGGAATTACCCCCAAATCTATGTGGTGTGAAATGTGATAAATAGCTGCTTAGAACCAAATATGAAATTTGCTCCATAATAAACACTTACTGTATTGAAATACTGAGATTTTATTGTTTTTGTTTTGTAGCATGATCTAGCCAATCCCTATTGAAACAGTTGGAAGCAATTTAACTAAATATTTTGCCAAGACATTAAAGATTTCTAGCTTTCCAAACTATAACCTTCATATCTTCACTGACCTCCGTCTATAGAAAGACAGTAAAAACATTTTAGATTCTTTCTTAAGTAGCACAAACTGCTTATTTCATCTGTTGTTTGGGTTAATTAAAAAAACAAAACAAAACAAAACAAAACAAAACAAAAAAAAAACCTCCTTCCATGTTCTAATATTCCAGACAGGAAAATACATTATATGATCACTCTACCAATAATAGAAGATAAAATTCCTGATGTCACTTCTGATTGTAACAGAAAGGAAGAAGAAAATCAGAAAAGAGCATGTCTTCATTCCCTAAAGGTATTTCCCATAAGATAAACAGAAAACCTTTTATGATGTCTTGTTGGCAAAATATTAATCACGTCACCCTACCAAGATGCAAGATGAGCTGAGAACCACACTTTTTATTCTAGTTGAGCTGTGCTAGGGTAAATTATTGTGTGTCCTAATGATAAGAATAAGAGAACAGGTACTGGCAGGAATATATACTTCTCAACTTTAAAAATCAATAGACCAAATTTGATGAAAATTACTTTTTCTGACTTGTAGGTGTATTATTTATATATGTCTCAAAGCACTGGATTAGGGGTGTTGTCTTTTAGAATAAAATTCAAAAGTTTCTTTGATTAGACTAAATTTTCCTTGAGGTTACGGAATATATTATTTCCACTGGCAGGTTTGTATATGTCCTAGAACAAGTTCTTACAGATTTACTCATTAAGATAAAAAGTACACATGTAGTATTTTACCAAGCATGATTTGGAAAATTTAAATTTAGTGCAGCAATTATTTTTGGGACTCTAATAAATGTGTAAAATATCTTTATAGCAATTGTGGAAAATATAAAACAAAAAGCTTGTGCTTTGTTTATTGCTTCTTATTTTCTTATTTACAGTCAAGCCTCTAAATATCTGGAAATGTAAATGTCTGGGAAAAGAAAAGCTCCTTAGTGTGGGAAAATGCTGTTAGAATAAGTTAAATTCAACATTTTCCCCTAATGTGTACATCATATTTTATAGGTTAGTTTTAAATTCTAATAAAAACATGTATAATAATCACTTAACTCTCTATAAATGTCTATGATTATTTATATTTCTAGGATTATCCTGACTTTTGTTTAACTGAAGTTCAGAAATCTATAAACAAAAGAAGTATATTTTATTTTTTGTAAGAGACCTGTCTAATTCAATAATCTTCTAGATGCATCCTTTATTTCCAGCTAATCCACTAAAAATACAATGATTTGTATAAGTAGGAAAAAATAAATTGTTAGAAATTTTTGCTTCAAACTATATTTTTAAAAAAGCCTGTAATTGTACTACTGGTTATTTACCCCAAAGATACTGATGTAGTGAAAAGAAGTACCATCTGTACCCCAATGTTCATAGCAGCAATGACCATGGTTGCCAAAATGTGGAAAGAACCAAGCTGTCCTTCAACAGATAAATGGATAAAGAAGATATGGTCTATATATACAATAGAATATTATGCCTCCATCAGAAAGGATGATACCCAACTTTTGTATCAACATGGATAGGACTGAAGAGATCATGCTGAGTGAAAGAAGTCAAGCAGAGAGAGTCAAGTATCATATGGTTTCACTTACTTGTGGATCATAAGGAATAACACAGAGAACATGGGGAGATGAAGAGGAGAAGTGAGATAGGGGAAATAGGAGGGGGAGACAAACCATGACATACTGTGGACTCTGAGAAACAGAGGGTTTTAGAAGGGAGGGGGTGAGCCTGGTAGTGGGTATTATGGAGGGCACGTATTGCATAAAGCACTGGGTGTGGTGCATAAACAATGAATTCTGGAACACTGAAAAGAAATAAAACAGGAAAAAAAGCTTATTATGCACATTTTCAAATCTTTGGAATAAGGAAACAAGTATTTTAGTTTTGGAATAGAGGGCAGATATTATGATAAATGATTTGAAGTGCTCAAGGAATGAATTTTGGATTTAGATAGACTGTGTGGTGTCATTTCTAAGCTCTGTCCTTTGTGACTTTGTCCACAGTCATTATCACGTATAAAACTTAGCTTTCCTTCTTGATTGAGAAAGGGTTATTGATTAAGTAGTAAAAATATAAAAGTGTGAAAGTGTATAAAAAGTCCAGCATGAAGTCTTTAATAGACACTTGCTATTACTATTATTATATCAATAACCTAGAAAAAGATCATTATAACTAATGCAAATTCTATTAGGAAACATACATAAACTCTTGAACATTATCTGCAAACTCACTGAAATAGCTTTGTCCTACTAAGCAGACATATGAGGGCACTCACTTATGCAAGCAATGGTAATTAACCGAGCATTCCAATTCTATTATAGAGTCTTACATCCTTCATCAGAAATACTGGAGGAGGATATGCTCTCTTGATTTCTGAGAAAAGGCATTCATCCCATGCTTACTTCAGAAGATTGATTGGGTGTGGCTGCTTCATTTCCTTTAGAAGAGATCAAATTAGCAATTAACTCATTCACAGGTAGAAACAGCCTGAGCTTAGTGAAGCTTTATAAGGTCTTACCTGGTGAAAAAATAGTAATTGCCACAATAATAGATGAGGCTAAATAAAGGATTTGCCCTGAAGCAGGGAAAAACATGATTATAAATATATACTTTTAACAAAAAATAGGGTGGCATTGTTGTTTTATGTGTTTTAAAATTATGTTTGAAAGAACATTGGCTTCTAAGGTATAATTCTAACATATAATTAAACACGTATAGAAAGGAAGTTGTCATTTCAGCCTATTAGTGTTAAAAGAAATGCAGCTTTAATTGTCATGTGATAAGAAAATTACATTGTAAATTTCATTATTAGTCAAAACAACTCTCAAATATAAAAAAAGAGAGAGAGAAAAGAGAAGAAAAAAAGAAAGAAAAAAAAAAAAAGGAAAGCTTCTGAAGTTGACAAGAACTAAATAGAGCAAATTGCCCTGTAATGAAAATTGGAGAGAGCTATGTATTTATAAAATGAAATAACTGTTTCAATTTAAGATGTTTAAGCTGTCTTTTGTGATAATTTAATTAATTTTTGTTTCTTCTTGGCATCCTATGTTTATTGTTCTCTTATAGACTCAATGTGTCTTTCCAAAATTCATTTAAGTTGAAATCCTATCCCCAATGTGATATCAGGACATGTGGCCTTTAGAAATAATTGGGATTAAACGGGGTCAGAAAGATGGAGCCCTCACCAATGGGATGAGTGTCCCTTTTAAGAGCCACAAAAGAGTTTTCTTCCTGTCTCTGTTCTCCACCTTGGAAGGAAGCAAGGAGAAGCTGATCATCTGTAGCTCAGAAGAGGGGCCTCACCAGAAATCATCATGCTGGCACCCCAGTTTGAGATTCCAGCCTCCAGAACCACAAGAAATAACTTTCTGTTGTCTGTAAACCACCCATCCTCTGGTAGATTGTTATAGCAGCCAAACTGAATAAAACTAAGATATCTCCTTTATGCTTTTAGCTTCTTTTCCTCTAATTCCCACTGAGTGAAATCAGTCCAGTCAATTAAGTTCCTAACCACATTTCTTGGCCATGATTCCTTTACTGTCCCCTATACTTGGCATATTTTTCTTTTTCTGTTATAAATCCTCTGATTTCCTGTATCTCTTCTTAGTATTTCTATTGTGAGATTAATTAAGCTATTCTAATGAAGCTTTAATTTTTTAAACCTTCAAAGTCTGTTATGTGATACAAAGCTGTAAAATCAAATAACTTCCTGCTGGCTTCTGCTATCCATTTCTCTAGGTTGAATAATGCTCTCAGTGGGATAAAAAGGTAAGCATTCAAGTAGGTCAGGGATTTCCTTACAAATAGCATTGCCACTCTATTGCTCCACTATAGAAAATAACAAGAGCATGTTTTTATCTGATTGTGAGGCCTTTGGCATCTTCTGTACACTTTCAAGGCTGCAGGCCACTGTGGAATAGGTTGAATTAATCTCTTTAGGTTTAAGCTTATTTATCAGAAAGGAAGAAGGCTGTATGCTAAAGTCTTAGGTCAAGCCCTCTGCTTGCACTACTCCTTCCACCTTCATACAACTGAAATGTGACTTAATAATGTTTTTACACACTGAATAATGCTTCACAGCTGCCTTATGATGGCAAAGCACAGTAAGACATTGTGTAAATGTTGAGAGATATAATACTATTAATCCAGGTATGAGTCCAGGAGCAAGAGTGTAGAAAGATTTAACAGATTTTTGGGAATTCAGTGAATAATGAAATATAAATGTTGTTCAGTCTTTAAAAGTATATATATATATATGCACATATATATGCTGCCTATATATAAATTCAGATTTCAGGTAGAATCATAATCCAAAATTCTGAGAGTAGAAATGAGATACAGTCTAACCAAATTATTTCTTGAAAAAAAAAAAAGAAAGAAATAGTGTTAAATGATATGATGTCTTTGAAGTGCTTGGCAGTTTCCACCTGTTCATGCAGTTGATTTCCTATTTTCTTTCTTTCTTTTTTTTTTTTTTTTTTTTTTTTTACAATATTATTTATTTGTGAGAGAGAGAGAACAGGAACGGGAGGGTAAAGAAAGAGAGAGAGAAAAGCAGACCCCCAACTGAGCAGAGAGCTTGAGGCAGGATTCCTTCCCAGGACCCTAAGAACATGACCTGAGCCAAAGGCAGACGTGCAACTGACTGAGCCACCTGGTGCCCAGATGTCATGTTTTCGAAGTGTAGGCAGTAGAAATGAATGACATATTTGTCAGAGCCATGGTTGTCAATGTTAATTAGGTGAGTGTGGTTTTAGACAAATTCACCAAGTTTGCAAGATTAATCCTTGAACTATTACTTTTTAAGACTCTTTCAAGTCAGGACATCTCCCCTTATTGTCCCTAAAGCCAGCTCTAAATCACCTATTTCTCCATTCCTATCATTTACTTCCTTCTCTTCATCTGTGTCTTTCTGCAAATATTTACTGAAAACACACTATGGATAGTCATTATATGCAAAAATGATAAGTATATAACTCTTGTCTCCCCAAAATTTAAAAAAAAAAGTGGCTAATAATGTATATATTAATAGGAAAGTTATATACCAACATGAAAAATGTCATCAATTTTTAAGTAGTAAATGCTTTTGGACAATAGAAAAATGAATAAAAAGACTTAGGAAAATGGAATGTGAGCATCAGAAATTATTCATAGAAAGAAGATCAATTATAAGGATCATTTGGAATTAACTATGAAGCTTATTAAAATGTGAATTTCTGGGCCAACTTCAGAGATTTTTGAAAGTGTAGATAGAACTTAATAATCTGCATGTTTGGGGCACCTGGGTGGCTCAGTGGGTTAAGCCTCTGCCTTCGGCTCAGGTCATGATCTTAGGGTTCTGGGATCAAGCCTGGCATCAGGCTCTCTGCTCAGCAGGGAGCCTGCTTCCTTCTCTCCTTCTGCCTGCCTCTCTGCCTGCTTGTGATCTCTATCTGTCGAATAAATAAATAAAATCTTAAAAAAATAATAATTTGCATGTTTAACATGTAATAGAGATCAATAATAATAATAATGATGATGATGATGATGATGATGATGGCTAATTCACAACTGAGAGCTTATTAATAAGGAAAGGCATTCTGATTAATCTATCAATCATGATCTCAGGCTCTGATTTAAGTTCTATTGTATTGTTGGGGTGAGTATGTTAATTATTGTGGAAAGGAACTACCCAATCGAAACATTAAGGAAGAACATGTAGAAAAGTATTACATCAACAGACTGTTTTCAAATGATGTTAAGTAACCACCACCCCTATTGTCACTCAATAGCAATGACTTATTCTCCTAGATCGGTGTTGGTTTCATCTGGCCAGTTCTGCTTTGGGTTATAGTGACTGGGGCTCCACAGTCCTTATTTTAAAAAGCAGTCTTGAGAGGTAGCAGCTACATAAGGAAAGTTCTAAATTCTTATAGTAATTGTCTGAAGTTTAAGAGATAAGCACAATTACATCTTTGTCAGGTGAGCCACCATCACACTGGCCAAGACAAGCCAAACTGTGGAGACCAATATTAGTTGGGTGCTGTATGTGTCAAGGTCACTTAGGAGTTGGAATCCACACTAGTTATTCAACAATAATTTAACAAAGACTTGATGAGGTTTGGAGGTGTTTTCTAGATAATAGAAAAACTCAGGTCCACACCCAGAGAACAAAAAGAGGAGTTTCAGATAGCTGAAATCTATAAACATATATGAGTGTCCCTATAATGGATTGCACTATGTTCCCCAAAATTCACTGGTTGAAGCCTATGGAGATAAGACCTTTAATGAGGGAGTTAAATTAGTTAAATGAGTTTGTAAGGGGCCCAATTCAATATGACTGTTGTCATTATAAGTAGAGGAAGAGATACCAGGGATGTTCATGTACAGAAGAAAGGTCATGTGAGGACTCAGCAAGAAGGTGGCCATATGTAAAACAAGGAAAGAGGTCTCATGAGAAATCCATCCTTTTAGCACCTTGATCTTGGATTTCTAGCCTCCAGAACTGTGAGCAGGTACGTGTCTGTTGTTTAAGCCATCCAGTCTATGATGTTTTGTTATGGCAGGCCCAGCAGACTAGCAAGGCTCTGTAGAGCTGAAATTCAGAGTTCTGAGGAGGTCCCATTCATCTCAATTCTGAGGAATATTTCCTTGAACATGTGATACACTTCTGAGGATGAGTATAATTTTGATAACATAAGAAATATTTCACATTTTGTGAAGTCATGTAACATCAAAATTATTCTGCAATTTTTTTGAAACTGTACAAGTGTATTTTTTTATTTTATTTTTATTTGTTCAATGTTCCAAGATTCATTATTTATGCACCACACCCAGTGCTCCATGCAATACGTGCCCTCCTTAATACCCACCACCAGGCTTGCCTATCTCCCCACCCCCACCCCTTCAAAACCCACATTTTGTTTCTCAGAGTCCACAGTCTTTCATGATTCCTTTCTCCTTCTGATTTCTGCCAACTCATTTCTCCTCGCCTTCTTCCAATGTCCTCCATGTTGGTTTCCTTGAATGCATGGGTTTATATGAAAATTATATTCAATAATTATTTAATTTTAGAGATAAATATTGTGGTTTTATTTTGCTCAAAGAAACTAAGTCAATTGATATTCAAAAATAAATAAAATAAAGTAGGGGAAAAATAAGAATATTAGTATAATTCATTGTTTTATGTAAGAATACCTAATACTTCAAATATTACTAATTACACAATAATAATTGGATATATCTTCCTTCTTAATAAGACAATATTATAATAAATTTTCAGAGATGCTAATTAAGTGGAATGAAAATGGAATGCTAAATGTTTTTAAAATTCAGGCAAATAATTTTACTGATGATAAATACATTCAGTCTAAAGTAATAACAGAAGCCAGTGGGAAAATTTGAAGGAAGCCACTAGAGGACTCATTGTTCTCTGATGGTGGAATCTGACTAATAAATGGAAAAACTACCAAGGTAACAGTAGCTTACATCTGGGAAGCCCACAAAAAAAGCCATACAAATGGTGTCCAAATATAATGTGAACAGTTGTAAATTTTTGAATATTTGTAAAAATGTTTTAAAAATTTTATTACTATAGAAAGTTTATAATCACCATTACCTACGACACATTACAGCACATGTCTCAGAGTTTCAGGAAAGCTTTATTCTGAATGTTAAAGGGTACTTAGCAAATGATTCCAAGATCTGTAAACCATGAGGTTAACTGGAATAAACTATAAAAGAATTTAAATATTTTGTACAAAATCATTAAAAAATCATTAAAAAAAATGCTTAGAGTAAACATTAGACAACTTTGCTTTTAAAAATCCTTTGCCAACCAAACATTTACTCTTGGGTTAATTCCTATCTCCCACCCACTGACTCTTCACTTGTTAGTCTCCTGATTTTGTATCCCTTCTTTTTTGTTACTTTCTTCTCCTCTCCCTCTCCCAGCAAGAAACACAAATTTACTTGTTTTTGTCCTACAAAGCTTTTGCAAGTCCTCTGCTGTTTTCCTGCTCACATTTAAACTCTACATTAAGTAAGTTATCACAGTATATTTTACAAGAAACCTAATTTCATTGCTTAAAGAAATAATGGTGCCAAACAGTGGTATGCTGGAATCATATCATACATATTACATGTACGTCTTCCCAACTCTACAGTTGGTGATGTTGCTCTGGCAGCTTTAAATCAGTGCACCTGTATGTGGGGGGTTGGGTGGGTAAAAAATGGAAATGAGAAAGCGAGGGTTTTCTATGTCTTCTGGAGTGTCAGTTGTTCAATATATACCAGCATTGCACTGGAGCTACTTGCTGTTATTAAATGATATTAACAATAATGATAGAATTACTTAATGTGTACAGGTTTATTATGGAACAAAAACCTAAATATTGTATATATCTTAAATCAATTAATACCCAGAATAATCATCTGGGATATGTACTAGAATTATCCTTATTAAAAGATGATGATGCTGAGGTCAGAGATTGATCTCATTGAAGTTAAGTCTTCTGGAGAAGCAATATGAAACTTTGCCTCACCCAAAGTCTGCACACAAAGTTAGGGTATTGGAGAGGGAATTTCTGGGAGTAATAAGAACTGAGTTTAATTTCCTCTATTTCATCCTTACCCTTTGACCTTGGGTAGTTTATTTTCAGTCTAAGTTTCTCCAAATAAAAGACCTATCATCTAGGATGGTTTGAAAAATAGTTTTGCAAAACTATAAAGTACCTTCATTAATCTAAATATGTAATATGTTTGGGAATTTTAGCAAAAATTTAAGTAAACTAAAATTTCAATTAAAAAAATTTGCTAAAATTGGGACTCCTGAATGGCACAGTAAGTCAAGCATCCACTCTTGTTTTTATCTTATCTTGTGATCTCAGGGTTGTGAGATCAAGCCCTGCATTGGGCTCTGTGTTTAGGGCAGAGTCGGCTTGAGATCATTGTCCTCTCTCTCTGCCCTTCCCATTCATGCTCTCTCTCTTTTTAAAATAAAGAAATAAATCTTTTAAAAAATATTGTGTTAAAATTTAAGGGAATTCGTATATAAATGGATATACACACATATGTGGATACACACACAGACACACACACACACATGCATATACATACTTTTGGTTCTTTTTTTTTTTTAAGATTTTTATTTATTTATTTCACAGACAGAGATCACAAGTAGGAAGAGAGGCAGGCAGAGAGAGAGGGAGCAACAGGCTCCTTGAGGAGCAAAGAGCCCAATGCGGAGCTTGATCCCAGGACACTGGGATCATGACCTGAGCCAAAGGCAGAGGCTTTAACCCACTGAGCCACCCAGGCACCCCTTTGGTTCTGTTTTAATGGAAAACTGTAATACATTCCCTAAACAATGGGCTACTTACAACTTATGGGCTACTTACAACCAGGCACAATTATCAAAAGAAGGAAATCCCATGCATCTCCATATTCCTTTACTCTGCCATATTACTGTGGCCCCTCACCGCCACCTCATGGCACACAGTCCCTTCTTTGCTGTCCTCCTGCTGTTCCCTTGCAGTGTATTCAATACATTTCTTTTGTTCTGCCTTGGGTGAATTTTTTCACCTCCCATTGCACTAGCCCTCCCCAGGTGGTACACCCCAGAAATTACTTAGTAAGATGTTCACCTCTATTTTTGGTCTGGCCTGGTTTATGAATCTATGGATATAGTCATGGAAATGCTGAAAGGTGCTATTAATCTGCTAGGTAATTCCCACAAGTTTGTTATTTTCTTTTTTCTTTTCTGTTACTGAACATGTCACTCAAATCTCAGTATAACATAGTGATATAAATAGACTAATTAAAAGAACCATGGTAAGGAAAGGAATTCCACAGGAAGTAAGAAGTTTTAATAAATTCTGAAGCTAATTAGAGGAAAGATATCCCAAAAAAGTATATCAGAAAGAAATATAAATCAAGTTTGTTGAAACATGGTCTAAAAGAGTTTAGTTTGTTATTAACATGGTCTGAAAGAGTGAATTATTTTGATCTGATAATGTAAACAAGGATTTAATGTGTTTTTTTCTTTTTTATTGGCAATAAAGTGAAATTTAAAAAAATTTAAAATTAGGTAAAAATTAACACCTAATAAAAAATTAAGTAAAAAGTGAAGATATTTTTTCATGTTTTTCAAAAACCCACAAAATGACAAAAGCATTGAATGATAAAGACAAATTTATTTCTCATAAAAGTAGGTGTAAAACAGCCCTAACCTCCAGATGGTGAACTTCATATTGTGATATACAGAGTTCATGTACAAGGATACTTAGATTCTATAACTACTTCTTCAGATTTTACACAACACTTACATCTCTGCAAAGGTTATTAACATGTTAGCCACTGAGGTAAACTAGTTTGAGAAATACCAAGAGCTTGGTCATGAATGTATTAAGTCTTTCAAGTGTATTAGACATTCAAAGGGAGCATTGATTTTATAAAGGAAATTGTACAGTTGAAAATTCAGGAAGTATGCCAGAGTTTAAATTACACATTAAAAGTGAATTGCTTCTACTCAAGCTCATGTGAAAACATAGATTTGTTGATGGAAATGTGAGAAAAAAAAATGAAAAAACTACCAGAAAAATAGTTTAAGCTTGTGGATTTTCCAAGTAAATTTTCTCAAATTTTAATAAAGAAATAATTCTGATACTACTGAAAATATTCCAGAGCACAAAAACATTGGAAAAGATTCTAATTAAATTTTAGATTCAAGCTTTTCTATAAATACCAAAATTTCTATAAAGTAACACAATCAAAACACAAAATCAGACACCATAGACTCAGTTTACTAAAAAGCAACACAAAACACTTACCAAACATTTGGCAATTTGAATTCAATAATTTTATGTATAAAATTCATTTGGCAATTTGAATTCAATGATTTTATGTATAAAATTTTATAATTCCAAGGTTTTTATTACAAATGTATGTATATAATTCACCTGAACAATAAATCAAAAAAGAAAAAAAAATGAATGAACTCCATAAATTATAAATGTCTTCTGATGTTTAATTGGGAATCAATGCTGACTTTCATTTAATGAAACAAGAACAGATGGATTCTTATTTAGTACATGGATATACACAGATATATTATAGGGATATAGATATATAAATAATCAAATGTCAGCTGCATTCTAAATGGAGAATTACTAATCTTTTTCCATCAAAGTGTAGGACAGCACAAGGATATCTATGCTGATCTTTATCGCTTAACATTTTTCTGGGTGTACTAGTCAAGACATTTTGATATGAAAAGTAAATATGATACAAATATTACACAGGAAAAAGCAAAATTATCATTATTTTCACATGATAAAACTGAATATTTAAAAAATATAAAGGAATTAATAAGAAAAATTTTTAAATAAGAAAATGCAGTATTTAAGTAAAAACACCATTGACTTCGAGTAATTTTTAAAGCTGTATAAAAATTGAAAAAGGAGAAAAATCCCATTTTACTAGAAAAAATGTAAAATCACCGGGAATGAATTTACTAAAATAAGTGTGGAGCACAAAAGGAGATAAATTTACAACTCTGTTGGATAGGAAAAAGACTTGAATTCAGAAGCTATGAAGAACAAGATTAATAAATCTGACTACATAAAACATAATCTTCATAGAAAGTAGGTAAGATACTGCAAAACGTGAATTATAAAGTGATAATACACTTCCAGTTCATATGGAAAAAGTGCTAAGTTCATGAGTACATACAGTGCTTTTAAGATTAATATACCATTAGACAAAATAGGAAAAAAAAATATAAGCAGACAGTTCACAGAGTACACAAATACCATGAAACAATATTTAACATTAATTACTCAATAAAATACACGGTAACACATCAATAAAGAGTTATTTAACTTAAATTGGTGAAGTTTGATACTAGAACATTTTGGAAAGATTTTGACTACTACAATCACAAATCTATAACATTTTTATAAAATATTTTGGCAACATCTATCAACATAAACATGTATAAATAAACAATCATTTTCAATGAATGAATTTTACAGGTAATCTCACATAAATTCACAAATATATACACCATCTAGATAAATTTCACTGACAATTGTAATAAAAAAAACAACAAAAAGTAACATGACTATCATAACATTGGTTAATTAAATTATGGTAGACTTATAAAATAATATAAAATTCACCCATAAGAATAAGGAGTTGTATCCATGAATGGTCTGAATAGTAGTTGAGTTAGCAGCACTGTAATAATAGTGATTTTGTGGTTTTGTTAATGAACTTGTTCAGATACTGGTTTTATATGATTGAGGAAAGTAGGTAAAGTATACTCTAAACTACCCTGTGCTATATTTACTACATGTAAATTTGTATTTATGTGCAATAAAAATTTAAAAAATCCAGATGGTCTGATATGGAAGGATGAACAATATAATTTAAAGTATAAATATAAATGGATTATATATTCTGTATATAAATATACAAATATATAAATATCTTATATATACTATATGTGTTTGTTGGTCTGAAGCAACAGGAAATCCCCTTTGGAGAAACAATGCCATGTAGATCTCAAATTTTCCATAGACTTTTCATACATGGTGTGGCATCTATTAAAAATTTACCAAATACAAAAAAAAAAAAAAAATTTACCAAATACTAGACGGAACTGGAAGAGATTATGCTGAGTGAAATAAGTCAAGCAGAGAGAGTCAATTATCATACGGTTTCACTTATTTGTGGAGCATAACAAATAACATGGAGGACATGGGGAGATGGTGAGGAGAAGGGAGATGAGGGAAATTGGAAGGGGAGATGAACCATGAGAGACTATGGACTCTGAAAAATAATCTGATGGTTTTGAAGGGGTGGGGGGTGGGAGGTTGGGGGAGTCAGGTGGTGGGTATTATGGAGGGCACGTATTGCATGGAACACTTGGTGTGGTGCATAAACAATGAATTCTGTTATGCTGAAAAGAAATAAATATTTAAAAATTACCAAATACTGCAGGGAAAAATAAACCCATGATTTATAAACCCAAGTTAGAAGACAAAAGCAGAAAATAAAGACAAATTCACAAGAAACTGGAAATTTCTTGTATATTTAATATGTACATGGACTAGAGTACAAGACAAATTAAATTATATGTAGGTAATCTAATGATCATTACTGTAATAAGAAATACCTTAGCATACTGAGAATTTTATATATAGGTTTCATAACAGTTTAGTCATAGCTGAAAAGGTGATAAGCAAACTGAATGATAGATCAGAAAAAAATGATGATTGAAGCATTTGAGAAAATAACGGAAAAAATCCAAAGTTAGCATATGATATATGGCACACAATGAAGACCTCTTATGGGAAATTTGAGAGTTATGTATCATGAGCAATGGAAAGGTAACGAGAGAGAGAGAGGTGGGGAAGAAGAGAGCAAGAGAATTAGAAACAATATTTTAAAAGCTAACGGACAAAAATATTGACAGTGATCAGACACATCAAAACACAGATTTAAACAATGCTATAAACCACAAGCATAAAAATACACAAAGAAACCCATGTCCAGGAAAATAACAGCAGAATTGCTGAGAGTCAAAGACAAGGAGAAAACTTTAAAAGAAATCAGAAGTCAAAGTGACACACTATTTTCAAGAAATCAGCCATAAGGTTGACAGCTTTGATGGAAAATGGAATTAATGGGAAAGACAAAGTAAACAAACTTTTTGCAGTTCTGAGAAAATACCCATTGAATTATAATTCTGTAGCCTTCCCCCCCAAAAAAAACCATTAAAATTGAAAGCAAAATAATGATTTGTTTATACAAATATTGAAAGAAACTATTTTTAATAGAGCATGACTTTTAAAAATATTTTATTTATTTATTTATTGACAGACAGAGATCACAAGTAGGCAGAAAGGCAGGTGGGGAGGTGAGCAGGCTCCCTGCTGAGCAGAGAGTCTGATGCAGGGCTCTACAGGATTCTGCAGGGCTCCATCCCAGGACCCTGAGATCAGGACCCTGATCATATAAACACTAATCAAAAGACAGCTGGCATAGATAGTGTATATCTTAAAGTAGCTTTTAAAGTCAAAACATTTCCAAAAATGAAGAGTGGCCTTTCAGAATACCTTTTTTTAAAACACCAATCCATAAGGAAGATAGAACATTTTTATATCTGCATGAATCTCTAACACCCATTCAAAATAAAAGCTCCCAGAAAACTAAATAAAAGAGAGCTTCAATAATATGAAAAAGAGTATAAAATCTACAGTAGCCATTCTAACCATTACTGAAAAATTTTCTCCCAATTGTCAATGAATCAATAATGTACTTTATCACACTTGTCTCCAACATTATGCCCAATGTTCTAACATGTAGTAAGCAATTTTTTTAAAATTTTCTGCTATACATTGAAGAAAAAAATCAATTACTGGCAGTTTATAGACATAAATTTCAAAGGTAAATCAATAAATCTTCTGGAAGAGTACATTGGAGAATAATTTTATAAAGTTAGGGGTAGAAAAGATTTCCTAAAGCCCATAAAGCACTACCATAAATTAAGAGATTGGTTAATGGTCTCCAATAGAATTAGAAAGTTTTGTTTATCATAGTACAAAATTAAGACAGAGGAAAAGTAAATCACTGAGTAGAAGAAGAAATTTGCCTTAGATATAAGCAAAATAAGGATTACAATACAATTTTTTAGACATCTAACTTAATAGGCATATATACAAAAGAGGTGCATCATAAAGGAGAATAGCAGCAGATTATGAAATATTAAACATCTGATAAAAATTTATGAGATATTTTCCTAGGTCAAGAAGATTTCTTGTGTAAAACATATTATTGTGCATCACTACATTTGTTTCTTGGTGATATTTCATGTAACCACTACTTATGTAATTTATGATAGTTAAGATAATTTGTCAGGGCATGCCTAGCTTCCTTTAAGGTTGAGGCAGGGATATGGACTTTCCCTTTTCCTTCTTAGCTCTAAACATGATTGCAACATTTCACTCACATCTTTTGCATTTTAGGGTGGTCTCAGACATTTTCATTTTGTCCTAATGGTATGATTAATTTTCTCTGATCTATGGAGTAGTCATATAGAAAGATATACATCCTTTATTCATGAATATACTACCCCAACCACTCTTCCTTGAAAATGAGAATAATTTGTGTTTGCCGATGCATTTTTTCCTTTGAAATATCTCAATATTGCCCAACTATAGTGGCAGCAAAAATGCTAATCGCTCTGCTTGCAGTACTGTTTCTGTGTTTCTATATTTGGTTTTCTCTTGCTCAGATATTTAGAGCACCTGTTTTATGTGTGATGAATCCTAATCCTGAGTGAGCCTTCATGGTAGCACAAGATGGTCAGGATAATTGGCAGTAATACATTTTGCGTGGGTTTGGTGAGGATAAATGGATATCTATTAAAAAATTGCATTTTTAAAAGTTTGTGTACCCCTCTGTTGGGGTTGACTGACTTTAAGCATAATATAATTTTATTTTAATTTTATTAACAAATGAAATTAGTCAATATAGAGATTTTTATATATTAATATTAAACTATATTATTAAATGAAATTTAAGCAGAATTTAAATAAATTTACATAAATATGCTTTTATATTTAATGCCTAAAATATAAAAACAAATAGTCAATGAGTCATGAGTAGTATCAACTATATTAATGCATATATATTATTTTAAATATAACTGAATTATACCCAGCTAATTTTCATAAAAGGAAAAGCAATTAGCAAATTAACTATTGTATTGCTGTTGGACCTCTCTAAGGCTAAATAATTTTTCCAGCTATACAAAGAACGTCCTTGAATTTTACAAGTCTGAATTTATTACCATGGAACTCCGTTAAGCAAACACATTTTTATCTGTTGACATTTAATCAAGCTAGAAGTTTTTATTTATACAAAGTATTACATATATTTGAAATGTTTTTTCTTCTCTCGAGAAAATTAACTATACTTGTGTTCTTTAGGCATAATATAATTAGGCATACAGACATTTCAGATATGTGAAATGAAGGAGAAAGAAGAAAGAGAGGATATGTCCTAGTATTAATCAAATGTTTAGTATGTGACCATGACTGTATTAAGGATGCATTTTTTAACTCAATATTTAAAGACAAGACATGAAACTATAAAATTTACCGAAGAAAATAAAGGGAAAGTGTTCCTTGGCATTAGTGTTGGCAATTATTTCTTTAAATATGACACCAAAATCACAAGCAACAAAGACAAAATCAACAAGAGAAAATATATCAAACAAACAAACAAATAAAAAGCTCTGCACAGGGAAAAAATAATCAACAAAATAAAAAGTTAACTTATGAAATGGATAAAATATTAGAAAACCATACATTTGATAAAGTATTACTATCAAAATTCCACAAATAATTTATACACTTCAATTAAAAAAAAAAAACCAATAATCTATTTTTTTTAAAATGGGAAGATCTGAATACACCTTTTTTTATTTTTTTCCAAAGAAGACATAACAATGACCAATAGTATGTGACAAGATGCTCAACATCACTAATCATCAGGGAGATGGAAACCAAAAGCATAATAAGATATCATCTCACACCTGTTGGAAAGACTAGAGGACAAGAGATAACAAGCTTTAGTGAGGATGTGGAGAAAAGAAAGTGCTCATAAACTATTATTGGGAATGTAAACTGGTTTGTCCACGATGGAAAACAGTATGGAGATTCCTCAAAATATTAAAAATAGAACTCTGACATGATCCAGCAATCCACTTCTGAGTATATATTTGAAGAGAATGAAAACAAAATATTTTTTAAAAAATCACTCTCATGTTCATTGCAACATTATTCACAAGATCCAAGATGTAGAAATAACCTAAATTTCTGTCAACAGATTACTGGATAGAGATATATATCTACATCTATATCTATATTATCTATCTACATAAAATACATAATGGAATATTATTCAGCCATGAAAAAGAAGAAAATCCTACCATTTACAACAACACAGGTGGATCTAATGGAATGTGTTATGCTCAGTGAGGTAAGTCAGGGAAAGACAAATAACATGCTATCACTCATATATAAAATGTAATAAAGTTAAACTCTTAGAAACAGACAGTAGAATGACAGTTACCAAGAGCTTGAGGATAGGGGTTTGGAGAGATGTTGAACAAAGGATATGTTATTTCAAATAGATTATGAATAAGTTATGGAGATCTAACACAAAACATTGTGGTTGTTGTTGATAATCCTGTATCATATACAGCTATAGCTCAGAAATATTGTGGGTTAGGTTCGAGACCACCAAAACAAAGTGAACATTATAATAGAGTCAAGTAAAAAAATTTGTTTCCCACTGCATATGAAAGTTATGTTCACACTATAGTCTATGAAGTATGTTTAAAAAATTATATACCTTACAATATTGGTAAAGAATGCTAACCATCACCTGAACTTTCAGCAAACTTTAATACTTTTGCTGGTGGAGGGTCTTGCCTTGATGTTAATAGCTTTTGACTCATCAGAGTGGTGGTTGCCAAGGGCTGGAGAGGCTGTGGCTATTTCTTAAAAGAAGAGAAAAATGAAGTCTACCACATTAATTGATTCTCCCTTTCACAAATGGTTTCTCTGTAGAATGGGTTGCTGTTTGAGAGCATTCTGTCCACAGTAGAACTTCTACATAATTGGGGTCAATCCTCTCAAATCCTGCTGCCACTTTATCAGTAAGATGCATGTAATATTCTAAATCTTTTGTCATCATTTCAACAATCTTTATAACATCTTCATCAGGAGTAGATTTCCTCTTTAGAAACCACTTTCTTTGTTGATGCATAAGAAGCAGCTCCTCATCCATTCAAGTTTTATCACAAGTTTATAACACGATGGTGGCGATTCAGTCCCATCTTCAGGCTCCACTTCTCATTTGAGTTCTCTGCCACATCTGTTTCCATCACATCTGCAGTCTCTTCCTCCACTGGAACCCTTCAAGGTGATTTTGAGGGTTGTAGCCAACTTCCTCCAAATTCTTATTAATGTTGATAATTTGACCTCTTCCCATGAATCATGGATGTTCTTAATGTCATCTTCATTATTTCCAGGAGTTTTTCAATTGATTTTGCCCAGATCCATCAGAGAAGTCACTATCTATGGCAACTAGAGCATTACAAAATGGACTTTTTAAATGATAAGACTTGATAGTTGAAATGACTCTTTGACCTATGAATTGCAGAATGGAGAACATGCTAGCTGGCATGGAAACAACAATAATATCTTTTCACATCACCATCAGAGCTCTTGAGTGACAAGTGCATTGCCAAGGAGCAGTAAAATTTTGAAAGCCTTTTTTCTCTCTTCTTCTTCTTCATCTTTTTTTTTTTTTTTTTTTTTGGTCTTATTATTAGGTCTCAATGGTGAATTTAAAATATTCAGTAAACCATATTGCAAACAAATGTGCTGCCATCCAGGCATTGTTGTTCTATTTACAGAGCACAGGCAAAGTAGACTTAATATCATTCTCAAGGGCCCCCCCTACATTAGCCTGTAACAAGACAGCCAGCCTGTCCTTTGAAGATTTGAAGCCAGGCACTGAATTTTCCTACTATGAAAGTCCTACATGGCATCTTCTTCCAACAGAAGTCTTTTTCATCTACATTGAAAATCTGCTGTATAGTGTAGCCACCTTCATGGATGATCTTGGCTAGATCTTCCAGATCACTTGTTGCAGCTTCTTCATCAGCACTTGCTGTTTCAGCGGGCCTTTCTATGTTGTGGAGAGAGGTTTCTTTTTGTTGTTGTTGTTGTTTTTGCATATATGTTTTCTTAAACCCCATGAACCAACCTTTACTAGGTTCAAACTCTTCTTCTGCAGCTTCCTCACCTTTCTTAGCCTTCACAGAACTGAAGGGAGTTAAGGTTTTTCTCTGGATTGGGCTTTGGCTGGAGGGAGAGAGGTGGCTTGTTTGATCTTCTGCCCAAACCACTTAAACCTTCTCCATATCAGCAATCAGCCTGTTTCATATTCTTATTATTCATGTGCTCACTGGAATATCACTTTTAATTTCTTTTGAGAACTTTTGTTTTACATTCACAACTTGACTGGTACAAGAGACCTTGCTTTTAATCTATCTCACCTTTTGACATGACTTTCTTACTAAGCTTAATTTTTTCTAGCTTTTGATTTAAAGTGAGAGATCTGCAACACTTCATTTCCCTTGAACACTTGGAGGTCATTGCAGGGTTATTAATTGGCCTAACTTTAATATTGTTGTGTCTCAGGGACTATGGAGGTCTCAGGACAGGGAGAGAGACAGGTGAATGGAAGATTGGGGGACAGTCAGAACAAACACAATATTTATCAATTAATCAAGTTTACTATCTTATATGTGTGTGGTTCATAGTATCCCAAAACAATTACGCCAGTAACATCAAAGATCACAGATCACAGGGGTGCCTGGGTGGCTCAGTTGGTTTAATGTCTGGCTCTTGACTTCAATTCAGGTCATGATCTCAGGGTAGTGGGTGCTGAGCATGGAGTCTACCTGGGATTCTCTTTCTCCCTTTCCCACTGCCCACTCCCCCAGCTGTATTCTCTCACTCTCTTTAAAAAAAAAAAAAAAAAGAAAAGAAAGAAAAAAGAAAAAAGAAAAAGAAAAATCACAGATCACCATAACAAAGTGTAATAATGAAAACATTTGAAATATTGTGAGAATTACTAAAATGAGGCAGAGATACAAATTGAGCCAATTTTTTATTTTTTTATTAATTTTATTTTATTTCATTTTTTTATTTTTTTAACGATTTTATTTATTTATTTATTTATTTGACAGGCAGAAATCACAAGTAGGCAGAGGGGTAGGCAGAGAGAGGGGGGTGGAAGCAGGCTCCTGACCAAACAGAGAGCCTAATGTAGGGCTCGATCCCAGGACCCCAGGATCATGACCTGAGCCAAAGGAGAGACTTTAACCCACTGAACCACCAAGGCGTCCCTGAGCCAATGTTTTTAGAAAAATGGCACCAATAGATTTGCTCATGCAGCATTACTGTAAACCTTCGATTTGTGCAAAAAAAAAAAAAAACAAAAAGACTATCTTTGAAGCTCAATAAAGGGAAGTGCAATAAAATGAGATATGCCTGTACTTCAAAGTTACTAAAACACTAGAGCTTAAATGTTTTTACCACAAGCTGAAATAATAATTATATAACATGATGCAGTTGTTAGCTGGTGCTATGGTGGTATTCATATTGCAATATGTAAATGTATCAAATCAATATATTGTACACATAAAATTTCTACAATGTTATGTCAGTTATATCTCAATAAATATTTTAAAATTTTATGAAATATTTGTCCATTTCCTGAGCAAGAGCCAAAAAAAGAATTTTTATGAGACTGACGCGCTACCTACTGCACTAATGAGGCACCTCAAAAAAGAATTTTTAGTAAGTCACTCATAGTTACTAAACTTTCATATAAGACAGGTAGATTTTAGTTTCAAAGCTTATACATTTTTTTCTTTATTGCATCTTTTAAACTACCCTTTGCTCATCATTGACAAATAAAACATGGATATATGTTACCCTAATTATGTAATATCTTGTGTAATCATTTTCATTTACAGTTGTAACATTTAAATTGAAAGCTGTTAATTTTTATTCATTATTTCAAAAATATTTCATTTTGATTAATATCTTTAGTGTCAGTGAAGTCATAAAATATTTAGGTTAATCAGTGTCAACAAATAAAAATTGAGTTTGTTTACACATTTTTATTAGTAATTACTAAATTAAATCCATTAATTTTCAAAGAACGGTCCAGTTTTCTATATAAAGGGGTTCTTTTAAAGAGATATTTTATAGGTCTTAGAAAGTATTTCTGTTCTAATTTCTATGTTTCTTACATAAAATGCTATATAAATGAAGAGGTAAGCATTTGCAAATGTTGACAACATTAATATGACAGATAAATTGATGCACCTACTGTGTGCAGAGTACTTTACAAAATGATTTGTGTTTCCAAATACCAAAAAAAAAAAGAAACAAAACTAACTTTGTCATGAACAAAGTTTATGAGAAAAAACATACAAACATATGCATGCTAGATGACACAAAAGGAAATATTTGTGTCAAAAATGAACCTATGCAGCACAATGATATGTCAGGAGAGAAAAGCATAGTATTATAGAAGTGTTTATGTTTTGCTAGCACAAGCATGGGTAGAAGTCCTCATGAAAACTTGGAGCAAAGGTAAGGATGAGGAAATCATATTAGTTAAAGAATAAGCATTCAGTTTCTGTATAAATATTTATAATAAATCCAGCAAGGGTATACTAAGGATTAAAAGTGGAAAATAAGGGTGCCTGGGTGGCTCAGTGGGTTAAGCCGCTGCCTTCGGCTCAGGTCATGATCTCAGGGTCCTGGGATCAAGGCCCGCATCGGGCTCTCTGCTCAGCAGGGAGCCTGCTTTCCTCTCTCTCTGCCTGCTTCTCCATCTACTTGTGATTTCTGTCTGTCAAATAAATAAATAAAATCTTTAAAAAAAAAAAAAGAAAAAGAAAAGTGGAAAATAAGATAAAAAATATCAAAGTAGACTGTTACACATAAAAATCTCTCAATCATTTTAGCTGAATATAGAAGTACAATTTTCATATGATTTGGCAGAAAAATCTATTTGAATCTCTTGTTATAACTTCCTAACATTCTTAAAATTAGTTTTTTTTTTAAATCTCTGAAGAAATATTTATGGAAATGTTTTTAACAGACCAAGAAAGCAGAATTCTTCAGTGAAGTCTTTTAGAATATTTTATAATCAACATGTAACTTATCCAATGACCTCAATAATCAATCAGCTTTCCTATGGTTTATTCATATAAAATGTGACTATGATTCTAAGAGCTTCATTTTAACCTGAAGTTGGGCAACATCCATTCTGTAGATTTTTTTAATAGAAACATTTGTAAATGAATATTGTCATACTATGTAGATGTTCAAATTTGCCAATAGTATGGATGAAGAACTTGGTGGAAACCGCAGAAAAGTGCAAAACAGGAGTTCCAACCAGGTCTGCAATATGCTTATTCTAACTATACAGAGCTGGGTGATTTCCAGAGTTATCTGTTAAAGTCAACATCTGAAACAATGGTCTTCATTTGCAAGTGTTGAAAATGTTTCCTAAAGAAATCATTTCAAGTGTTATTATTCTCCATAATATACTTAAGAAAAAAATAATCAAACACAATCAATTCAGACTAGTTTATCAAATAACCGGAAGAATATTATATTTATTTTATTCAAAGATTTATTTTATTTATTTAAAAGACAGAGAGAAAGCATGAGTGGGAGGGGCAGAAGAACTGAGAGAGAATCTCCAGCAGACACCATGTGGAGTGTGGAGCCATACTTGGGCTCACAACCTGAGACCTGGACCTGAGCAGAAACCAAGAGTTCTTTGCTTAGGCAACTGTCCCACCTGTGTCCCCTTAAATTTTTTGTTAAAGACAAGACAGTATTTTTAGTTTTATAATGTTAATTTATTTGAAAATGTCTAATTTAAGAACAGACGGAAGGGGATCAGTAAGTTTCCATCATTAGAACTTAGCTGGCATTAAGGGAGAGAGAGGGAGAGAGAGAGAGAGAGAAAACACTCGAAAATGTGTAAGTAGATTCATGCAGGAGGAATACTGAAACATTTTTAACAGAAATAAAATAGTGGAATAACTTTAGCAAACTTTAGTTGAAAATTAACTGCACAGGCTACTAAAGATGCCACATTTATTCTTGATATCTACATTTATTCTTCTCCACCTCATAACAGAATATAAAGGGAACTTTAGGTAAACAGCAAGATCCAGAAAGCATAATTATATAAAACTAAAATGTACTTGCTTTTTCCATTGACTTTTAGAAATGATTGAAAACTAGAAATTGCAGGGGCGCCTGGGTGGCTCAGTGAGTTAAGCCGCTGCCTTCGGCTCAGGTCATGATCTCAGGGTCCTGGGATGGAGTCCCTCATTGGGCTCTCTGCTCAACAGGGAGCCTGCTTCCCCCTCTCTCTCTGCCTGCCTCTCTGCCTACTTGTGATCTCTATCAAATAAATAAATAAAATCTTTAAAAAAAAAACAAACTGGAAATTGCTTTCTATATAGTCTCCAGAGCAGTTTGCTGAATTAAATATATGTATATATATTTATATGTTATAGATGTAGTAAGTTTGCAGGTGTTTTAATCATGTGTATATGCTGCAAAAATAAATATATGATGAACTTGAAGAGTTTTTTTTCTACCTTCTTAGACTCTTTTTTTTTAAATAAAATTAACGTTCTCTGTTAAAATCACTATGTTTCTTGATATGAAGCCAATACAACTGTCAAATAAATTATTTTATTTTGAGTTTAAATATATTTTTAGCATTTTTTTAATATTAACTAGAATAGTCCTCCCACTTCACTCTGAAAATGGATCCTGCAAATCACCCCTCAGTGGTTTGTCTATTGCTTTGCAGAATATAGGTCAGTTTATTAACTAAATTCTCATAGTGTTATAGAACTGTATTTTCAGAGCTAGTATTCTTAATAAAATAAGTTATCTCATTAAAATAGAAATATCTATTAATATGTAATGAATACTTACTTATATACAGATATAGAGAAATTTGTACAGTAATACATAAGGAGCTTAGAAAAGATATCACTACAAAAATTATCACCAATTTTGTTATCCTTACTCAAGTTACTTACATTTCATGGATTTTATTTTTATCATCACTTATAGAACAGATCTGGTCACTATATTGAACAAAATGTCTGTATTTAGTATTTAAACTAAAAAACGGACATGACTTAATATGCTATTATATTATTATATTGTTTTTAAAGATCATACTTATATGGTAAAAAGTTTATCATATATATTATATATATGTATATATATATTATATATATGTATATATATACACACACACATACACACACACACACACATATTATCTTTAGAGATCATACATATATGGTAAAAATGTTACCAAATACTATCATATACTTAAATGGAATATTACTTTTTCTTTTAATTGTTCTGTATTTTTCAATTGTCTAATTGTATTATAACTATTATTTTGTCACACTGCTTTGTAATTTTTTTTAACAGCAGAGAAAATGGAGTGACAAAATAATAGTGACAATAAAATCCATTGGTAATGGATTTTATTGTCTCACTGCTGTGTCGCTAAGAGAGTTTTATTTTACTCATATGTTTCCATTTACTTCAAAGCCTAACCCTTATCATATCATTTCTTTCATATTTATGGATCAACATTTGTAAATAAAGATGACTTTGTTTTCAGTGCATGTGAAATAAATTCTGAAGAGAATGTGATTATAAGCTCTAGCTCTATTCTGATGCACTTCTAAGAAGTCAAGACTTTATTAAATGTGTGACTTTAATTTGCATCCAATGGAAATGAATTAAAAGAGCAAAAGTGTCTATTTGTTGTGAATTTATTATACATATATTTGGTTCACAACAATCTTTATGGTGTAACTACTTAATTAACACAAAATAAAATGCTGTGAATTTAAATATTCAAATGTTTAAGAAAAATTCTAGTTGTTTAATGTCAATAATCCCTGAAAAAGGATCTGGTCTATTTATTGAGTGAACTATTATAATCCTGATCCTACAATGATCCTATTGGTGATATTAACCTTTTGTTTCTACTAACACATACACAAAAACCTCATTTTATCATTAGTTAAAATATCATCTATTATAATTCTCATAATGCTAAAAAAATAAATGAGAGTGAAAATACTAATATATTATTTAAAGTATTTGTGTTTTAGGGAGTAAAAAGACTAATTTCAGTCAGTGGAATATTTAAGCATCTGTATGTCCATAAGCAACTATATTGCTAATCCATAGGGATTATGATAAAATAGGAAGATTGTTATTGTATTTATTTCATTCATTAAATAAGTTTTTATGAAGTATTAAATATGTTAAGTACTTTTCTAGACACTGAGGATATATTAGTGAAACAAAATATGTTGCCTTTCTTTCTCTGCATTATAAAATAAGGCTCACCTGAGGCATGGATATGGAAGGAGGAGTATTTGAACCGTAAGCCAACCTCTTGACAGCAAAGAAGCAGTGTCTGATTTACAGGGATAGAAGGTGAAAGAGTTAAAAGGGTGTTTAAATTAGATATTAGGGGCACCTGGGTAGCTCAGTAGGTTAAGCTTCTGCCTTCAGCTTGTGTCATGATCCCAGGGTTCTGGGATGGAGCCCCGCATCAGGCTCTCTGCTCAGCAGGGAGCCTGCTTCCCTTCCTCTCTCTCTGTCTGCCTCTCTGTCTACTTGTGATCTCTCTCTCTCTCTCTCTCTGTCAAATAAATAAATAAAATCTAAAAAAAATAAAAATAAATAAATTAGATATTAAAGAAATAAAATTAAAAAATTATCATGGGAATATAGTATGTTATAAAAACAGTGAAAGTGAAATGAGTCTAAGATGTTAATAAGATTCTTCCAATGACAATGAAGAAAATTTTACATAATTCATAACAGTAATTTGAGCAAAAAATGTTATTTTTATTAATCAACAAGCTGATACTACTGACCAAACTGGATTAAGAAACACTGGATTGTAGGAACAAGGATCATCGTAATTTGATGAAGGTGGATGTGAAAACATATAATGTGTTGAGTAAAAACAAGTAATTTTATCTGACTAGATCCATTATGCAGGAAATGGATGTTTGAAAAGTTTTGATAAAGACAAATTGTTAAAATATTAGAGAGTTAACTTAAATTAAAACATTGAAAACAACTGGAATAAAAAAATAAAAGTCACAAAGCACTCTTCACTGTGGTTTTTATATTTTTTTTAAAAGATTTTATTTATTTGACAAATAGAGATCATGTAGGCAGAGAGGTGATCAGACAGAGAGAAGAGGAAGCAAGCTCCCCACTGAGCAGAGAACCTGACCTGGGGCTTGATCCTGGGACCCTGGGATCGTGAGCTGAGCTGAAGCCAGAGGCTTTAACCTACTGAGCTACCCAGGGGCCCCTTCTCTGTGGTTTTTAGTTCAAGTTTCCCCTATTTTGAGATATAAGTCCTTGGTTTTCCACAATATTGGTGAATGAAAGCAAATTTCCAAGTGTAAATTTAAAATCAAATTTCTCAGAATATTTTGTGCACCGCTGACTAGGACTCCACTTTTATGTTACCTTTTTGTAATAGCCAACCAACTTCTATTTGTCCCAAGATATTGACTAGGGGAGTTTTCCTAAACACCCCAAAAAGCCTATTAATAATTGTACAATTTTAATTCTGCATAAAGTGTTACCACACATGTTCAGCTTTATTTTCTGCCTTTTCCATCAATCTTATCAGGAATTTGATTATTTCAATGCAGAAATTTGATATTAATATGAATCAACAGATTTTGTAAAAAACAAAAGTTTTCACTGTCATGATTATTCTGAAAATGATTAAATTAAAAATTATTTGATGATGGCTAAAACTATCTTCATTTAAATATTTACTCAAAAGATTAGTTTTGATCCCTTCTTTGTGGTTATGATTATCTTAGCTTTATGTTTAGCTCAATTTTTTGCATAGGGAATGAAGACTCCCTATGAAAAGATTTATAAATGAATAATAAATGCATATAAAATCATATAAATGAACAAATAGTTTGTGGTACTCACACCTATTGATTAAAGTTTATATTTGGATAAGAACTAACATAATAGTCAATGTAGATATATTTTAGAATAATACATTTAAAATAGATCAAGTATTTTTTTCTTTAACCTATCTAGTTGTTTCAATAGCCATAATAAAAAGAACATACCACTTCAATATGCATTCAAAATAATAAATGAGGGGCGCCTGGGTGGCTCAGTGGGTTAAGCCGCTGCCTTCGGCTCAGGTCATGATCTCAAGGTCCTGGGATCGAGTCCCACATCGGGCTCTCTGCTCAGCAGGGAGCCTGCTTCCTTCTCTTTCTCTCTGCCTGCCTCTCAGTGTACTTGTAATTTCTCTCTGTCAAATAAATAAATAAAATCTTTAGACAAAATAATAAATGAAACTCTATTAAATCAATTTTTAAATGTCATTTTACTTGGAATCATAACTATTTTCAAAATTACTCAGCAGGTTATAAACATCCACTCTAAGAATATTAAACTATGTTATGGGTTGGGAAAATAATACATTACTTTTAATCCTATAAATATGCCTTTCTATTCTTCCAAATGATCAATGAACAACTACTGATCACATCAGCTGTCCTTTGTTTTAGTTGACAAATGAAGTGTTCTTTTTATTTAAGAAATCTGCCATTATTGTGCATATACTGATAAATTAAAGAGAACTTTTAAAAGATTTCTTCTCCTGAACTATTAATATGTGAAATATATATATATATATATATATATATATATATATATATATTGCTACCTATCTATCTATCTATACACACACACACACACACACACATATATTTTATCCTTCTGACAATATGGCAATAAGGAAGTTCTATTATATCTCATTTTTTAAAAAAAAATATTTATTTATTTAACAGAGTTCACAAGTAGGCAGAGGCAGACAGAGAGAGGGAGAAGCAGACTCCCCACTGAGCAGAGAGCTTGATGCAGAGCTCGATCCCAGGACCCTGGAACCATGACCTGAGCCGAAGGCAGAGGCTTAACACATGAGCCACCCAGGTGCCTCAATTATATCTCATTTTTTAAAGTGCTTTTTAACTTTAAATAAAATGCCCATGAGTTAACTTAGTACTGACCATGATCATTATTCTTATTCTTGTTATTTCTTTTGGGAACAAGTGAATAACTTGCTAACAAACTTTGTCAAATAAATAAATATTTTTATTATGCAATCATTATTAAGTTATCTGTTTTTAATCTCAAACCTGAAGCTTACTTGAGTTCACTAGTAATTAATTATCAGTTGAACACTTGCAAAGGCTAATGTCCTCTATAACTTTTGGTAATATTCATTGTACTTGCAGTGAACTAAATTGTTCTGTGAACTACTATGTGTGTTTCTGTTACATAACTTCTTTATATTTTTTATTGCCACACTTTAAAAAAATGCAAAAATTTTCTCAAATCGTTCAGTAGCCATTCAGTTGATGGAAGTGTCCTTGGGTAAATTTAGACATTTTACCAACACTTCATGTGTTACCAACATTCTAATGAAGAATTTCATTTATTTATTCATTTCTGTAATCTGCCATCCCTTCTTGTTATTTCAATGTTCCCCTTCCTATCCTTTCAGTAAATAATATATTTTAAATATAGAACCACTTATTCTTGGCAGCAATTTCTCTTTTTTTTTCATTTTAGTATATACAAATGTTTGAGCATTATCTTATTAATTCCGAGCATTCTAAATAATTTTTTTACCTATGCTAATTGACAATGTCCTTTGAAATTTATTACAAAAATATAGGGAGAAATTTAAAAATTTGCTCCCAAAATAGGGTTGTAAGATATAAACAAAATTTACTTTAACAAAATTGGAATGACAGAACGCTTTGCAATTTGTTGGACAAACATACATTTTCTTAATAAATATATCTGATTGTTTTTTAATGAAGCCTTTTATTATATTTTATAACTGTATATAATAAAGCAGATAATTAATTTAGTAGCTCTGTTTCAGAAATCCATCATTAATCATACATTTGGAAATATATCCAGCTTCCTATTGAAGTAGGGTTTAAAAATTTAACTTCTAATATAGTATTGTTTTAAAAACACATTTTCTGGTAGAAAACAAACTTGAAATTTGCATGAATATCAATGATATTTCATTTTTTATGTTTCAATAGTTATTTTTGCATAAGACACCAGGATCAACTACATGTTTTAATAATAGCAACTTGCCAAAGAAATTAATTGTACATATTAGTGTCTCTAAGTTTTCTATTTTTTTTTTACTTATTTTGTCTATAATTTATTTAGAACTCCTTATTTCCTCTCTATTGGTAAACAATGAAAAAATAACTTTGTAATTAAAAGAAAAAATTACTAGGCAGCATATTTAGGGTAATTTGGGACAGTGTGATTAGCACATACCTGCCTTAATAAGAAAAATACAAATCACTCTATATTTCTAAGAATGTATCTCTTGATATGCATGTATTTAAATCACTAGCACAAAATTGTGTTGTTTTGAACAACACTATACTTTCTCTGTTTTGAACATCAGTATTATTCTTAATATTAGTATTATCATTTTTAGACTACTCACCATACTTTCATGTTCTTTTTATTAACTCAGGTCTGACCACTGAGAATTTAATTATTCTGGATAACATTTTTGCTTCAGGGATAGACATGTGATCCAACAAGCATCAGGACCATATGGTAAGATTTTTGCTAGGATTGTTGAAATAGAGTCAGTCTTTTCCTGCTGGGTCTGAATATGGAGCTACCATCTGAAGCCCAAACATAGGGAAGAAGACCTAAGAGAAAGAAATAAAATCATATTTTTTTTTGAGATACTGAATCTAGCTTTGGTAATGTAAGCCTATATATATGAGTCAATAGATTTATTTTCACTTAATATGTTTGAGGACACTTAAGTGAGAGTCATTGAATTGATGATACCTGCAGGGCTTACAGGCTGTTAAAAGAGAATGAGGGACCAACAGGAGAAATAATCTCTTTTATATTGTGAATTTAACATAAAAATTAACTAGACAATTTGAGGATTATCCTGAAGAGAGACAGAGTCCTAATTGTAAAAGACTTACAATGATTCCATTAACTCATGTGAAAAACAAAAGGGAAAAAAATAGAGATGTAAACTACTTTAAATATGCTGAGATACCAATAATCTCAAAATGTTTAATGGCACAGCAGTATTTTGTAAGTTATTTTTAGCAGGAAGTTGTATTAACATTTCATATTATTTTAAGAAATATATTTGAATGATCTAAGATTAATCAGACTCAACAAATGGTCACTAATTTAACCTGGTTAAAGAGATCTTAGAACAAGTTTTTTCTTTAGAACTTTCCAGTTTGTTTATTTGAGTCCATATTCTCTAAAATCTCCACCTTCAGATGCCTTGGCATTCTTTCAAATCCTAAATTTGAAGTTAAAACAGATAAACTATTATATTTATATTTTCTCATTATTTCAAGCCCTGTCACATCACTTATGGTATATTACTTAATGATAAATAGTGCCATAAATGAAATTGCATGCTATAAAATATCATAATAGAATAAATAAAACAGAGAACTCAGTGGGTTCATTTTATTTTCCCTGAACCATTAACCAAGCATTGCTATTATCTTCCTTGACAGAAAGTGGAGATGACAAAAGGCTTGCATTTTCTGCTGCTGAGCTGAAAACACAGATTAGGAAACAGGCAGAATTTTTTATAATTTTATTTTGAGGTTTTAGATATCATTCTGTTCTTTCCAGGTGTGATTAGAGCCATTTTGATACCTAGCAAGGCAAATAATACATAATTTACTTTCCAAGGCAAAAGCTAAATGAAGCCTCAGAAAACTATTTAATCTTGTGCTTTTTCTCTAACCAGGGGTAAACCTAGAAATGGCAAAGATAGATGAATCAAGGTCTTAGATGAAATTTAAGTTAGTCTTTTTCAGTAATCATTCAGTCACTCATTCACTGATTTATTCACTCATAAAATACTAATTGAATGATTTCTATGTTCTAGGTACCAGAGATGCAGAGTCACTATTCTAAATTCTTCCCATGGAGAAATCTTCAAGGGATGAGGAAAAGCTTTGAGATTGGGGAGGGGGAGAGAAAGAAAAGGGGAAGAGAGGCCTCAATGATGAAAAAAGTTTTTGACCAGGAGGAGCAGAGCATGAAAGATACCACAGTTCACAGAAACAAGTGTTTATAGTCCCAACAGTATTTGAGATGGCTCAGTGCCAGGTAGTGGGTAATGAAGAGAGTCTGAGAGTCAGGGGAGACGACTGAGAAGTTTATCTTGAGGTCACTGTCCAGCTTTTGAAAGGCTTCAAACTTGGGAGCAATAGATTAATATTGTATTTTAGGAATTTTATTATGGTTGCAATATGGGAAATGCCTAGGTGAACTGAAGCAAAAGATAACTTATAACCTCCTGTTGGAGGTTATAAGTTATCATGCTCCCATTTTGAGTTGGGGACAGTGCATAGGGAATGGAATGGACAATATGTTTCCCCAAAGTATTTCAAACCATGTATCTTGTTTTCATGAAAATTTCTTTTAGAGATTTTAACCCATGCATATCTTATAGTTGTAATATAAGGTGATAGGGAAATTAGCATTTTAACCTTCTTCATTTATTCTTTAAAATCTTTTATTTCTAATATTTATTAAATAAATTTTCATACATTTCTTTTTTATATTAGGGCAGTTAATCTTTCTATGTTACTCTACTTTCTAAAAGTTTCATAGAAGTCGCTTAAGCATTGGCAAAAAATATTTAGGTTAAGTCTAAAAGTTATCTTCAGTAGAAGCACAAGACTTTGTTCTTTAAACTTTTTAGTAAATATTAAATTTAAGTACACAAAATTATTTAATGAATGTTATCAAAACAGTTACAGTCACTTTTCCATCAAGAAGTTGGTAGTAAGAAGGGTAAAACAGGCTTCTGAGGATAAGATCAAAACAGAAATATTTAAAATCACATTACAGGGAAAGAAATACATCTAGGTGACTAAGATTTGATGATATCCTGAGCAATTTCATTTATTGTTCAGCAATATTTATTTCCTAGATACTGTTCTCGGCACAAGATATAAAGTAGATGGAAACTAGATTAAATATTAGCTAGATTAATATATTTAACTGAGAACACTTTGGTTACATATAACAAAGACACAATTTAAAACAAGCCAAATAAAGAAGAGAAAGAATGGAGGGAAGGCAGGAAAAAAGAAGGAAGGAAGGAAATGATGCAATGGAATAGTTTTTATTGACCCTTGATATGGAAAAGCCATTTAGTAGACTTCAGATTTGGTTAGGCCTAGTGACTCCAACAATGCTTCTTTGTCTCTTTTTATTCTTTGAACAGACTTTCTCTATGTGTATTCATGAAAGTCTCCCAATATTCACATCTCACCAGTTTATCTACCCCAGAATGAACACTTCCTTAGAGACCCGTTAAAAGAAGGACAACTGCAATTTTAATGTTTTCTACAAAAACTTACATTGAGATAATATTGATTATCTCTCTATCAGCTGAAGCAGCACTGATTATGAGACTAGTGTAGGTACTACACTGATACTGAATTTGTTCATCTTGAGCACTTTTATCATACTATAAAAAGAACTAAAGAAAGAAATTGAGGAAGACACAGAAAGATGGAAAAGCACTCCATGCTCATGGATTGGAAGAATAAACCTTGTTAAAATATCTATACTGCTTAGAGTCATCTATACTTTCAATGTCATCCTGATCAAAATTCCACTGGCATTTCTCAAGAGCTGGAAAAAAGAATCCTAAAATTCGTATGGAAAGAAGAGACCCTGAATCACTAAGGAAATGTGAAAAAGAAAAAAAAAACTGGGGGCATCACATTACCTGAGTTCAAGTTTTACTACAAAGCTGTGATCACCAAGACAGCATGTTACTGGCACAAAACAGACACACAGACCAGTGGAACAGGGTAAGGAGCCCAGATATGGACCCAAAACTCTATGGTCAACTAATCTTCAACAAAGCAGGAAAAATAATATATAGTGGGGAAAAGATAGTTTCTTTAATAAATGGTGCTGGGAAAGTTATGTATAGAAGAATGAAACTCAACCATTCTCTTTTCCCATACACAAAGATAAACTCAAAATGGATAAAAAACCTCAACATGAGGCAGGAATCTATCAAAATCCTAGAGGAAAACATAGAAGTAACCTCTTGGACGTTGGCCACAGCAACTTCTTTCAAGACATGTCTCCAAAGGCAAAGAAAACAAAAGCAAAAATGAACTTTTGGGACTTCATCAAGATCAGAAGTTTCTGCACAGCAAGGGAAACAGTCAACAAAACAAAGAGATAACCCACGGAATAGTACAAGATATCCACAGATGACACTACAGACAAAGGGCTGATATTCAAAATCTATAAAGAACTCCTCAAACTCAACACACACAAAACAGATAATCACGTCAAAAAAATGGGCAGAAGACATGAACAGATACTTCATCAAAGACAAACAAATGGCTAACAGACACATGAAAAAATGTTTATCATCATTAGCCACCAAGGAGATTCAAATCACAACCACAATGAGATACCACCAGTTAGAATGGCCAAAATCAACAAGACAGTAAACAACAAGTGTTGGAGAGGATGTGGAGAAAAGGGAACCCTCTTACACTGTTGGTGGGAATGCAAGTTGGTGCAGCCACTTTGGAAAACAGTGTGAATATTCCTTAAGAAATTAAAAATAGAACTACCCTATGACCCTGCATTTTAGACTCTAAAATTTCATTGTGAACTAATGAGTTACAAATGGAAGTTTCTTTATATGTTAAATAGTTTATTGAATCCACTCTTAGAATCTCTATTCCCTTGTGGATATAAATGAAAAAAAAGAAATTGGATCAGCGAGTGCAGAGTATTTGGGAATTCTGTTTTCTAACTACTACTAACCATGCTGTGCCAACAAAGAAAAGTTATAATTAATCTTCAACATTTTTTTCAGACCTTGGCAACAAATACAGAAACATAAAAAGATTTTTGGCTAAGATGTCTTCATGAGAATCAATAAATTGTTGGAATTTTTTGTTCCCATAAAGTGGGCAAACTGTAATCTTAGAAATATGCTAAAATTTTTGTTGCCTCTCAAACCAAAACATTTTATTAAAGACATTCATTAAATTGGGATCTGTTGAAAATTTTTAAAAGAATAATAAAATACACTTGATTCTGCATTGAGCATATGCATTATTTAAAGTATAATAGAAAGAGGGCACTTTAAATGTCAACTGGTCCAACATCTCAAGCTTTATCAACAAAGCTGATCAATTTCCTATGAGATTTGTAAAAAAAGTGTGGTAAGGGCCATCATGCATAATTCTATTTTGGAAGCTGATATGACTGCCTTAGGTGAGAAACGTCCACCCCAGCATATAAAGAGAAGCTGATTGCCACAGATTCTGAAGGAACATAACAGAGGTAGAGAAGCCATTCTGTGCACCGGAATAAAGGCTTCTCTGAGGGCTAATGTATCTGAAAACCAAAGGAAACAAAAACCACAAATAATGGACTGCCAGGCAAAATGCAATTAGATAGATATAAGCACAGATTTACATTAGTTTTAGGTGGAAATTTGGTTGAATGTTCTCACAATAGATACTGGTTTAAAAATTGGCCCAATAGACCTTACATTTGTCAACAATATTTTATTTTTGTTCCCCCTTTGGGGAGGTGAAGAAACGATATCACATTATGGGAAATGAAGAAGAGGCTTCAGTGAAGATTTCCCAAAGAATATGGAAATGAGAAATATGTCCTTAAAACTGACATTTTCATATCAATACATAATGAATAATAAGAGAACTATGCAAATTCATCTTGCACATATTGAATGAATTTGTTGTATCCAAGAGTGGGTCCTTAGAGGCTCTATTTCTCATTATAAATGAATCAATTTTCTTTTTAATTTTCTTCCTACTCTGATGAATTTTATCAGTATGAGTCTACCTTTGATAAATAGATTTGTCTTGTCCTAAAATACTGATGATCACATTCTAGATTATGGTGTAATCACTCAGGCTCTAGAGATAGAAACACTTGGCCTGTCTCAAGAGATACACACTCGGATATTGACTTTGACCACCCAAGAGATTTTCATCAATTTGCATTTATTGCATATTTAAGACTAAATTCCCTGGTCAGTCCTCTAAAAATTAATAATAAGTAAATGATCTCTTTAAAGCATCCATTTTTTTTAAGTAAAGACATAGAGCAAATAAATGGTCCTTCTTCTGTTTTTACTTTTAAATCAGTGTACACTCATTCTGTTATTTGAAATAGCAGGATATTTAAACCCTTTGATTTCTGTAAAATGTTGGAACTGACCAATTATGTTAAGTGTACAGATGCTACTTTATTTGGTGAATAGTTGCATATATTTGGTGAGCTGAGTGAACTCTACTATTAATTATTATTCCTAGTTTCAAAGTTCTCCAAGTCTTTTGTGCTTGGAAAATTTTTAGACACAGAACTTTTGCATAAAGGCATAATAAGTAAAAAAAAATCATGTTTGAAACATAAATAACCTAAGAAAACAGAATTTTTATATTTAACAAAAATAGGTATTTTGTGGTTTAAAGAAAAATCCTAACCATCATCCTATTGAATATCCCAGAAAAACCAGCAAGTCACATTTAATATTAAGCTGGTAGCTTCACCAAACCAAGTAGAGTGCAGTAACTAACTCACTCTCAGAAATATTGTTAGTTGACTTGGAAATATAACTAAACATTTTTTAAAGAAGATTGCTTAGATTGTAGATTTAAAGATCAAGCATGATTATTCTTTTAGAAGAATGCATTTGATAAACTAGTAGATTTCAAAATGTATTAGAGTTAAGTCCAGAACATGCCACAGCTGTCCATATCTCCTGGCAGAAGTATATTTGATTTTTTACAAAATGATAAAATTGTATAAAATTCAGAGACTTCTTGTAGTACTGTGTTGTTATAAGATAAAGTTTTGAGAATTGACCAAATCAATGGTGTAGCTAAAAGTCCTTCCCCAGAAATTTCACATGAAGTTGTGATATCAACTTTTATTTCTCAGGATTTGAAATTAGGTTGTACATATCCAAGCAACTCTGCTTTGGGGAAAAGGTACAATGTTTAGAATTGGAAGATAAGGATGTGCATGCTAATAATTCTGAACTTTATTATCTGTGGGTTGTGGTCGAGGGGCAGAATGTTCACTTTCCTGTATCACAGTTTCTATTAAATCATATGATCATTTCAAAAAGAAAGTAACAAAAATACAGGAGGAGAACACACTGTGAAATTTATATAATGATCTATAAATATTAAAATTACTAGGAAAATACATAGTCACTAAAACATTTTTACACTGGAACCATTTAAACACTGGAAATTGTTTAATAGATTTTTCAAGAACCTGGAGAATTAAAAGGGGAGTCTTAAAAATCAAATTAAAACCAATTTAAAATCAAATTCACCTGAAATTCTTTAACCTATGTATTATGAAAAATGAGAAATAACTGAAGAAAAGTTTGATACACTGACTGAATATGTCACTGATCCTATCCCAAAGATTTGCTGCATTAAATGGGTGTAACTTCGTTAATAATGAGGTGTGACCCAGTGGAGCAAATGTATAGTGATTGAACTGGGAATCAGAGGACTCCACTCTTCACCTCTTTAGAGAAATGAGCATTAGAAACTCTTGTTATGGTCAAATCTTATGAAAACGTGGTTCTCAATAATTCTGTGACCATCACCTGTACAAAACATGACACATGAAGACATTTGAAAAGTTTTTTCACCAAATTTTTAATTTTGAATATCTGTAGAGTTTTTAAGTGCTCAATACCTTTGTTTTGAATGGTCACAGTATCTTTTAATCTTAAAAGAGTAAGCTCAACCAAGGAATAACTTACATTACATGATATCTTGTATTTTTGTGCAAATATAGAAAAAAGGCAAAAAATGGTGCATATATCAATATATCTAATCTAAGCCAAATATCTGCTATCATCTCTCCTAATATATGAAATTGAAATATTGCTGAATAATCCTATTCTTTGGCAATATCCAACTGACAATTATCTTAGTATTTACACTTTTGCAGTATGTGATATGTGTATTTTTCCATTCATTTACACAGCACATTTATAAAAGGAAACTATAGGAGTATAAAAGAGATAAATAAGTCACCTATTCTCTCTCTCTCTTTTTTTATTTATGATTTTTTTATTTATTTGACACAGAGAGAGATCACAAGTAGGCAGAGAGGCAGGCAGAGAGAGGTGGGGGGAAGCAGGGTCCCTGCTGAGCGGAGAGCCCTATGTGGGCCTTGATCCCAGGACCCTAAGACAATGACTTGAGCCGAATGCAGAAGCTTACCCCACTAAGTCACCCAGGTTTCCCCACCTATTCTCTTTTAAAGTATTTTGTTTAAATTCTAGTTAGTTACTTTCAATTAGTTTTCTCAGAAGACATGACCAAAAACACAAATTTTAAAAATATGCCTACTGTTCTTTATTGTAACATTGTTGTCTTCACATCCATCAAAAAGAGAAATTAAGGAGAAATTAAAATTAAGAGCTTGATAACTTAGTGTGTATTGAATTGGATCATACAGTTTCTTTTTTTTTTTTTTATTTTATTTATTTACTTGACAGAGATCACATGTAGACAGAAGACAGGCAGAGAGAGAGAGGGAAGCAGGCTCCCCGCGGAGCTGAGAGCCCGATGTGGGGCTCCATCCCAGGACCCTGGGATCATGATCTGAGCCAAAGGCAGAGGCTTTAACCCACTGAGCCACCCAGGCACCCTGGATCATACAGTTTCTTAATTAAAAAAAAATTTATTTTGGGCGCCAGGGTGGCTCAGTGGGTTAAGCCGCTGCCTTCGGCTCAGGTCATGATCTCAGGGTCCTGGGATCGAGTCCCACATCGGGTTCTCTGCTCAGCAGGGAGCCTGCTTCCTCCTCTCTCTCTGCCTTCCTCTCTGCCTACTTGTGATCTCTCTCTGTCGAATAAATAAATAAAATCTTAAAAAATAAAAATAAAAAAAATTTATTTTGAAGAAAATTACTTTAATAGTTTCATGAAAGAAATTCTAGGTAAGGTCTTTATTTCTCAAAGTGTGCAAATTTCCGTTTAATGAATGATCTGTATTTATTTTACAAAAATAATCTTTTGTATTCCATTATGATAGTTTCTTGTCAGTATATTGAGTGTAAATAAATGATCATAGAGTAAATTTATGATTTCAAGTGTTCTGGTGATTTACTTTGTGAGTGTATCTTCCTTGAATGTTAAAAATACCAACTTTAGAAATTTGGAAAGTAGAATGAAACTTTATACAGATAAGGAAAAAAGAGGCCATTTATTTATCACATCGCTCACCAAAAGAGTAGGGCATGTGCTCTGAAAACAGTAATATCAAATCTTGTCTTCCTTTTTTCTATTAATAGTTGACAATGAAATAAATTAAAACACAGCATTCAATATCATTTGGTTAATAGTGTTTAATGATCAATAAAAATATCAAAAATTAGGTTTTTTTTCCTTTGTTAACATTTTACATATATTAACCCTCTCAATATTCACAAAAACTTATTATCTTTATCTCACAATGTGGAATAAAAATACAGAGCAGTTTTGTCACTTAGTAAAACTATAGAAACTTGTGCACTCACAGACATATTATCTATATGCATATAATGGAGACAAATTGATCAAAGATAACAAAATTTAAAATTAAAAATCTACAATTGAAATTTAAAATTAAAACTCTACAATTTGATAGACAATACGCGCAGAGTGTGTACCCAGTATGTATTAACATATTTCTAGTTTCTGGGGGAATCACAGAATTATTTAAGAATTCTTTTCCTCGATAGGCAATGTTTTTATTTTAAATTATTTTCCAAATTTGAAGGAAAGTGATTTTATACCAAATAAAAGTATGCATTCTTTTTATTATGAAATTATTAATTTGGGATGCCTGGGTGGCTCAGTGGGTTAGGCCTCTGCCTTTGGTTCAGGTCATGATCTCAGGGTCCTGGGATCGAGCACTGAATTGGGCTCTCTTCTCAGCAGGGACCCTGCTTCCCTCTCTCTCTCTGCCTGCCTCTTTGCCTACTTGCGATCTCTGTCGGCCAAATAAATAAATAAAATCTTTTTTAAAAAGAAATATTTAATTTATATCTGTATTATTAAATTTTGTGAAATTAGAGTTCAATAAATATACATCTATTCTGCAGATACGCATGAGTTTTTCAGTGTCCAAGGCATGTGTAGAATGCACAAGGATCATGGAAATAACACATGTCTGGAGTAATAAGTGAGGATGACTTACTTTACTGGAATTCTGAATAGAATTAAGTGGAAGTGGATAGGAGATTACCAAGATTTAAGTAGAAATCAAACCTTAACATTGCCTTTTACCCTATTTTAAATACTTTAGTTTCCCATAAAACACATACATACATATTTATTCACCAGTCTCTGGATTGGAACCAATCTTCCCCTTCTCTCTATTTTAATCTCCTGGTAACACCTTTGCATTAAGAGTTTTGGTAATTGTCTTTCTCTGATTGACTTATTTTGCTAAGCCTAATACCCTCTATATCCATCCATGTCATCTTAAATGGCAAGATTTAATTTCTTTTGATGGCTGCATAGTATTCTATCGGGGAAAGTATGTGCTATGGTGAGTGCTATGAAGTGTAAACTTGAATCCCTGGGGCTAATAATATATTATATGTTAATAAAAAAATTTTAAAATTATAAAAAAGAGTTTTGTTGAAAATTCAAACCCCAATGCATCTCTGCCATTTCAACAGGGTTAGATATTATAAAGCAACCTGTATTCTAACTTTTTACCATCGCCCTATACAAAAATTCATTGGCAAAACTTAACTAAGTACTCCAAAAACATACAAATGTACTGCATGAGAAGATAAATCATCTTAATTTCAAATATATTTTATATATTTGTGTAATTTTAATTATTTTTTCATTATAATAATAAATATAACTGATATCACAGGTTTGGGAACAAAAATTCAATTCTGCAAACATAGGACTGACTTTGTTATGGGGGTGGTATGCTGTAGGCACAGGATTTATAGGGGCATGGAGACCCGGAGTGTGAGTCAGGTAAGTGGGAGTTAGTTAATACACCTTGTCTCTCTTTCCCTATTTCTCTTCTTTTCTATTTCAAATTTTCACCTGTGAAAGTAGAAGTATAAATGTTAACTGGTTGATTCAAATAAGTGTGATTTAACTTTATGAGAAAAATAAAAGCTTTCTGTGCAAAGAGTACATAAAGACCAAAGTTTTCCCCCACTCACTGCTAGTCTTGAAGAAGTCACTACAGAATGTCAAATATTAAATGTGGTTGTATTAATATCTATCAACTGAGTGTACTATATTGAAATTGTTGTGGTAGGGACACCTGGGTGTCTCAGTTGGTTAAGCGTCTGCCTTCTGCTCCAGTCACGATGCTAGGGTCCTGGGGTCGAGTTCCTTGTTGGGTTCCTTGCTCAGCAGAGAGCCTGGTTCTTCCTCTGCCTGCCTCTGCCCTTGCTTGTGTTTCCACTCTCTCTCTGACAGATAAATAAATAAAATCTTAAAACAAACAACAACAACAACAAAAAAAAAAAAACTTTTGTGGTAAGAAGAAACATTGTAGTATGTGTATAAAGCTAAGCCCCCAGACTCAATTATTTTCATTTTTATCCTTACTTACAAACAAAGCATTAAACTTTTGAAAACAGCAATGCAAACTGAAAACTGCTGATATTTTCTAAAGGATAAGAAAAAGACACTTGCAAATATCTTCTGTGTTTGTAGTAGTCCAATTATTTAAAAAAAATGTAGCTTAACATTGCATAACAATTTGAGAACAAAAAAATACATAAGAAGGAAAAGTGACTTTTATCTTTTTCTTTTCTAATAATAATTACTCAAAATTTTGAAGACTTGGAAACTCTTAAATTATACAAAGAATTGAATGTTATCCAACCACAAAAAAAAAAGAATGAAATCTTGCTATTTGCAAAGATGTAGATAGAGCTAGAGTGCATTATTTTGGGTAAAGTAAGTCAATCAGAGAAAAACAAATATCATAATATTTCACTCATAAGTGAAATTTAAGAAATAAAACAAATAAACATGGTTGGGGGGAAGAGAAGCAAATCGAGAAACAGACTCTTAACTATAGAGAACAAACTGATGGTTATTGGAGGGGCGGTGAGTGGGGAGATGGGTTGAATAGGTGATGAGGATAAAGAAGGGCACTTGTGATGAACATAAGGGTGTGTGTGTAGTGATGGATCACAAAATTCTTCATTTGAAACTAAATATATATATAATAAATTTAATATGCTTATATACATACTTGATTTTAAGAAGCAGAGATAAAATGGCATCATGTTCTATTCTAGGCACTGATTCTATAGATATCCCTTTATCTTTTGAGATATCAAAATTATTTGTAGATTCCAGTTATTTTTCTGCCCCAATTTTTGGAACTCTCTATAATCAGTGTCCTTAATTTATATAAAGGAGAAGAAACTATTACCATTACCTATTAGGATTTCTCTGAGAAAAAAAAAGATGAATTAAAGATGTAAAATTATATTGTTAAGTTTAATATGCAAATGCAACACATTTTTGATATAAATACTAAACTAAATTTTTCAATAGTTTAGGAATTGCATATTTCTTTCAATTATTAATGTCTCTAATGCATAGTTATCCTTTAATTTTTATGAGTGCTTAGTTTTTTTGGTTTGTTTTTTGGTTTTTGTACTTAGAAAGCTTTGGTGAGAGACCAAATCCTTTCCATGATTAAAGCCAAAAGTCAGCATATCATTTTTTTTAAAGATTTTATTTATTTATTTGACAGAGAGAAATCACAAGTAGATGGAGAGTCAGGCAGAGAGAGAGAGAGGGAAGCAGGCTCCCTGCCGAGCAGAGAGCCCGATGCGGGACTCGATCCCAGGACCCTGAGATCATGACCTGAGCCAAAGGCAGTGGCTTAACCCACTGAGCCACCCAGGCGCCCCAGCATATCATTTTTTCTGGTTCTCACCATTAAGGGATAAGCATTCTGGGGAAGAAATGGGATTCTCAGCATCCATTGTCCAAAGGCAGTAGTTCTTGTAGAGTTCCTGGCACATGATATCAGTTTCCCTCTGGTTGTTAGCCACCATGATTTCAAACCATTTTCTGAGTATCATTCAGAAGACCCACTAATAATTTTTGGAGGCATCCTTTCAAAATTTTCTTTTTTTGAATTTATATTTACTTTTTAGCTAATAACCCTCTCTGATACACAATTTGTGTTCAGTGACTTACAAGTAAGCTTACAAGTAAGCAAATTATAAATGGCTTCATGGTACAGACAAAATTTTTAAAAGATTTTTGTAGGGATTGGGAGACTTAGTGTAAACTGCAATATGTACCATTAACTTGACTCGTGAACTTTTGAAGTATCCTGGGCCACTGTTTCTTAATCTGTGATATAAAAAACTGTGTACAATACATTACTAAAATGTATGCTTCATAAATACATTACTAAAAAATCCATTACTAAAAAATTGTGTAAAATACATTACTAAAAAGTATGCTTCATAAATAGCTTAACAATTTTTAATTTAATCTTCAAATTTATCATTTCAATCTTTGTTTATACTATGGAGTTTCCTTAGAAAATGGTAGATAATAAAAAAATAAAATTTATTGTAAGAAATACAGAGAAAACAATGTTTATTGCAATAAGTTATTTTTTATTTTCTATCTTATTTTATTTTCTATTTAATTATATTTTATTATATATGTATATGTGTATACATATACACATATACATATACATATACACATATACATATATATATATATATAGAGAGAGAGAGAGATTCCCTCAAGTACATTAATATGGCTATCAGTATGTTTAAATATCATTACTTTGCATTGTATCTGTGGTGATAAAAGCTTGTCGGAAAATGTATATGAAATTAGTCTTTCTGTCAGGACTGTACAGTCAGTCAGTCAGACACGGAATGGGTTATTTACTACACTAACAGGACTGAATCCACAACTTTATTTATTGCTATTCTGATATTAGTACATGTATAATAAAAAAATGTTGTTATCCTAGTTTTTTTTATTTCCACAGAGTTATGTGTGTATAATAACGGCCAATGAGCTAAAGTTGCAGAGGAAAAATTATGCCAATTTTTGAGAAAACAAAATCGCTTCAGGACTTTCTCACCTAGTTTTGCTCAAGCTGAGAGCAAGGGCACCTCATCTGAACTGAGTGCAGCTTTACACTTAGAGAGAGGGAGGGGAATGGGGAGAAGCTTGCCCATGGCTGTGTACTCAGACAGACTGGAGAAGGGGATGGTGCGCCTAAGTAAATAATGCACAGGACAAAATAAATCAGTTCCAGCTTCAGTTATGTCCTATCTCTCTCCCTGACTTTGGAAAAGTCACTTCCTCCTCAAGCCTCTGCTTTTCCATTTGTAAAGTGAGAAGGACACAATGCTTATTTCTAATACCAGTGTTTCCTTTGAGGTTGAAACAATGTTTGTGAACTCATTTTGGAAACTCTAATGTGCAATGCTGAAAAAGATGGGATTTCAAACTCAAAAGATGTTTCTTTGTTGTTCCTTCTCAAATGTGCCAAGATATTAACATTTAGTGGCTTTAAAAAGCATAAATAATTGATCGCCATTCTACTTTTCAGTGAAGAGGCAATCTGGTTTGCAATATGAATTTTTTTTTCTTTCCCCTGAATATTCTCCAAGAATGCAGGACTCTTTGTAGAGTATCATTATACGGTGAGGAAGACTCCCATAAGCCAGAGTCTATTTGCAGTTGGCATGGATTCTTCTGCTTCTTATATACCCGAGTTGCAGTGTATTCTCTAAGGAACACTATGGCAGGTATTTAATAAATATTTCAATTTACATGATATACACTCGAAGTGCCTGGTAATACACTTTTAAGCACACTAAACATGCTAGAAAAGCCATTATATTGTTTAAGGAATAAAGACAACCATAATTAAAAATTTAAAATGTCAGAAATCCACTCAGCAATGATCTCCCAGAAAATTCGTGATAGACATTTTGATCGTGTGACTAAAATCTAAGAAGCTTATACTCTGATGGAAAAGTAAAGGAAGGCATAGAAATACGATTCTCAGACTTCCTCCACTGTATGCAAATCCCTTAGTGGCATATAAATGATTTCACAGCCAAGGTTCTCACAGTAAATAATTTACTTTCCTACCGTATTCTTTATGGATGCTATATACACTTTTTATGAGACAGCAATAAAATTCAGTAGGTTTCTCTATTTGACCTCTTTTGTTCATTCATGAAAGCAACACATATACACTTAACTGCTTCTATAGTAATTCTCTATTTTATTACGCAGCCAGAGAATAAAGTTTTCCTTTTAATCAAATCTTAGGGTTAATGAAGTTATATGTATGATAAATGAACCAGTAATATTCTAAACTTATAATAAAATAAAATCAATGAGAAAACCATGGTGAGAGTTATTTCACTGCCATTTTTATGGTCTCACAATATATTATGGCGTCATTATGACTATCAGTTTTCATTTTACTGAAAGATGTAAAGAAATGATCATTAATGAGGAGTTCTGGCTGAAGCACTGGCGAGTAAACCAACCTTTTTAGATCCTGTACAATCACGGAAATACAATTTCTATTCAAATGCTTTAAACTCACTATGTCTTAAAATAACTCTTATTTCCTAATTTCCCTGCTTGTCTGTTTGCTTACTTGAGGGACCGGGAATTATGTGGCCTGAGAGAAAGCTCTATCAACCTACTTCACTCTGATGAGAAAATAATTCGAACTCAGTTAATATCAATTTGTATGTGTTTGGCTTCATACCCCCACATTTTTTATCAGAAAAGGTCTCTAAATAAACCTGTTTCTTTGTTTTTGAATGAATAAATTATAAAAGATCCACTACTTGCATTATAGAGTAATGAAAGAGATCTCATAATGTCTATCCATGACTGATAACCCACACCCAATCTCTATCCCTCACAAAAAAAAAAAAAAAAAAAAAAGGGGGGAGGGAACACACCCCACTCTCCAACCATACATATGAAAATTTTTGGAAGTAAAATACATAGGAAAAGCGTAGTCTTTGGTGTTAGAAAACCTACCTTCATATTTTTGTTCTTTCACTAACTAATTCTGTGGCTTTGGGCACTTACCTAATTTTTCTGACAGTTGTAGTGGGGGTTAAATGAGGTTTAACATATAACAACTTTTGCATCCTTTCTTTACATAAAATGTGATAACTATGCTCAAATACTGTTTAGAAATCTTTTGTGCTCTACATAATTCTTGGTCCACATTTTTCCTCTAGGCATTGGGGTAGTCACCAGTCTCTGAGATGCACTGTGCATATTTAGTTTTCTCTCAGGGAATTCCTTAACTACACTGAGGTTTACATGAAGGGAAATCCGTATTAATGCCAGAATGACCTGAGATTGCAAGGGCTTCATTAAATGCCACGGGGCAGCCATTGACCAAAAAGAGTGTGATGGTTGATGGAAAAAGCTCTCCTCTTCCAGGATTTGATTCTTCAGAGGCTCATGGAGCATGTGTCCTTTGAAGGTTCTGGTTAGATCAAACCTCAGTTGTCCCAAGTATATCATTTAAGGAATTTACCATTGTATTGTCTTAATTTATCTTCTTCTTATTATTATTATTTCAAATGTCCTTGTCACTATTCCCTCTCCTGCTCTTTGGCATGACTTTTCAAATTAGATTATGACATGTAAACCCTAGTTTCCCTTTCTGGCTGGGAGTATGCTCCACACAAAGACAAAATTAACAACATTCTTGGATTTTTCCTAGAAATAATAGATTGGTGTTAACAAGAATTAAAGATTTTATTGACAACAAAATAAGAAACCAATTATCTTCATCCCTATATTCAGGTCCTTTTGCAATAAGACTTTGTAGCACTTTACATCAAGAGGCAGAGTCTATGAGACTTTGAGGACAGACAATAACAAATGTAATACCAGCACAGATTGGAAGACTTCCTGTACCTTGCTAATCCTGGGAAAACTTTGACTACACTCATGTCAGTGTGTCCAGGCTAATATCTAGATAAGAGATGCCTGTCCAAACCATCCTTGGCACCTCACATAACATTAGTACACAACCAGACTTCTGAGTGAGGATATTCTACACCTTCAAGGTTCAGCTCAACCACCAGCTGCCCACAGAAATCAGTAACAGTGGTTCAGACAAAAACCATTGTGTAGCCTCATCATAAAGTTATGAAAAATAACAAAGTTTGGGGCGCCTGGGTGGCCCAGTGGGTTAAGCCGCTGCCTTTGGCTCAGGTAATGATCTCAGGGTCCTGGGATTGAGTCCTGCATCGGGCTCTCTGCTCGGCAGGGAGCCTGCTTCCCTCTCTCTCTCTGCCTGTCTCTCCATCTACTTGTGATCTCTCTCTGTCAAATAAATAAATAAAATCTTTAAAAAATTATTAAAAAAATAACAAAGTTTATTCTGGACCTGGACCCTTATTCTGGGGGTAGTTTGTTATGCAGTGAAATATCACAAGGAGGGTATATATTTGATTAATAATGCTTGTTTTTCATATCAAGCAAGACTCTGAGTCTCAACTTACTCTTCTGAAAATGACACTATTGGAATTTTTTAAAGCTTTTTAAATGTATTTTAAACAGAGAGAGATAAAAAAGAGAAAGAGAGTGTGTGAATGAGCTGGGGGAGGGGAAGAGGGAGAGCAAGGGAATTTCAAGCAGACCTCAGAATTTCAAGCTCAATTTCAAAATCCTGATATCAGAACCTGAGCTGAAATCGAGAGTTGATTAACTGACTTAACTGACTGAGCCACCAGGCGCCCGAGACTTAGAATTTTCCTGTATTTTACAGGCCAAAACTTAGTATGTTTTCTTTTCTTTTCTTTTTTTTTTTTCTTGTACTTTTTTTCATTATTTTTCAGTCTAACCATTAGTGAATAACTACAGATTTTCAGATGCCAGATTAAAAAATAAATTTTTTTTGATCACCATTCAATGACCTCCAGTCAGGTATGCCTCCTAGTATAAATCCTTTTGTAATTTCCTCCCATAGTGCACCAAGGTTAGTTTAGGTAACCAAAAAAATATGGCAGAAGTGACAGTATGTCAATTTTTGAAATTATGTTACCAAAGACAGAAGCTTTTGTCTTGAATTTACTCCTCTCATCTACATCTACTTCTTTATGTACATCTGTATTTACATGTCATCACTCATCACTCACTCTGGGAGAGCCTACTACCATGTAATGTCACCTGAGTCAGATAATGAGAAGCCCATGTGGTGAGGAGGTATAGTCTCCTGCCAATAGCCAGTGAGAATCTAAATAAGGATCACCACAACTATATGGAGTGAACTTCGAAGTAGATTATCCTTCAGTTGATCCCTCTGTTGACAAATCATGACTGTAAACTCATAATGCACCCTAATTCACTATCACCCAGCCAAATCACTCCTCAATTTCTGACCCACAATAACCATGAGACAATAATTGGCATGCTGTGTTGATTGGCTAAGCTTTGAGGGTCGTATTTTATAAAGCAGGAGATAAGTAATACAAGGCCCAACAATGATGGTCTGCACAAGGCAGATCAAACACTTGTTTCACAACTTCCATGAATCTTTAATTGGTACAATCAATTTTCAGTCCTGGGCTTTTTCAGCATCTTCTCTCTATGGGAAGGGCAATCAGGCTTAAAAAAAAACAAACAAAACAACAACAACAACAAACTAATCAAATAACCAATGATCAGTGTTCACAGTCATCTGAATTGCAAGATAATCCTTAACATCATGAGGGTGTTTTTGTAAAATTCAATTTAGGAAAATCAATGGAGCAAAGTATTTGTTGAAGATATTAATAGAGTATTAACTGGCAATTGCAGGCATCTGGTCACAGCCTTTTGGGACTAATGTCTGCCATCAAAATGCTTTGGTACCAATTTTTGCTAAACACAAATGCACATGTTTATGCACACACAGAGACTACCCTGTAAATCCTTCAACATGTACTTGTCAAATCAGGCGACATATTTTTTTTTCCATTCAATTCATTTTCTGTAGACAGATTGTCTATATTTTGGCTTACTTCCAATTTGATAGATCCTTTGATAGATCCTACTATTTCTGGAAAATTTCCCTGCTTTAGGGATTTACCAATCTTTGCAATATAGAAATCTGATGTATCCTGTGTCTCAATCTTTACTTATCCTAGGCTTTGCTGTCAAAAGTTGTAGACAACAAATTTCCATCCATCCACTTATTCATATGTCCACTCTTGGATTTACCGTAGTGGTATATATCATGCAATTTATTGGTAAGTAAAATGTTTCTAGAAAAGTACTGCTTCTGGGGCACCTAGGTGGCTCAGTCCATTGGGGGTTGGCCTTTGGTGCAGGTCATGATCCCAGGATCCTGGGATCCAGTCCTGTATCAGGCTCCTTGCACGGCAGGGAGCCTGCTTCCCCCTCTGTCTGCCCGTCCCTCTGCTTGTGCTCTCTCTCTCTGACAAATAAATTTAAATGGACCTTAAAAAAAAGTACTACTTCCGGACGCCTGGGTGGCTCAGTGGGTTAAAGCCTCGGCCTTTGGCTCAGGTCATGATCTCAGGGTCCTGGGATCGAGTCTGACATCAGGCTCTCTGTTCAGCAGGGAGCCTGCTCCCTCCTCTCTCTCTGCCTCCCTCTCTGCCTACTTGTGATCTTTCTCTATCAAACAAATAATAAAAATCTTAAAAAAAAATTTTTTTAAAGTTTTAAAAAAAAGTACTACTTCCTAGAATATAGAACTTTTCTTATATACTTATATTTTTAAAGATTTTCTTGTAGAGACACTTCTATGATTCGGAGCAATTATTTTCTACAGAAGCAAACCCAGAATGTTTTTTTTAGGGGAAAGTAAAGACTGGAAGGAGATATTTCACAAATGCCAGGTACTTCACATCCCTGAAAGAACAAGGTCCATACCCTCTCAGAGTGAGAAGATGCACTGGGCAAGTGAGACACTTTGAAGCAGGTGACCCAACCCAGCCCACGTTAGAATCTGTCAACAAGGGGATAAAGCCATTATTCCAGGAATTCCACTTCATGAAATTAAAATAAAATAAAATAAAATGCCTCTTATTGATGTAAATGCCAAAGTTGAGTCACATTTTTGCAACAGTGACACCAAATTCTGAACAATGTAGGAAAGTGTGTTCTGTGTTGAGTGCACTGCTGAGCTGTTCGTGATATTCCATAGATAAGCAGGCTGATGTATTCAGCTCACACAGAGAGAGCTCACAAAAATATCTACGACACCTTAAAATATCAAATGGAAAGCTTTAAATGTAAACTTTTGAATACTTTTCCTTTTATGTCTACCTTTGCCTTGTCTTCCTCTCATCCCAAGAATGTTCCCCAGGCAGATTAAATCTTGAAGATAAAGAATTCATTTCCAGAATACGTTTCCTCAGTACATTAAAAACAGCTTTTAAAATTCTATTTTCTGGTTACATGTTATTTTCCCCTTATCATCCAACAACTGTAATATTAAGGAAATTTATTGTGTCGCCCAGGGCTTTGGGAGGATAGGACCAAAATGCTCTATGACTGTAGATTTGGGGATGTTGTTTGAGGCTAGCCAAATTATGTTCATTGAGGTACAGTTTACTACTTCAGCCCTGCAAAATACAAATTAACTGTGCATGTTTGTCTTAAAATACAGTGGGAGATACACACTCTGAACAAGTAGAGGAATTATGTCCACGCCTGAATGGTATTTTAAAGGCCGTGCGCATCTCTTTTTTTTGCAGCTTCTCTTGACTATTGTAGGCAATAGTTTCTCATCTGCATTTTCATCATTCTTGCCACAAAACTCCATGAGATTACTTATTCTGTAATAGTTAATATAATGGATAGTTAGCTTTTTTATGGCTAGGCAGTGACCATCCTGAAGGCAAAGTTAGCGTCTTTTGTTTTTTTGTACCCAAAATACTTGTCATGGCCCAAGACTTTATTAGACACCCCAAAATATTTTGGAAAGGTTAACTGCTATTTAAAATAAAATTAAAAAAAAAAATATATATATATATATTTAAATTTAAGACTGTAAAATAAAGTGTCTAACACTGGATTTGTTCATGGTTGGATAACTAATTCTGTTAATTTTTTGAGTGGTCCCAATAGCTAGGAGGATGGACACCTGCGTAGTCTAAGTAAAAGGCTGGAGCACAAGAAATGCTTTGTAGCAGGATGTCCAGACATATCCATAGAGCCTGGCCATTGACATACCATGTGCTTGGCTTCCAGCAGTGGCCGTGTAAGATTCAGGATACAGACATGAAGCATGCACTATTCTTACCAAACCCCTTCCCATTTGGTTTTTGCTCTGACCCCATGTTCTCCTTCTGCTCATGTTTCAACCTTGATTTTACAGCATTCCCAGAGTGATGGCAGTATCTGTCTTTCCTTTGAAAAAATGTATTATAAACAAATTTATTTTCTACCTAAGTCAACTATATTTAGTTACGCTGCTTGTGGCTGAGAGTCTTCCTTGGGGTAGGCACGATGACAGGTTTGTAGGCACAACCACACTGTTTCAATTGTTAAACCTAAGTTTCAATGCAGACATTTTTTTTAACAAGAAATGAAATATAAAATACGTTGATTCATTGTTGTTTAATATATAATACCTAGCACAATGCATTGCCACAAACTTGTTGATAAAGAAGAATTTGTTGTATAATTAAATGTGTGTGTGAAGGAATGAATAAATCAACTGCCAGAGGGAAAAGTTGAAGAGCATTCTGTGCCATGCAGCTAACTCAAATTACAGTTAAATCGTCCTCAAATTCTGATATAACTCCACAGAGTATATAAAGCAATGAAGAAATATTCAGGGACTTTTTAGACAAGGAAGATTTAGTTTACTAATTAACTGAATCCAGTGTACTTACATGCTCTGGGCCAACAAGAGACTGAGCACCGTACTTGCCAGACTGCATGAAACGTAATTTTATTTTATTTTTTTTTTTTTTCAGATTGGAACTAAAGTTCAGGTCTGTGAAATATAGAAACTTATTAACATTTAGAATAAAAAGTTCTTTCATGTTAGGAAGTGACCTCAATTTGTACAGAATATTCTTTTTTCTTAGCATTACTTAGGGAATCTCTACCCCTCCCCATCCACAATGGACAAGATTGTCAGGAACTGAGAAGGTTCTGAGATTCTATTTTGCTTCCAAGCTCACAAGTGAGTCTGCCAATTTCACATCCATCAAATGCTTGATTTCAACACATCTTCTAATCTCAAATCCCCCACATCCTATTGGATATTTTCCATTACGAGATATTTTCAGACTAGATCAAATTAAATGTAATTCAAATCAGCCTGATTCTCCCAGCTGTAGAACTACTTCTTTTTCTGACTTGACTTATTTGTTTTCCGTGTATGTCATACTTATCATGATGATTCAGGCTCAAAACACTGGAAATGTGTTGGATATATTCCTTCGCTTTGTCCTTCTTATCTAATCAGGGGATTCTCCCCATGCTTATGTCTCTCACCAGAGTTTGTGGTAATAATCCTACTCCAACAAGTCTATAAAATCTTCCTCAAATTTTTATTTCACTACCATTTTTCTTGTTTAACTGACTCTCTGTATTCCCCAGGATAAAGCCTGATTTCTCTATGTACTTAATAATATCCTTATTTTACTTTCATCTTTACCAGTTCTTGTAATCTATCATAAAAAAAAAAATCTCTGCTTTATGTATCTGGACTGAAGCAATGATCTCTTTTTTGAGTTATTTAAATACCTACACTTCTTATTTTGTGGAAAGCCATCTCAATGACTAACCTTGTGGTCTTATATACTTAGTGGGAAACAATTCTCCAGGATGTCACTGAACATTTGGATCTGTTCCTGCTCTGGATTACCTTTTAATGGATGTTTGTATAGCAACTCGCCTTGCAAGAAGGAGACAGTGTTTCTCTTTAGAGCAGAGGGAAAATTTATTTCCTAACCTGAGTGATAAACATAATGTCCCCTTTCAAGGAAAGGGATTGACCTGATTTGCTAGCAGGTCCTTTTTAAAAAATCAGGGCTTCCTATGCTCTGGGTCTCTCACTGTAACACAGACCTTCTGTATATGCTGTGTTGTCTGGGCCAGTCTGCATCACCCCCATGGGACCTGGAAAGCAAAGGGAATTAGTATGAAGATAAACCTCATGCTGTGTGTTGTGGCTTTAGCCATGACAACTGTCAATTGTGGCATGTGTTCTATGGTATTTCTGAGAAACAAACTGAGGGTCTTGGAGGGGAGGGGGTGGAGGATGGGTGAGCTTGGTGGTAGGTATTAAGGAGGGCACATATTGCATTCTTTGTCTCTGATACAGGAAACTTATGTCTTCACCATTTATGAAATCACAGTAGGCTAACTTACTGGTTTGCAAGTAGAGTAAGAACTCCAGAACCTTCATAGTTCTTTTTTTTTTAAAAGATTTTATTTATTTATTTGACAGAGAGAAAGATCACAAGTAGGCAGAGAAGCAGGCAGAGAGAGGGGAAGCAGGGTCCCTGCTGAGCAAAGAGCCTGATGCAGGGCTCGATCCCAGAACCCTGAGATCATGCCCTGAGCCAAAGGCAGAGACCCAACCCACTGGGCCACCCAGCCGCCCCAGAACCTTCATAGTTCTTGATGTTATCCACAATGAATATCATTTATGCCATTAGTAAGAACATAGGATTATACTTGTAATTCTATGGGTATATTCATTTATCACATGATATTTAAAAATATTCAAAAGTAGAAAATGTAACATATATCAGTCACCCAGTAAATAATATAGGAATTTATATTTTCTTACTTTTTCATTTATTTCCCCTCACTTGAGTATAACATCTATGAAAATAGGGACTTACTTATCTCTTCAAACCTAGTGCTAAAAAAGTGCCTGAAAATACTATATAGTGTAAGTATACATAATTAATGAATGATCAGAAATCCCAAATTTCTGAACTTGCCTATAAAATATAACTTTTTTTATATTAAGTTGAAAAAAATATAGGAGATCACCAGTAGCAAAGATTTTGAAGGAGATTTGATTTGAGCGTTAACCTGTCTTGTATGGAATACACAATGTCTTCTGGGGATGATTGAGATCTTGGTCTACTGTTAGTAGAAAGATACTACAAGGAGAAAAAAAAAACTATAGATTTGAATAAAGTATGTTTTTGTAAAAGGTATAGCACTAAACCGTGAAGACAAAATCCAACAGAATTGCATATATCCTTGAAAGAGAAATAGGCCGATGTCCTTCAATATGCACGCTTGTCTAACAGGAGAACTTCCAAGTATTTAAGGAGGTATATTGTCTTTCAACATAAGGACCATCCTTCCCAGCATCCTTTGCAAGTAGGTATTATTTGTTACTGAGTTGAGGCCAAGGAGATAAAGGTGGAATTTCAAATGTAAAATTCAAGAAATTTCCTAAAATTCATACCTTTCTTTGTTTCTTTTTCCATCTTATTTGCTTTAATGCAGATGTTGTGGCTTTAGACATGACAACTGTTGGAATTGTGTGATCTTAGACAATATATTTATTATCTCTGTGCCCAAGTTACTTTATGTATGACATTGGGAAATTTTATGATTGTCAGGGTATTAAATGAGATACAAGTAAAACCGTTTGCTATGTTCCTGTTGCTTTGGAAGCACTAAAGGCATATTCACTATTACTTTTATTAAAATTATATTTTTTAAGGTGGTAGAGTAAGCTGTGACATTAGCCCTAGATTTTCTTCTTCTGTACTTAATTTCTGTGAATGGGAGAAAAAATACTGCAATTTTTTAAAAAGTATTATGACTAGCCACTTGTAGTTTAATTTATTTTTTTTTCTTGGTCATTCTCAATATAACTAAATCTTGAGTGATAAACTTAACAAATCTAAACTTGAAAGAGTGCTCATTCCTTGCTTTCCCCTCCAATTTACCCCAACTCACTTTTCCTTTCCTAAGCATGAGAGACTGTGGATTCTGAGAAACAAACTGAGGGTTTTGGAGGTGAGGGGGTGGGGGGATGGGTGAGCTTGGTGGTGGGTATTAAGGGGGGCACATATTACATGGAACACTAGGTGTGGTGCATAACTTATGAATCTTGGAACATGGAAAAAATAGAATTAAATAAAAAAATAAACAGTGAATCTTGGAACACTGAAGAAAAAATTAAAGAGTGATCGATGAATTCCCAAGAAATAAGATTCAACAAAACAAGAACAATTTTTCAGAATTTGGAACTTACTTCTTAATAATACTTATAAATTATTTAGCATTTTTTCCATGAAGACATTATTTTAAATCACTAGAATATGCCAATTGTATAAGCTAAATCCAGCTTTTTAAGTTAGAAATGTGAAAATTCAGCTTAGATAAGATAATTAGTCCAAGGAAGCTATTCCAACCCAAGTACAGCTAACATCACAGTAAGACCTTGGCTTCTCATTGACATGTGTTCTACCATATTTCTGATAGGCAGAGTACGATCAAAAAGTCTTTGTGAATGTAGCCTTAAGAATGCATTTTGCAAAACATAATTGGTGATTTCTCTCTACAGTTGATTGCCTGGAGCAGCTAAGAGTATTGTTGTTTGGACATATTTGGTGAAGTGTACAATCACATTGCGAATTATTGTTGTATGGAGAATATTAACTGCTGAAGTTTCTTTGTAGATTGTTATGCTTGTGTTCTACAGCAATGCATGGGAATAAATCCTTCCCATGGTTCCTTTCTCATTTACACAAATGCCCAGATTTGTTTATCTGTAGGTAGGTCACTTTCAGACATTAGGAATTGAACAGTGAGAGAATTTTGTAGCTGCACTTTCGCATTTTTAAGATCTTTAGTTTAAAAAAAAAATCTGTTCTGTTTTAATAAGTATATTTTAAAATTTAAAAAAAAAATAACTTCCACCAATTCCTTAAAAACTTTGATTTAGGGGCGCCTGGGTGGCTCAGTGGGTTAAGCTGCTGCCTTCGGCTCAGGTCATGATCTCAGGGTCCTGGGATCGAGTCCTGCATCGGGCTCTCTGCTCAGCAGGGAGCCTGCTTCCTTCTATCTCTCTCTCTGCCTGCCTCTCAGTGTACTTGTAATTTCTCTCTGTCAAATAAATAAATAAAATCTTAAAAAAAAAAAAACAACTTTGATTTAATGTATGTAAGTTAAACAATCAGAAGTTAGCATTATCCCGGTTTAATCTTAAGACTACAAGAGAAGTCAAAAAATGGCCAAGAACTTAGAAAAATTTCTCAAAACCCAGTCAATGAATGTAGGTTAAAACAAACAAACAAACAAACAAAGGAACAAAACAGAAACAAAACAAAATAAAACACACACACACCCATGGTCTCATGCAATGAAACAAGATAACAGGATAAGAGTAGTTTTCCTTTGGATCACTTTGCCTTCATGCTGCTGGGAAAGACCTGAAGGGTCCATTGACGCTCAGGGCTGCTCTGTGGGAAGTGTTGAGAGAGTCACACAGCCATCAATCCTTCAGATGAGCATAAGAGGCAGACTTCTATGTTCCCAGAGAGATAAATTATTAATCTTTGATGATTCAAGACTCCTTTTGCTGCTGATATGTTTTTGGAAGTAAGAGGCAGAAAAAGCTGAAGCAGTTCAGTCCTAAGAAGAAAGCATGGACAGTGATGTTAAAGATCCTAGAATACAGAGACTTCAGGAAAAGACATGAGTCATTGCAACACCAGTGTGTGAGAGCAAAAACCAAGAAAGGATGGATATTATTAAATCTTAAATGATAATATTTAAATGAAACAGAAGCACTCTTGCATTGCCAAGGGAGAGAATACTAACATAGAGAAAAATCTCAAGTTCATTTTTTTCAGGATTCAAATTTCCATTTGTCTTCAATGTCTAGTGTACTTTGGGTGTATGATTTATGAAATATGTTAGTTTTTTTTGAAATAGTAGATTTTCATTACCAATATGAACTTATGGGCTGTTTCACAATCAAAAGTACATCAGCGCTGCACAGTAATTAGAATAGTTTCCACCTTTGATGTCCTCAAAACTTCACATTCTTTCTGACCAACTACCTTTGCCTGTGAGATAGAAAGAGATAGAAATAATTATAGAAAAATACATAAAAAGGGAAGCACAGTATGTTTTAAATTATGCTCTGGAATACATCTTCTGAGTTAAGAATGGAATACACACATCTTTGAACCCCCATCATTGGAATTAAATACCAGTTTAAATGTTTAAAAGAGAATAAGTATAATAAGACATGTATTCTTTCACAAAATCCCCTGATGTCTTCCTGATTAAAAACATTTGTCCAATAATTGGAAAGATTATACTACTGAGGTGTTTATAGGGACAAGAAAGAGACATGACTTACTTGTCTAGTTTTCTTAAAGTTTATGCTGTCTTTAGCACTTTAGACTTTTCTTTTCTGATCTTCTCCTATTTTTTTCCTCTGCCTATCTCACTTTTTCTTATCTTTACCCTCTCTTGCTTAACTACCAACACACCAACAGTTCCAAATAAGAGAAACAATAACTTAAACATTTATTTTCTAGTTCTGGTTGCCAGGTTGTCTGAAATGAAAAGAATCTGAAGGTAGGCTATTAATTAAAAGTGAGATAATGCAAAGTAATTGAAAATAAATTGGCTTAGCTGCCCATAACCTGTGTAGCAGTAGGAAATTTACATTTATGAGCTATAATTTTTTCATCTTTAGGAGAGATATCGTAATTTCTAACTTGCTTCATTTTTGGGAGGTTTAAATAAGTCAACCTTAAATAGTGCCAAAGTTTAGCAGAGAACCCCTGAGTAGTCATCCAGTAACATGCTAAGATTCACTGATTCCCTGCTAGTGGCAGACCCTCTACTATGTAGTATCTACAAATACATCTTTGATCCTCACAACAGTTCTAAGGTATTAGAGCTGATATCCTGTCCATTATTCTAGATGAAGAAATTGAAGTCTGAAGAGTTTTCATCATTTGCCTGAGGTCATTAAACATGCACAAAATCTTATCTATGGGTCATTAGAAAAACCTATACCATACTATTCCATAAAACAATATAATAAAATTCAACTGAATCACGCTGTTTATCATGTAGTCTAAAGAGTAATTACTGATGGTAGAGTAATTTTAGCCCTATCTTTATGGAAATTTGCTCTTAAAACTCCTTTACAGAAACATAAAAATAAAATCAAAGAACTAATATAAAACAACACAGATTTGCATAAAGCAGGGGCTACAAAGGCATATGTTCTATTCTGAGTATGGAGCAGAATGTGAAACAGTGTTGATTTAGTCATCAACAATCCATTTTTGGCTGGATTTCATAATGCCTTGAGGGTAACAACATGATTTTTATAGCGATACATTATCAGTACTTGTTATGAAAAACTTGCCTGAGATTTCTGTAAACAAGGTTCTCTTAGCCCATCCTTTGAGGAATAGTAATATTTAGCTCAGAGTACACATATACACACACGTACACACATAGCTATTTATATTTGTTTCTCAAAGTGTTTATCTTCACCATTCACTCAATCAACAAACATTTTTAAACCTCACTTTGTGTCATTTACTGCAAAAGGCAGAGAGGATAGTGGGGTGGTAGATGTGGGCTTACATTTATGTATGGGATACAAAGAGTGCACTACTGAATCAATCAATCAATAAGATAATTGCAGATTGTGAAAATTTCAGTGAAGGAAATGAATGCCCAGGTTGATGTAACTGAGATAGGTAAGGGATAGCTTTACACAGAATCCTCATGCAAAATGCAACTCTTTCTGGAGAAGCTATGGAGATATCTGAAGGAGAAGGGGGACCCAGGTGGGTGGGTGAAAAAACTAGAAGTATGATAAAGCTAGAGGTCACAAAGAGTGCAGAATTTCTAAGGAAGAAAAGAGATTAGTATGTTTTAGGAATAGAGGCAGAGTTCAATGAGCCTGGATCACAGTGAGGAATTTGGAGAGCAATTGAGATGATGTTGGAGAAATTTACATATCCATGATCGTTCAGGAATCTCAGATTATGTTATAGAAATTGTATTAAACTTGCAAAAGAAGTGTTAGTCACCAAGAATCCCAATTAATTTAAACACATAAGTCAACAGAATATATATAGAATATGTCTACACATTTTCATAATTCCAATTAAATCAGCAAACAAAATTTATATATTTTTTTAGTTTGTGTAGCTAATCCTATCTACTGTGCTTTCCCCATCTTGCTGGACAGCAATGAACTGTAGGCATACATAATTAGTGGTGGAGTGTTAAAGTTAATTTCTTTCAAATTCAGTGTCTTTTTGAAAAACAGTAAGTGTGGCAGATGGACAAATTCTCTTCATTTTTTTTTTTCTTTTTCCAGGTAGTAGAATTTTAGAGGGACATGGAAACTGAGATTAGGATAATATTTCACAGCCTGCTTGCAATTTGGGTTTCCCAGTGTGATGTGCACCACTTTCTGAATCACTTTCTGTAAAGAGATTGTTTGGCCTCAAAATCCTCATTTTCCCTTCTGTTGATCTATAAAACATAATGGTGTGGATCTAGTTTTAAATATAGAGATGATGGAAACACCCTAGTGCTTAGTGGAAAGAACCACATACAGAAGAACAGAACTCCTGAATAATCTTATTGAATAAATCTTCCTTAGTCGACTGTCGCGCTCTCCCTGCCTGCAGAGATGACACAACACACACACAGGTCGATGCACAAGCTCTTGTTTATTCCCTGGTCAATCTCTCTCCTCCCCCTGCGGGGAAGTTCCCATGCCTTATATAGGGCATAACAGCCAATCACAGAGGTGTTCACGTGAACAGGAGGTATCTGGGGCTCGTAGGCAGTGGTGGCATGTGGTGTTCATGTGACAAGCACGAGGTTACATGTGGCCAGGGTGGATGTTTTTCAGGTTGTCCGCGCTGCTCAGGCTATGTAGCCGGCGCCATTTTAGGGGTGCGACTGGCGCCATCTTAGGGGCGCCACCCCGACAGCTCCCCCTTCTTTATTTATTTGTATGGATAAGGGACCGTGCTTGTCTTAGGTTGGGACAATCAACTTGCGCCCTTACCCATCATCAAATACTGCAGAGCATGCTGCAGCTTCTGTCTTAGGTTGGTACGCCATTATCGTCCTCATTACCCGTCATTGACTACCGGTCCAGCATGCTAAGCCATACTTGGGGTGAGCTACCATGCTCTATGGCTACCAAGGCTTGATGTACAGCCTGCCGGTCTCTGGCTAATGTGCGTTGGAGGGTCCTTATCCAACACAGCGCCAGGAGGAGGATGAAAAGCACAATACAGCCGAGTGCAATAGTCCCAAACCATTGCTTCCCCCATCCTACAACATTTTTCATAAAGGCAACAAATTGAGATACTGAAGCTACTTCTACCTTACTGGAATTAACGTTAACAATATTAGCACGAAGCTGTATTGTGAGATTCTTGAATCTGGCACTCCAGTTGCCTGTAAGCATCTTGGATAGTTCTCGGGAGAGGGTCACTGCTTGGGAGAGATTAGAATACAAGTTAGATGTGATGCATATGCCCAATAAGGGCTGGATACAACTGGTGGAGAGAATTTGCAACATTAGGTTCATTTGTTCCTGGAAGAGATCTACCTTTTGATTGAGGATCATTACGAGTGATATACAAGGGGGTTGAAAGGAAGAAGAATAGTTAAAACGAACAAAGAAGCAAAGGCTCCCGGGAAGAAGTAAGGAAGTGATGTTGTAAGCTGCTTCAGTGTTCTCGTATGGTAGAGATGGGAAGCCAGTACTTGCATTGGTAGAGAAAAACAAAGGAAAAACTGTCAAGTCATTAGAGAGGGACAGAGGAGAGGGCCAGGCTTGCACCATGGCCCATAATTGTACTTCAATGAAGACAGCAACTATCCTAATCTAGGTCAGTACAACAGCCAAAATACTTTGTAAACTCTTTCTTTGGTTCTTTTTGGAGATCAAATCAACACTCTTCTGATTAAACAGCATGTGAGGAGCTTAAGAGCAACTGAAGTGTTTAACAATATTTACTTATCTAACATCTTTTGCTAAAAAATTGTACTAAAAATAATACTAATCATAACTCATAACTGAGAAAAGTACTAACATAAACTGCAAAGGCCAAGAGCAGAAATTAGGAGTTGTGTAATTCTGAATAGTATATGTGAATTGAAGACTCTGCTGCCTTATAAACCCAAACTTAGGCACAAGAACTCAGTGTTAACAGGATTTCACCTTTTCTTACTATGTTTTATTTGTATTTGTACCTAATTTTTACTGAAACTTAATTTATTAAAATTTATTTTTTAAGATACTATTTAGAAAATGGTCTTACCCAGAGAAAATTATAGTGACACATATTTTAGATATTACATTATTATGTTTAATTTAAATATTAGATTCAAAGTCTATAGTATCACATATACCAATTATTTAAGCTGTCTTTCCATTTGAGATGAAAGGCTTATGCTAAGCTATACTCCTCACCTTCCTTGTGACTAAGAGCTGAATTGCAAGATATATACCTACAAGAAGTGGCAATCTGTAGCTATGAAGACTTCTGTGTAAGTGTGTAAAGTTAAGGGACCTATAAAAGGATTGAACTCCCATCCTTAGCCACATTAGCACCATGCTCCAACTGAGTTAACTGGTTCAAAGTGTTAGATAAGACAGTGATAACTAAAGAAATAGGAACAAAGAAAGGTTCTATTTTATCATCTTAAGGTTTCACAGAGATGATGCAGGTTTACTATTCAAATTCCCACCTCCTGAAAAACAACTTCTTAAATAACTCTCAAGAGGGGTTCCGTTAGCTTTCAAAAGTGCCGGCAAGGGGCTCTCCATTCGGAGTCTAGAAATTTCTGACCCCATTATTTTTACCTTTACAGTCACGATCTGCGAACATATAGCTGCTGTCCCTTTGTGGTTGCTCTTCAGCAAACTGCTAACCTTTCCTTTGTGGTCGTCCTAGTGACGAACGTGCAATATGACGAGGGGGAAAAGGTACTCATGTATTGCCTTCTCTCACCTTCTCCCCAAAATGCTAAGTTTAAAAAGCTGCACAACTTCTATTCCATGAAATCTTCCTGTTAGAACTACCACTTCTAAAAATCAAGTAAACAAAATGGAAACATTGTATTTCACTCTGACAAAACTGTTCAATGTGAGATCAATGCACATAAAATTAAAAAGTTAAATATACCTCAATATTATCAGTAAATCAGAACATATCTCAAGCAGTATCAGAATTTCTACCTTCACTGTATCTTTGCTATTTTTAAATATACTCACAGTTCCTGGGTTTCTGCACCAAATGTCACGCTCTCCCTGCCTGCAGAGATGACGGAACACCAACACACACACAGGTCAATGCACAAACTCTTGTTTATTCCCTGGTCGATCCCCCCCCCCCCCCCCCCCCCGCCCCCAAGGAAAGTTCCTTTGCCTTATATAGGGCATAACAGCCAATCACAGAGGTGTTCATGAGAACAGGAGGTATACAGCCAATCACAGAGGTGTTCACATGAACAGGAGGTATCTGGGGCTCGTAGGCACTGGTGGCATGTGGTGTTCATGTGACGAGCACGAGGTCACGTGTGGCCAGGGTGGATGTTTTTCAGGCTGTCCGTGCTGCTTGGGCTATGTAGCAGGCGCCATCTTAGGGGTGCAACCAGCGCCATCTTAGGGGTGCAACCAGCGCCATCTTAGGGGTGCAACCAGCGCCATCTTAGGGGTGCAACCAGCGCCATCTTAGGGGCGCGACCCCGACCATCCACTTAACTCACTTCTCTAGTGTTACATGAACACAGATGGATGACGGATAAGTGCGGGTACATAGGAGATTTCATGTCCAAGGAGAGGTCGATTTCGGGTTTGCAGGCATGGAGAGATGGGTCATCCTTCTGTCATGCAGGGTGAGAATGGCTATACATTGTTCTCTAAGTCTTTTCTCTGGGAGATGTCTCCAATTTAACCGATCACTGACTGTTCTTCCTCCGTTCACTTGAAATAGGGAGGCACAATTCTTGGCTAAAGCAAAATGGCTTTGTTGGTTCAGTTGATCTTTAGCTCTGCATGGTACTGTAAATTCTTCTGAATCACACTTTCATTCTCTAAATGGTCCCTCACTTAAGCTGTTCAAGTTACTGGTAAGCCTGTTGGCTCTTACCCAAATCAGCTCCCCAGGCTCTGACTCTCTTGTAAGCACCTTCTGTGTCTGCCAGAAAATATTTGCCATTTCTAGAATTTAACTAACAATGCTAGCAGAAGAATGGTGGTGAACAATAGTTGTGTCTCCTTCTATGCCTAATGGGTTCATGGTTATTTTAGTAAGGGATGGTCTGTGGCAATAGGCTTTTTCAAAAGTACCAACATGGAATCGGGTCTACCTTAAAGTTCTTTCACTTCTGTTTCTTTTATAATCTCCCAGTCTTGTGTGTGAGAGTGTGTGTGTGTGTGTGTGTGTGTGGATGGGTGGGTGTGTGGGTGGGTGTGTGAGGACAGGGAATCAGAATACTCATGCCTGACTACTTTATTCCTTTCCCTCCTCTTTCTACGTTCCAGAGCCTTCTGTATACAAGGAAGCAGGACTTCCTTGCAACATTTCTTCCTTCTTCGTGAAGTAATTCTTGCCCTTGAGACTTTACTGCCACTGTGATATTTGAATGGCTTTAGAGGGACTTGATTTATCTTCTATAGGAAAAAGTGAAAAAATATCAGCTTTATAGTCATGATATTATCTCCATTATATATGCTTATATACATGCACATATAATATATATGAGGTTAATTTGCTTTGCCAACTTTTGTCAGAAAATCTGAACAAGAAAAGCTGTCGTTAGAGATATTTTTATCAATAAATTTTTAAGAGTGTCATCCTCATTTTTTATTCTTACCTCTTGCCAGAGTTAATGTAAAACTCTATTTACCAACCTAAAGATAATTGTCTGCTCTATGGATATAATATTTAGAACATAGATAAAATCTTGCATGCTTAAATAATTCTAATTTTTATAGAGTGATTATTCAGTTTAGAGATTTCTAATTATGTAATCTTGTCAGTAAAACTTTGGATGTTTTGTATTTCACAAACTAGAGTACTCAAGTGAAGTTTCTTGTTAATTCTGTACATTCTGTGTTTAAGCAGTAATTAGGCTTATTTTTATAAGTGAGCAAATTTAACCTCTGAAAAACTGTTTAGTGATTTCACTTCCTTTCCTTCAAACTCTCAGAGGAAAAATGGAAATGCTTCATGCAAAACATAAGATGAGTCTTCAAAAGAACATTTGGTACATCAAAAATTCATTACAGGTGCCAGGATAAATTTGGTACTACACAACTTCTCTGAACCAATAAAGTTTTAAAGATATTTCTGATACATTATCTACAACACATTTGAAAACACAGTTGGGAAACTATAGAAAAAATCATTTTTATAAGAAAAACAATTGTTTTCTTCCTCTTCCCAAGTTGAATGAATAAATAGAAAAGGATAACTAGAGGTAGATGAGGCCCAGGAAATATTTGAGTGTATATATATCAGCTACTTTACAAAATAAGTATTTTCTTAAATGCCCATCAATCTAGGCTTTCTTTTCCATAAAATAATGATAAATCAAGTCATTATAAGATATAAAATGTGAAAAGCAGATATATGAACCCCATATTTTGTTACCTATCTACATATTAAAATATCTTTATTGAAAAAGTAATTATTATAAAAAATTTACATAATTATTATATTTATAATTCTCCTATCCTTAATAATGCTAACAATATTTTAGGAAGGTGAGAAGAAGAAAATTACCTGTTTTTTCATATTTGTTTTCTTAGAATATGTCTCATAATACAAAGAAACTTCCTTCTAACAGGTAAAGTATACTTTTGGAACTCATGGTTTTGACCTGAGAACTTAAAACTAAGTTCATTGACAGAATAATAAAAATAAAGCATTATCACAAGTAAATAATTCTAAGATATTAAAATCACAGAGAATTGTAAAAAAATTTATAGAATGATTATACATATAGACAAATGTGTATATAATATGCAGCTATTACTTAGAATGCTTTATATATTATGCACAATATTTTTGTACATAAAGCTACTTTCAAAATGATTGACTTAAAACTACATACTTCCTATTAAAAACTAATTTAATTAAAAAAATATCTAGTGTTTATCATTCATACTGCCCTATCTTTACATTCCACACATTCTACACACCGTAGAGAGAATTAAGACTCATAAATCATAATTCCTGTTTTCAAATAACTTCAGTGCCCAAAGGGAGTCCTAAAATATGTTCAGAAAATTGTTATATGTGGACAAAGTAATCAATAATCTAATTTCCTAGGGCATCAGAAGCAACATTTTGGAGATGAGAGATATCAAATTGGATAGTGACATGTGGACACTCTTCAGTGGCCTTCTCGGGGAGGAAACTACCTGAGGAGGAGGATTAGAAGTCATGAAATGAAGGACGTATATATTCAATAGGATGCAGCAACCGCTGGGCTACAACTTACCTGGGAAAGAGGGGTTAAGTGTAAAAATGTGAAACAATTATTTAGGACCTAGTATCCAACAATTTTTCTCATTCACGAACAGTCCTATTTCTAAAGATAATACACAGAAATACATTGACTGTCTGAACTTAAAAGTTATTCTTAATTTGATAACAATAGGGAATCATAGAGCTTTACAAGTGTATTTTGAAATCCAAAGATAGTTTTATTTTATAAGAATTTTATTTTATTTTATAAGAATTTAGAAGGCATTTTGTGGTACATACACTCTGTCATCTGTTAAGGTAAAAAACTAAAGAGTTGCATTCCTTTTCTATCAATAATTTCCCTATAGAAAGAAGCTGTTCAAAATCATCCTATTGTTTTTCAATTACTCTTTTCAAAAGCAGTCTCCAAATGAAAAAAGGTAAGAAGTACTTACAGAATGTAAGACATAGGAGAGGAAAGGAGATAAACACCATGGACCTTGTTATTTTGTACTTCCTCTTTGCTCTCTTGACATTTTTGCCAAGCAGAAAGACTTCAGCCAACCTTAAGTGTGGTCTCCCCAAATATTCCGAGCTAGATAATAAATTGGGAACTTTATTTCTATGGAGAATTTGACAGTTAAGGGAAGCCACAGATCCTTGAAAGGACCAAGGTCAATAGCCCTAGACGAAGGTTTAGGACAGGGCATTCTTATTTTAAGGAGCTTGGGAAAAATCAAGATTATAAAATGTGTCAATCCCCAGTCATTGCATAATGAGAAAGAAGCAAAGTAGCCCCGGAACCCAGGGATGAGGTGTCCACCTTGATGGGGCCTGTCTTGGAAGAAAGGGTATTTCTTAGGTAAACATAAGCATATTACAACTGCCAAGATTTTTAAAAGATTTTTATTTATTTATTTGACAGAGAGAGATCACAAGCCAGCAAAGAGGCAGGCAGAGGCATCGGGGGAAGCAGGCTCCCTGCTGAGCAGAGAGACCCATGAGGGGCTCATTCGCAGGACCCTGAAATCATGACTGAGTTGAAGGCAGAGGCCTAATCCACTGAGCCACCCAGGTGCCCCACAACTGCCAAGATTTTAAATTCCAATGGTTAGCGTAATCATGCAATTTTTAGTTCAAATTAGAGCACTCTTGAGTGAAAAAGAGTTCAAAATATAACACATAGCATATTTTGATCTACAACACGTTGAAACAGACAGAGATAGAAAGGGACTCTACTGGTAGGGGTTGATCACAAAAGCCTCAATGATTAGAGGTGCTGAAGCACCTTCTGCCATTTGGATATTTGATTTAAAATTCGAAAGTATCAAATTGGGCTGCTCAGAATTTAAGGGAAAAATACAAAGGATGTGAAGCTGGAACTGAAATCTCTAGAAGGCTTCAGAGTTTCCTCAGAGCACAAGTACCACAGATAAGAAAACAGGGAGAAGGCATCATCTATACCAGCATTCACAGACTTCTCAGTGTTGACTCCAGAGCCCAAAACCGCTGGGGCAGGCCTGTGTTGCCCTCTGCTGGCCCCGGGGCACTGGCTCAGATACCCTTCCATACTCCCAGACCAAGTCATGCATGTCAGAAATAAATATTACTATGTTACTACTAACAATGGTCTAAGTTAGACCATCATACTCTTTTCACGTTTCAAACTCTAAGTCCCATGATATTTAAACCAATTAGATATGGATGACCAATAGAACCCATTTGAGCACTGGGTATAATTTTCTTCAATGTGAGTGTGTTCTTAAGTCATTAGTTTTCAGAAAAATATTTCTTAAAGTAAAATTTTTCTATGCCTATTTCTTAGTAACTGGTTATTCTATAGTTTGTCAAATTTTGGTATTATTAATGAATTCCATAAATAAAGTCGAGTAGGAATTACTAAAATCTTGCTTAAATCACTGAAATCTAACAACTCCCTGAGAAATTGGTTTTTTTGTTTGTTTCTTTGTTTGTTTAGTAATTCTATAGTATCTAAGTAGTATAAGGAATTAAACAATGACAAAATCCAGAAAACCTTTTAGAATAGCTCAAAGCCATGAAATGACTTTTTAAAAATTCTATATGTGAGCCCTGAAGTAATTCTTAACCACATAGGGTCTATATGACACTTCTTTTTTTCTTCCTGAAATCAATGACAAACTAGTACTTAGCCCTTAAAAAATGTTAAGATATTCTCCTATATTACACTGGTTTTTTGTTTGTTTGTTTGTTTTTAATACTTGATTGCTAATATGTCACTTAAGGATGCTGGATTAAAAAGAAAATGAATATAACCTGTTTCTTGTCAATGCTTATATATGTGAAATATACAGAAAACAATATAATGATTTGGGGAATACATCAGTTGTGTTCCCATTTTAAGAATCCCATTTATTTGAACAATAGCATCATTTCAGAGGGAAACTATAAGATGTGAATGTACTTTTCTAGTTTGCAGTTCATTTGCTGATGCTTTCAACTAAATATATGATTGATTTCAGTAAACAATGTAAATTATTAGAAAAAAGAGAAATAAGAATAACAAACATTTACATGTCTTTATTATTTCACATTATTTTAAGATCTTTATGTATGTTCATTCATTAATCTTTTTAGTAACTGTAGAGGTGGGTGCTATAATCATAGTCACTTGCAGGCAAGGAAACTGAAGCCCAGGGGCAGCTATTGGGACAGAGTAGAAGTACCAGTATAGGCTGGATAATCAGCAGCATGGGTGAGGGATGATAACAGCATAATATACACACATCGGGCAGAGCCAGTGTAAGTAAGGCATGCTAACATAGGTGTAGGCAAAGGTGTTGGAAAATTAAGATTTCTTGGTAATCTATATTTATTCATATATTGACATATTACTGATCCATGTTGGTTTGATTATCCACAAATTACCATTATCAGTGATTACTTAAGTGAGCAATCATGATGTTCCCTTTAGTAAGTTTTCTGACACACACTTAGCACTTTCACTTCACTCTGGACTGTTCTGTAGCATCTTATTTTCCCTGTGACTATGTGTGCACTTGTGTCCGTGTGTGTGTGTGTGTGTGTGTGTGTGTGTGTGTAACAGAGAGGGGGACAGGAGCAGACGGAGGGTGGGAGGGGGTTGCAACTCTCTTTCAGGTGTGATTCCCTTTGGAAAGTTTGAAAAATGATGGCTTAATGCAGTCTTTTTTTCTCCAGTGCTAGGTCTAGGGTAGATCTGGGGATTTCAGGGTTTAGACTGCCGCCAAGGAGGCTGCTACTGTTATCATACTGAACAGATGCTGCCAGCTCTTAAGCTCCAGACACTTCCGTAGAAACTCTTCTAACTCTTTTAAGAGTTTGTTCAGAGAAGCAAAAGGTAGGCTCAGACTACAGTAAAGCTGCCTGTGGTGTTAGATCCTTCAAGGTGACAGGTTTCCTGAAGATGAAACTTTCCAAGTCATAAGTCAGTTCAGGAAGAGTTCTTAATTGTTTCTCTCTAAACTTTGTTTACACGGACTTTTAATTCATTTGCTTAAGTGGAATTTTATTGAGGCTGTCAGGAGCAGACTGCATGCTGGGAGTTGTATGAAACCAAAAACATTATCCCAGACTAAGTAACAGCTGGAAAGAAACGGTGGGACCTCCCACATATCCCCCACTGAGATCTAGACAATGGGTGAGTTATTTGACAGAGTAACAGCAACAGATGCCAAGTAGATTTTTTTTTTTTTAACTCAACTTTGATTAGTTCCGGATTGAAATGAACAGGCTCTGGGAAGCATATTGGGGGTAAAAAAAAAAAAAAGAAAAAGAAAAAAAGAAAAAAAAGAAAAGAAAAGAAAATTCTTAAGAATATTCCTTTTCCAAGTGAAAGGTATTATAACTAAAAATTTGATAGGTCATCATTCATATCATCATAATTTAATACGTTTGGAAGCATTTCAGTTGAGATGAATATGACCTTAGCCTGGTGACCTTAAAGCAGTCCCTAATAGCACAAATTAACAATTAGCAATTATCTGGTAAATCAAATTTCGTATCACCAGTATGTCTCTTCAAGAAAATATTTTTGTCTTTTCCAAATAACTTATCATAAATAATAATTATACACATATCTGATAATATGTCAAGTGAAAGAACCTAGATTTTTAAGTTGACTCATATATTTCCAAATTAAAGTGACCATTTTTGTTTAAAATGGGATATATTTTCAACTATGAGATAGAAATATGGTAAACAATATCGAGTAAACTTTTCTCTTTAATCTTTAACTACTATAGTGTCACATCATTTATTAAATTATTGGTGCTACGTCCCCTCAGGTGTTTGTTAACTGGAAGGATGCCCTCATTATTATCACCAATGTTGCTCAAATCCCTAAAATATGCTAAATGCCACAAATGAAATATAGACATAAACTACTTAAGTAATTTATAATCTAAGGTAGTTTTGCAATCCAAAATTTAAAAAATCCACGGGGCCTCTGGGTGGCTCAGTTGGTTAAGTGTCTGCTTTTGGTTCAGGTCATGATCCCAGGGTCAGGGGATCAAGCCCCGCATTGGGCTCCCCCTGCTTCTCCCTCTCCCTTCCCAACTTATGCTCACTCTAGCTGCTATCTCTGTCTGTCTCTGTCAAATAAATAAATGAAATCTTAAAAATGAAAAGAAAGGTAGGGAGGAAGGAAAGAAGGAAGAAAAGAAAAAAGTCCACTAATTCATATTATTTTTTCTTATTTAACAGGATTTCACTTTTATCTCCCCACTTAGTAGGCATATTGTGGGTGAAGCAAATTAAAATCATATTATTTATAACACACCCAGCAATCATATTTGCCTGGAGCTAATTCTTAACTGTGGAGTGAATAGATTTTTCAGGGACAGAACAAAGTTTAGAATCTGAATCTGTTTCTTTGCCTAGGAAATTGCCAATCTCACCCTTAAAAGAAGAGCATAATGTATGGAGAGCACATAATATACATACGAGATTTTACATGGATTAGCATTTTATAGAATAACTTAATAGGAATACTTTCATTTTATTTTATTTTTTCTACTTCATGTCAACAGTGAAAATAGTGGCTGTAAATCCTCAGAGGGTTTTGAATTGTGGTCCTGATCCTTTGTTTGGCTGGGTAAAAACTATATGGAAGAGGAAAGACGATTTCCATATCCTTCTGTTTTATTATTTAGTTGTAATTTGGAGAGTTTCTTTACTTTTAAAGGTGTACCTAACTGTGTTTTGAGATCATGCATTGTGAAAGTAGGGTCTATTTTATAAATTCCTATTCTGTTGAAATAGATGATTTAAAAAGATGAAGGGAATTGGTGCTTGGAAAGTTATATGATCCTTCCCTTTGCCCATGCAGACAAGAAAGGCTCCCTGGGAGAGAACTTTGAGATAACAGAATACAACTTAATGGATGAAAGTACAGGGGCATTTGAAGTGGACGTTCAGTCTTTGGTATAGTCAGCAGGGGTCTGGAATGACTGAGTTTTTGTTGTACAGGTTTTGCAAGAACAGGAATGAGCTGTACTTAGCCGTGTATTTATAAAAGCCAGTTATTTTATGAGCAGTCCATACAAGTTAAAACTTGAAACAAATGTGAAATAAGAGCGGAAATAATGCCAAGAAATAAACCCTTTTAAACTACCTGTGTTATCTGGATTGTGAAGGGTAATGATTATCACAAAAGTGTGTTCTGAGGATCTACTGAACCCTGAACTTGTTGGAGAGTACCGGCACAAAAGTGAAGATATTAAATTAAAGTTTTACTATCCAGGAGCTCAGATTTCAACATTTTAAAGAGGTCTTCTAAGAGCTGACTCTTCGAAAACATCTTTCACAGGACAGCTGGTAGTTAGCTCTAAGGGGATTAACTGCTTAAGAGTAACCAGCTTTTCCTATCCCTCATTCAAACGCTTTTATTAGTACCCCTAAGACACTTGCTGATTTTGGTTCTGTAGCTCCTTAAAATGAGTGTTTTGCTCTTGAGAGATTATACAGATGACCATGGAAGTGCATAGCTAGAAATCTGCATGAATCAGTACAAACTTTTCCCTTTCCAGCCCATGTACCTGCAGAGATGCCCCACAGATCCAGCTGCAGATTCCATATCCTCAGGTCCCTGCTCTCTTATTCTGGATAAGCCTATTTCAATAGTAAAACTACACTTATCCTTATCCCCCACCCCCAATATTTACCTGGTTCCTTCTACATACAATATTTTAATTCAAAACCATACCCAGCTAGCAAGTGTTCATGTAGAAACTGGAAACCTAGAATTCATCCCCCAGTCCCTGGAGATTTCAGAAATTCCATTAACTCCTTGAACAAGTTGTCAAAAATCTCCCTCCAGTCCATGTACTCTTCCTTCCATTTCTACACCACAAAATAGGTCCAGGGCATTCCCATTTCTAGCTTGTATGAACTATCTTGGCAGCTTGCAGGAATCCAGTGGACCCCCAGGTCCTGCTACCTAACAGTCATACAGCCTTCCCCATAAATTCCCCATTAATTCAACCTTCTGTATAGCACTACTATGATGTTTTAAATGTAAATGAAAATTGCTCATATACCCTTTCAAATTATCTTTGTACTTTTTATCTACATTTAGAATTATATAAACTTTATGAAGACAGAAATCGTATCTCTGTATATGTAGTAATTGTCACAATGCTTTGCATAATATAAGCATTCTATAACTATTTCTTTTTTATTACGAATGAATAAATTCACTGCTTTGGTATTTTACCTCCCATACATAGTTAATTCCACTCAGTTATTGACAGCTCTTCCCGAGTAGTCTATTATACAATTTCCTGTGCATTCTCCTAGTCTTCCTCATTTTATTTTGCTACAGAACAATGTGCATTCAGACATTTTGGCCACAAATTTAATTGAAAAGGGGAGGATTTTTTTATTGTATGCAGAACAGCGTTTTTGAAAATGTGTGTGAGAAGCTTTTAAAGTTTGTTTGTGTTTTTTTTAAAATATTATTTATTTATTTATTTATTTACTTTACTTAATAACCCCAAATACAGATGCCATTTTTAGATTAAGAGTTATCTAATGGTTGGAGCTCATGGATGGATTTGTCAGTTAAGCATCCAACTCTTGATTTAAGCTCAGGTCATGATCTCAGGATATTGAGATCAAGTCTCATGGGGGTTCCCAGGATCAGCTGGGAGTCTGTTTGAGATTCTCTCTCTCCCTCTCCCTCTGCCCTTCCCCCACGATGCTTGTATTCTCTCTCTCTTTTAAATGAATAAATAAATCTTAAAAAAAATATATTTAATCGTATCTCCCCCCACCCCCAAGAGGATTGCTCTTACTTCTCGTGATAAAATGGAATTCTCAGGATAAATAACAGTTAAGAGTGTACTCTTCTGTAAGAATTCATTGTGGCATCACCTGCTATCACCATCATCAGGTTATCATTCTTCTTCTAATGGTATCACTGTTCAGACACTTTTATTAGGGACCAAAAATTAAGTATGGCTTTTAGATTTCCAAGGAAAAGTTTTAAGGGCAAAAAAGAAAAATCAGAGACCACACACACACACTCTTTGTGATTTCTATTATTATGAGAAAGAATTCAAACACAATTAGAAAAATGAGTGTTTTATCAAATTTATGCTACCCAGTCACATTTAAAATATGTATTTAATAAATATACATTTAACTTTAAATTTCTTTCATTAGCATATAGTAATCTAAATTTCAAAACCAAATAATAATTAAATGAAAACTGCCATGTCTCTGTTTATTATTAATGAAGTTGCAGTACTTTTCTTTAATATTAAAGAAGACACTGTCAAATTGTGGCTCTAAATAATCACAGAAATTTTCAGTTTTATAAATAAAACAATAAAGGACTATCATGTGAAAAGCACCAAGACTGACACAGAGTTCAAAGAGTTCACCCCACATAAATGTCAAGATCATGACCATCATCATCTTCATCAAGATCTCATCAAGACCAACATCACACAGATATAAAAATAGCAAGCCGTACAACTAGGTAGTTTAAATGTACATTTAACTTAACATGTTTAAAATAAAATTCATCATCTCTTCTGCATTTTTCTCAAGCATCCTCCTTCCCATATGGGTTTAGATCAGACTCAACCCTATCACTCACTCCTCACAGTTTGCCCCTCACAGGACTGTGTACCCCTCAGAGGACCTTCCTACCTCCCTTCCTTCCTTCCCTCCTTCCCTCTTTCCTTCCTTCCTTCCTTCCTCCTTCCTTCCTTCCTTCCTTCCTTCCTTCCTTCCTTCCTTCCTTCTTTCCTTCTTTTTTTTTTTAAGATTTTATTTATTTATCTGAGAGAGAGAGGGAGAGAGCTTGGGGAAGGAGGGGGAGCAGAGGAACAAGCAGACCCTCTGCTGAGCAGGGAGTTTGAAGGTCTACAAGGGGTTCAGTCCCAGGACCCCGAGATCATGATCTGAGCCAAAGTCAGAGGCTTAACCAATAGAATCACCCAGGCACCTTCTGTGTTTCTCTTTTGAATTTGAATAGCCACCAGCTCTGTAACTGTTGCCATAATCTGATCTGTCTTTGAGGTGGCATCTGATCTGATCTCACCTTCAATACTCTGTTGTCTACCTCCTTTCTAATCCATGCAATCTTCTGAAACTGTTAATCTATCATTCTTCTACTTTAAATTCTACTTTGTCCTTCCACATTCCTGACATTAGAATTCCAACTTCTTAACCTAGATGAGAGGGTACCCCTCAAAGAATCCCTCCCTTATTCATTCAACACACATTGTTTCTTCTGCCTGGGAATTTGCTGAGATGCAGAAGATATAAACATAGTTTAAATCTTGGCTGAGTTTGCTAGCACAGAAACTGGAAAGTGGGAAGAATTCAGAAACTTTATTTTTTATAATAGTATTATTGCTGATAATCTTGCTGGCAGTGGTAGATCAATCAAGTTCAGCCTAACCTTTATTCCTGGGATTGTTTTTCTATCCTTTAGACCTGGTTACATAATCCTACTGACTATTCCCTTTTCTCTTTCACATCCCCATTTATATAGGTTTAATGCCTGCCTTCAAAGTGCCCAGCACAAAGTATTATGTGGTCATATTTTTGAGCAAATGAGTGAACAAAAAAATGCATGAATTAAATTTCTTAAACATTCCAATTTGTACTCCTGGATTCAGTTTCAGAAATTTACATTTTAAAAAAAAATTACCTTGAGCAAATCATGTACTTCCTCTTTATGCATAAAAATAGGAAATACTTCTATTTATTTATAAGTCATTTATTGGCAAATAACATAAGAATGAGAGTATTCTGAATATTGTGGTTAATAATAATAATTAATTTTTATAGGAAAATTACCATGTTCCAACCCCTGTGTTTAGCACAAATGAATTATATAATTTAATTCTCACAATAATCCCATGCAGATAGGATTATCAATATTCCATTCTTTATGGAGAATAAAAGGAACCACAGAAAATTTAGGTAAGAGGCTCAAGATTACCCAACTAATATGTGATGAATTCAGGACCTGAAGTAGTTAGTAAGGCTCCAGATACCTGATTTTTGCCACAGTGCTTCTGCATGGAGGTCTAACTTTTACATTTTGAGTTTCTTTTGTGATTTTTTTTTTCCTAAGCAAACATGAAATACTATATCAAAGAAAAAAATTATTTTTGTATTTTTGTTTAGACTTCATAGGTGAGAGAACAAAATTATTATAGTAATAAATAGAACATTAATGTGCAAAAGCTCATATATTTAAAGAAATCCCAATTCATTATAATTATTTATTAAAATTATATCCTGAACTATACCAAATATCTAAATATTTAAGCTTTTTTGATATAAAATCATTAGGATTAATTGTTCAAATAGAGAATCTTTTTATTAAAACTCATCTTTATACAGTCAAAAGCAAATTTAATACATATGTATATGTGTACCTCTAAGGAAGATAATAATATTGACTAAGTATTTTCTCAGTAATTTGAGAAAGTTTACACATTAACTTTTTGTACATAAAATAGTTTGATAGTTTTAGGTTACTTTATAAAATAAATATGCAACTGTGCTATAAATGCCCAAATACCTTTATATTGTCTCTGATATATACTGCATAGAAAATTTTCTTTTTATTATATACATATTTATAAAACTCTTAATGTAGTAATTGGGATTATGAAATAAACACAGAAATTTTTCAGTTTATCTATATATGCATCATTTAGAGAAACATGCTTCTACATGGAAAACTTCACCATTTTTTGACTGTATTAATTTAATTGAAACTAGTATTTTGAATCTGTGTTTTTTTAGCTCATCTTATCTTACCACATTTGCTTGAATTCCTTCTTTCAACTGAGCACATTAAAAAAACTAGAGTCAGGAATATTTAGTCACTTTCCAATGACACAAAATCAATTAATAAATACAGAGTTAATTTTTTACAGGCATTATACTTCTAGTCCATTGCTTGATTTACACTTCTAGACTCCTTTTTTCACCTTTTTAGATATGTAGAGATAAGTCCTTTAGCATGATAGTAGGCTTTATTTTGATAGATCTAATGAATTAGACTCATGCTATAAAAAAAAATCCAATAATGTGCATAATGAATTCTTCTCATTCTCTGTGCACCTGTTCTCTCTCATTATATCTGAATATTTGGGATTATTCCAAAGTGCTCAATAATGACTTTTTGTAAGCAAGACAAGTAGAAGAAATTCTTCAAGGACAGCATGAATTGGTATTTGAAACTGTGCTAAATAACTAGGTAGGAGGGAAGTGATAGCAACAGACAGACTGAGGCATACGTCATTTGAAGACAGGAAGATTCATGGGATAAAGAATCACGGCAGTAACAAAAGGTAAAAAAGTACAAAACAGTCTCAGTTCTCTGAGTATCAGCTTCTATTTCCAACTAACAGATTTTTCCGTGTATTAATTTTTGGGAAATATTTAAGCAACATAACTTTTTATTGATTTGAGGCTATCTACAAGGATAGTTATTTCATATAATTGTAGCTTCTAGTTATCTACAAATAAATACTATATAGGTTTACTTTACTTGCAGTCCTTGTCCGTATTTCAAATTTTCTCAAACCGTGGAGGTTGACATAGGTGAACCATAGCTGATTTCTCCTTAAAAAATCAAATCATGAAAGGAGACAAAGCTTATATTGAACAATTCTAAGCACTTTTATTTAAAATAATGCTACCAACTGAGTTTTAAATAGCCATTTTGAGTGTTTCCATTAGCTTTTGAAATATGTAGATTAATCCTTTAGTATGCTGCCTTTTTTGATGGAGCAAAACTCTAACTCACATCATCCAAATTATTCCATGTTAAAAATTACAAAATTTCAATAGTTCATATTTCTGTCAAGAGTTTTGTGTGAATTGAGGTAGAGAAGGGGCACATATATAATATATAAAATGCTACTGATCTGACTCTTCCTTAGAAGACTATAAAACAAAAAATTAAGATAAACATATAGCAGAGTAAAACTAGGAGAACAAGAGTTCTATAAGACACACTTTGGAGTAAAAAAAAATTTCTTTTCCTTCCAACTTTCTTTACTTGCTTCCCTCCCTCTCCTTTCCTCCCTTCTTTCCTTCCTCTTTTCCAAGAGAACATTATGAAGGTACTATAGGACAATATCATTCCAAAATTATCGTTGTCAGTCCGTGGATTATTGAACCAAATAACAGGACATTATTAATTAACTAATATTAATATCCAGCCTGACCCACAAAGGAAGTGATTTTAGCTTATAATTGCCTACGCTATTGGTTACATAAAGACCTTCAGAACACCTTTGGCTTAATTCAAGCTTCATTTTCTCCTGATATGTTCTCTTCTGTTTCTCATTATGGTTCCACTGTTATACTAGTTATGCTATTAATCATAAAACTCTAAGGGAGTTGGCTTTCAGTATAACTAACATATACTTCTGTAAGAGCTAATAAAATAATAATAGCTAATATTTATTGAGCATTTACTTTATGTTAGACACTGTATCAAGCATGTTAAATGTAATATTTCTTCAACTACTTAAACATAAGTGTTTAAAAGGAAAAGAAAAAATGAAAGCAGAAACAATTTTTATGTTAATAAAAGAAAATATAGTAGAAAGTTCCATTTATCACATTCAGAATTTTCTGAAGTGATATTTTCACTTGCTCATACCCTTAGTATCAAGTACTGAACACTTCCTTCCTTCTAACTAAACACTACAGATTGAAAATAAGCTTACACTTTATCTGATAGAAAAATCTCTCTTTGAAAATTGCCCCCCCCCCTTTGTTTAATGTCCGCATTTTGTGAAACCATTCAGCTTCAACAGTGACAAGAATTTTAGGAAGAAAATAGCTTAAGAAATAATAAGCTGTTGAATTCACACTCAACAAGCCTATGTCTGAGTCTGTTTCAATTTTTTAAAATAAGAAAAAATAACTTCCTATGATATTTTCAGATTTGTACATGCCAAGTTTTGAAGATTTAATTCAGATACTTTTTCAGATGGTTATGCTGTTTAGTAGGGGTCTAGGGATTGTTGTGTGGGGTGTAAATGACAAAATTTTCTTCCTTGAGGAGTAGGAAGAGTGCATGAGTCTGGGTCAGAAAGAACTGTTGTCTAATTAAGGTTTCACAACTTATATGCTCTGTAAGCTTGGGCAACTTCCTCAAAGCCCTTGAACCTCAGCTTCTATAATTATAACTGAAATGAAAATAATAGCTCCCTTACACAGTAGGAAACTGCCTTGCAAATTTATGTTCTGGATAAATACCAGAACTCTCTTTCTATTAGCTATGTAACTTAAGTAAGTCATTTAATTTTTTTTATAAATAAAAACAATAATAATATATTTGTGTACAAGCAGGATCATGGACTAGATATTTATTTTAAGGATTATTTCATTTTTAATGAACTATAGAGAGGAGTTATATAAACTCAAATGGCAATCCTCACTTCATAAGTTTGAATTGGGGCCTGGACACATTTGGCTTCAGAAGCCTTACATGTGATATTGATGTCTAGACTTCAGAGAAAACAGACCCTACTAAATACTTCTAACACAAAATGTGGTTTAGTTCACTTCCTGATTTATGATATTTTATATCTTGTGATTTGTAAAAACTTGGAGAGCAAAAAGATCTGTTACCATGGGGACATTCTGGGCAACACTGCATGGGCAACACATCTGGGCAACACTCCTTTGTTTTTTAGATCAGTTGTATTCACGTCCTGTAGTAAGAACCTAAGACTTGCTCCAAGTCACCAACTTTATAACCTTATTTGTTCATTCAAAATTTCTTTTACCTCCTCTTCAAAATAGAAGGTAATAGTATGATATCTAGTTCCTTCAACTGAGGTATCATGTGAAAAGTCTTTAATAGACTCAAATAATAAGTGGTAGTTTTAATTATTTGAGATATGCACTAGTCTAGTTATTTGATAAACATGGAATATTTTGAGATTCAAACTAGAAGTAATTATTATATAAAATAATATAAAATGAATATTTCTTTGATACCTCCCTTTTTACAAATTTACTGGATATTTTTAAGGTTTACAACTATATATATATATATATATTTATATTCATGCATTGTTAAAAAGATCACCACAGTCAAGCTAAATAACTTAGCCATCTGCTCTATATAGTACATATATTTGTGCATGTGTGTGTGTTGAGAAGATTTAACATCTCTCTTAGAAAATTTCAAATATACAATACAGTGTTGTTAACAATTATCACCATGCTATACATTAGATCTCCAGCATTTATTTGTCCTGCATAACTGAACCTTTCTAGCCTTTGGCCTACATTTCCCCATATTCCCCATACTGCAACCCCTGGCAACCATCAATCCAATTTTTGCTTTCATAAATCTGACTTTTTTAATTTCCACGTGTAAGTGAAATCACTCAGTATTTGCCTTTCTGTGTTTGGCTTATTTAGCATAATTTCCTCAAGATCCATGCATATTGTGGTAAATGTAGAATTTTTTTAAGATTTACTTATTTATTAGAGAGAGAGAAAGACAAAGACAGAGACAGAGAGATTAAGCTTGGGTGAGTGGGTGGAGGGGCAGAAGGGGAGAATCTTCAAGCAGACTCCCTGCTGAGAATGGAGCCTGACATGGGGTTCCATCCCCCAACTCATGAGATTATGACCTGAGATGAAACCAAGAGTGGGGCACTTAACCAACTAAGCCACCCCGGTACCCCAGAATTTTATTTTTTTATAGGCTAAATGATATTCTGTAGTGTGTGTGTGTGTGTATTTATTTCTTTATTCATTCATCTGTCAACAGACACTTAGGTTATTTCCATAATTGGTACTTGTGAATAATGCTGATATAGATAATTCTCAAAAAACAACATATAAATGGCCCACAGGTACATAGAAACGTTATTAACATCACTAATCATCAGCCAATCTCAACCACAATGAGATATATTCTCATACTTGGTGGAATAGCTATTACCAAAATATACCATAGTATATTCCCACAAAAAGACAAAAGATAACAAGTATTGGTGAGGATATGGAGAAAAGGGAACTCTTGTGCACTGTTAGTCGGAATGTAATGTGGTATAACATTTATAGAAAAGAATACGGAGGATCCTCAAAAAATTAAAAATGGAACTACCATATCATCCAGCAATTCCTTTTCTGAGTATATACAAAAGGAAATGAAATCAGCATCATATTTTCTAATTGCTGCAGCTCTAACATTTCTAAGGACCATGTATAACAACCAGATTTCCTTGTTCTAGGTGACAGGTGAATTCTAAGAAAATAAGCAGTAGTCAATAGAAGGATAAATTCTTAGGTGTGGAAAACATACCAGAAACAAATGATGTCTAGGTAGCAGGACAAAATCTGTTCAGTATGTAGCCATGAGTCATACCAGTTTACCGCTGATAACCGCTGATAACTCTGCCAAATTTTTAGTGCCAGGAACACAATCGTGTACAATTAGTAATCTCTCTGAGAGTCAATGATTTCTCAAATATGCAGTGATTGTTTATTATTTCCTTTTATTTCAAAGTCCTAGGTGAAGAAAGCGATTGGGCATCTAGATCCATGGACTAAAAAAGACAATCTGGATGTAAATAGACAAGTGATGAAATGGGTCATAGTTTGAGTCCTTGAGCATTTTAATATACAGAATTTAAGAAAGAGGAAAAACCAAAGAAGACTAAAGAAGACTCTGAAAGACTGGAAATTTGTGGGTTCTTATAAACCAAGAGAAAGAAGAGTGCTTCAGGAGAGAGAGCTGAATCACTGTTGCCGACCAAAAGTGCTGAAATCAAGGAAGACTCAGAATTGCTATGTTTCAGAATAGTTCAAGTGGAAATGTGGGCACAAAAACCTGATTGCTGTGGATTTAAGAAAGGATAGGATAAGAGGTCTGTAAGTAGTAAAGGCAGACAAGTCTTTCAAGGAGTTTTTCAATAATTTTTCAATAACAGGAAGTATAGAAATTTGGTAGCATCTAGAGTAGTTACAAAACAGAATAACTGAGTAGTTTAAGTAATGTTTTAAGAATCTTTATGGTTATATAAACCTAATGCCACAAATTAACATAATGAGGAGTAAGATACAAAGATATTTATTTTTTTAAGATTTTATTTATTTGGCAAAGAGTGAGAGAAAGAAAGCATGCAGAAGTGGCAGGAGGAGGAGGCTCTTAGCTAAGCCAGGAGCCAGATGTGGGAGAGGATCCCAGCACCTAGGGATCATAACTTGAGCCGAAGGAAGTTGCTTTACTGACTGGGTTACCCAGGCATTGATTTCAACCGTCCTTGAGACAGGTTCATGAAGTATATTTTCCTAGTTTCCATAGGATGACTTCACTTTCTAGTTTATCTCTAATTTGTATTGTCTGGGAAAGGATTATATATTTTATATCTTTTTATATCATGTTTTAATGATTACTGTGCAAGACAATCAAATAACCACTCTTCCACCACTCTTTGGAGTAACTAAATATAAGACAATATAGCAAATGTTCGCAGGACATCATTGCTCTTTGAGGATTAAAGTCCTTATTGATTCAGTGATCCGTTCTGCAACTTATGTGCCAGGGAGCTTACAAGGCATTAACACAGTGGTTGTTAAACACAGGGATGCTCAAAGTCTACTGACGTATTTCAGCTTCTCCTGAAAGTCAGAGTGATATTCTTTCAGGCTTGAATGAAAGCCATTGCTTCCTCTCCCAAAAGGACAAGGTATTTTGTTTGTGTATTTGGCTAGTTGGGCATTTGGCTGGCTGATTTTACTTCCTTTAAAACATTAGAGATTGATCAGGTTAGTTATTTTCCTATTATTAGTTATATCTATTTATTACACATAATATATTCCCATAATGTGGGCCAGATGCCATAAAAGGATCAAACATCAAATGCTTAATCAACATCTTAGCTGTAGAGAGTTATTACTATATGGATGAAATCTTAAAATATCCTTATCCTTATCTAAGCAATAAAAATGACCACTTTTCTTTAATTATCTCTGCATTCACACAACTTGACATTTTAATCATCACCAAAAGAGAATTAATCTCAATTTCACATCAAGAAGTAATGTTTGCTCCTGAGTTAATACACAAGAGAGTCAACCTAACAGAGATCACAGAAGCTAATGTTTATGATGTCTTAAGAGAAGGCAAACAATGTTGGGCATGCAACTGGCAGTATCTTTTTGCATTTTAAGCATTATTTACTTCCACTTTTTTCGATAGATGAAATGATTCCATTCCCTTTTTGCCTCACTGGGTTTGAGGAAGATAATATTTTCTCTCATTTATGGATAAGCTTTAGTTTTTGTTTCTCCGTGGGGTTTCATAGAACTAGAATATCTTCTGGTAGAGCATAGGTAAATCGTGAGCACTCCGGGGTGGGGGAGGATGGGAATGTTCTCCCACAGCTTTCCATTACCCTACACAACTCTTTCTTGGATTCATCTCCTGCTTACCCTTCTGAATCTGCTCACTCTTTTTTATTATCCTCATTTGTAGATATTTTATTTCAGATTGAATCCATACCAATGGCTGTCCCCACTCACAAGCCATCATTTGACTCTTTGCACTATTATTTCTTGGTTCTTAATTTTGCCTTTCAGAGGAATGCTGTTTACCATGATGCAGACAAAAGCCCACCGTGGCACAATTCAGCAATCTCTCAAATCTCTCATGGATTCTCAGATCCCAGTTCAGGTCTGGGCTTTTCCTTTCTCTACAAGAACAGTGTGTGTGTGTGTGTGTGTGTGTGTGTGTGTGTGTGTGTGTGTATCATTCTGATTGTTAACTTTTTATTTCATTCCTTTTATATAAAATTAGAAATATGCAACAAGATAGGAAAATTAGTTAATATCTACAAATAGTTTAGCATTAAACTTTTTGTGTACATGTCTCAAATGGTGTAAGAAAGAAAAATATTGTCCCAGTTTTTATGACTTTCTCTATTTTCCCATGTACCTTGGAACACATCTAACAACTCACAGGAATTTTCTCAGACTATATTCTTCTTATCAGCATTTTTATTTGCTAATAAACACAACAAGAAAATAAAAATATTCAGGCCATAGCCTGACAATACATGTTAACTGAGTCTGTAATTCTTTTTTTTTTTTAAAGAGCTGCTTATATTTCTTTTTTTTTTTTTTTAAAGATTTTATTTATTTATTTGACAGAGAGAGATCACAAGTAGGCACAGAGAGAGAGGAGGAAGCAGGCTCCCAGCCGAGCAGAGAGCCTGATGTGGGACTCGATCCCAGGACCCTGAGATCATGACCTGAGCCGAAGGCAGCGGCTTAACCCACTGAGCCACCCAGGCGCCCCTGAGTCTGTAATTCTATGGTGCAATGATTGTAATCAAAAGTTCTGCAAGGGTCAGGAGATAGCAGTGCAAAATAAAATCTATTCAACTTAGATACTTATCAAAGGAATACCACTTAAGAGAGAAGACTGCCACTGAATCAACAGTTCATTTCTTAAATCAAACTATGGTATTGCACAATGCAGAACTCCACACGTATTTATTATTCTGTCATTTGGTCACAGTACTTCCTTTGACCTGCAAGACTCAATTCATCCCTTCTTCTTCAGATTTACTGCAATTTACAAGAGAAAATGCTATGTTCAAATATTTTAAAAATATCCTGTGGGTTCAAAAATAATTTCTGCTTAGCACCTAAAATTGATATTTTATGAAATTCCTATAAATTTAATGTAGGAAAGTTTATCTTCCACTAATTTCCCAAATGCAGCAAGAAGTTAAGCTGAACATAGGACATCATTTGCATATTAATTCTGCATTGATAAGAATGTGGTGATTGTCATCCTGGATCAGAATCATGACAAATTATGGGATGGAGCCTCTTTACATAATTGAGTTGTTCATTCAGCAAATATTTCTTGGCACTTGCCAAAATTAAGAATCTGATTAAAATGATAAGAAAAAAGCAGTGAACTGAGTAAAGAAGATCTGAATTCAGGATACTTATACTCTATGCCAATTTTGAAGTAAAATATGTATCAGATTATTTTTATAGTGACTTATGATTGTCATTCATATAGTGACTTATGATTGTCATTCATATGTATACACATGTATAGACACATGCAATTAAATATCATTAAATAATTACATAGTTACAGGAAAGAGTGGCTATTATTGTAGTGATTGTTAGCTTAACAAAACAGATGCTCTAAATTATATTGTTCATTGTTTGTTTTAAATTGGTTTAAATTTAATTGGTTTGTTTTAAATTTGCATTGTTGAAGTTACACTGATTGTCCTAATCCTGAAAAGTAATTATTTAGTGACCATATATCAATACACAGTATTCATACGAAGGACCATTTCATATTTAAGAGTTCCTGAAGACACCAATCATCTCATGGTTATCCTTTTACAACTGTTGCTTTTCAAACTGAACATACCATTGATATTTTGAGTTAAACCATGCATTAAACATACATTAAGAGAAAACTCTTCTATGTTCCCATGCAACTTACCTGAGTTGTGGCCTGTAGTTGTGAAAACTTCATTTTGTATACATAATACTGTTACAAAATGCTACATCTAGGTTAGATGTATAGATGCTTTTTTCCATGGTTTTCTGATAAATTAATGTGCTCTATTTCACGATGCAGTGTGAGCCCTCATTTCTCAATGACTTTGCCCATGCTACTTCCTCTGTCTAAAATGGTCTTAAAAAATAAAATAAATTAAATTAAAATAATTTGTTTTATGTTTTGCTAAATTTCTTCATCATTCAAGATTCAGTTCAGTGTTTATCTAAAAAATTGGTACAAATTTTTGCTTTCTCTCCATTTCTGTGCAAAACACATTAAACTTTCATCACTTTATTTTATAATGAACTTTGTTATTCCAGTGATACGGATGAGACATAAAAACTCATAGGAATTTTTTAACTTCCCCAAAGGCAAACAGGTGGTTAAGCTGGAAATTGACATCAAGCCATCTGGCTACAAAGTAAGCATGCATACTTTCCTGCGTTCATATTTAATTCTAATTTTCAAATAATCTTTTTGTTAATGTGGTCATATCCCCCATTAAACTATAAGCTTCTGGAGGGTCAGAACTATTCATTTTTCTTATCATTTTTCTTATGATGACTTTATAATTTGATAATCCATAAATGTGAATTGATAAATGAATGGATATGTCAATGACTCAATTTGTTTTGCATTCCATGTCAGTACATATTATTTTAAACAACTTTTTTTGTTGAAAACTTGTTACTTATATAAAACTAAAATTCACTTCCTTTGAGTGTTCCATTTTCCCTTAGTTAAATCTCTTGGTGGACCTTAGTGTATTCCCTTCCAATATTTAAAACCAACTCTATAACAAAGCATATCTTTCCATTTCCTTCATTACTATTCATATGCAATAACTTTATTGTACGGTCTTTGCTATACTCCTTTATTAAAATTGTATTCAATTCAGTGATATCCAAAAACTAATGATCAAAAACTCATTTTTTTCTCTACCTAATTGTGAGTAGTAGAGTCTCATATAATGGGACAAAATTGGTCTGATTTGGAAAAAGCAGTGATATCACATTCTTGAGGCTCTGATTTCACTATGCCTTCCAAATGTTAGATTTTCTTTTCTCTCATCTTATCTGTTTTTTTTTTCCTCTTTTTTGTTCACATTGCCTTTTTCCTCCTCCTCTGTCTCTTCTTCCTTCTTCTCATTTTCTTTTTTAAGTCTGTTCTCATTTCTTTGAGAATTAACTGGTTACATTAACTTTAAAAAATATATTTAAAATGTTGAAAATGAAGAAATTATATTGATCATATACTAAATAAAATGCACTTGTGCAGGTTTGATTGAGATACCAAAAAGATATCACAAAAGTTTACTATTTAATAGGCATTAAATACAAAAATATATACAAAAGTATACCTATTTAATAGGTATTAAATACCTATTTAATATGTCCCAGTATTTTGCCTCAAAGTGGTTGCAGTTTATTTGAAGACATTCACACATCCACCTGAAACTATAAGTAAAATTCAATATTGAAAGTACAGTCTGAATAACATTATAGATTATCATATTATTGTGATTAACAGCACAATTCCAGCTAAAGATAACATGATTGAGTCTCAATATTGATTTGATTTGTGAGTGCTCAAGTAATAACAATAAATGATAATAGTAAATCTTTTTCTATAGTCCATATAAGGCATGAAGGTCAGATAGAAGAGTCTGAATCATGTAAAAAGCTTTAGCAGAAAATTAGTTAGTAAGACATCAAGCTGGAAAACCTCTGTCACTGAATATAGTTTGAGGCATGAATTTAGCATATATGTGTAATGCAATAGTGAGATAAATACATTAACCAGCACCTTTAGTTACTTTAACTATATTGAATAAGAGCAAATATTGCAAAATAAGTGTACTGACATATGGAGGGGTACTAAATGAATCAGTACCTTTCTAGGAGGATGTGAAGAGAAATCTCTCTCTAACTTGCAAATTAAAGGATGAGTATTACTTAGCATGTTGATGGTTGAGAAAGGCAGAAGACACTGTCCCTGGGAGAGTGAACAGTAGGTATGAAGACCTAAGAGCACAATTAGTTGTTGAACTCCAAGTATGACTGCAGTACAGAGTTGAACCAAAAGTAGAATTGAGGGTTAGAGTTAGCAAGATGCTAACTGGCTGACTACTTTATAGAGGCCAGAATAAACTTTCTTTGTTGTTGTTGTTGTTTCATGTTGCTTTGTTTTCTTTCTTGTTTCTTTTGTTTGATTGCTTTGTTCTTTTTGTGTTGTTGTTTGATAAGATGAAGATATCCCTAGTGGTGGAGAATGTGGTTTATTTAGAAAGGAGAAGAGGATTTAACTTGAGTTAAATCAAGTTATTATGGTCCAAATTAGACTGAAGCAAGTGTGACATGGTTGAAAGTGATAAATTTGAGTCCCTATGAAGAATTAATCAAGAAAACATTTATTAAAAAGGTTTGATTCATGTTTATTTAGATGAAACAATGAATTTTGTTTTCATTTGTTGGTAAATTTATTTGCTTTTTTACTTATTTGCAATTTGCTCTGCTTCAAAGGGTGTTATATATAAAGGACATCTAACATTACACATTTATCAGCCATGGGGGTAAAGTCAGTGGAAAAGAGAAATTATAACAAGTAATATTTTGACCTATTACATTAATAGAAATAGAAAAGTCTGAATGAGGGGGAGATGATGAATAAGATATGCTACACTAAGATGAAAGCAAAGAATCCCAGTGAGTATCATCAGCTGGCACTTGGAAATAATGGTCAGGGAAGAGCTTTATATTTTAATGCCCTAAATATCTAAATTTAATATATAGTGTACCTAAAGAAGTACATTCGAAGCTACCAAAGTGGATAAGTTTCTCAAGTATTTAAAGAAGGCAGAACTGGCTAAAAACTAAATATTAGTGAATATAAACATTCCTGATTTTAATTTTCTCCCAGAGGGCTGAGTTTTACCAAAGATAAGCATTACGATGCCTTTTGGTTGCTTCTATTTTATTTTTACTGCCCATATTATCCCCAGAAGGTTAAAACATATTCATATCTTTCAAAAATCATGTATCTTTCACAAAAATGCAAACTTTGTTAAAGCAATAAGGAATTTCTACATTTCAAATAAAATAATATTTTATATCTTGAAGAATTGTATATATTTTTAAAATATTGTAATTTAAAGAAACTACAAAAGATTTTTATTTACCTCATCATGTGTGTGCATACATGTGTGTGTATGTGTGTATAGCTTCATAAGCTCATTTTTTCTAACCACAAATATTTAATTTTGCTACCTATGAGTTGGTTTATACTCCTAGGTGACTGATGTGAACTGCAGACCTGAATTATAGATGATGCTGAGAATATATGTTTTTTAAAGCAACTCAAAATACATATCAGAAGTACTAGACACAATAATGTTTACTTCGAAGAGCTGATCAAAATGGTTTGTTATATATAAGGAAAACTGCTTTATATTTAGGTTATATATTTCTGAAATGTGAACACTTTCATATGTGTTATATCTTGTCGTAGAGCCCACATCAAGAGATGTTACTTCTTCAATTACACCCGTTTCTAGGTGGAAAATGATTTTATTGATTGAAACTCACACAAACACATTTGCAAAAAGTAAGTTATCAATGTATGCCAATTGGAAAAAATGAAATATCAACTGTGGCTAAGACTTGAGAAATGGGGTAGGCATAAAACTTTGAGTAAGAACATATCCCTCCCTGATTCTGATTGCTCAATCAACCGCAAATTAGAGGGAACTTCACCTCTATTCAGTAATGCCTTTTATTATTATATCAGTGTCTATACAGACAATGATGTCTGTTGGTAGAATGGGTTTCCCTTACCTGATGGGTATTTCATTCTTTAACTGCTGTTTATCTGAAAGTTTCCTTGGCACCACTTTGTTGAACATCAACTCTGGCTCTGTTGGGCTTTCTCTTGAAAATTACATCAGCAAAACTTGCCTATTTTGCACCATTGTGTCACACTTAGAGAACTTCCTGGTAAATCATTCTATCATTTTGTGTTCCCAGAAGGAAAAATAAGATCACCAATTTTCCTGACTGAGAATGAAACTCACATTTCCCAATTTGAGACACTGAATGTCTCATTCTCTTCTTGAATCTATCTTCATTTTTTCTTTCAGCAAATATTCACTGAGAGCCTTCCACCTGTCAGAAACACCAGACTGTTGAAGAAACTGTAGTGAAAAAGAAAGTTTATAATCCCCATCCTCAAGGAATTAGCATTCTACTAAGGAAGATAAATATTAAATAAGACAGAGCTAGTTCTGATCTCATGGAGTTTACATTCTGCCAGAGAAAAACTCATTAAAAGGCAATTTATGTGATTTAGTATTTAAACGTAAGTTTCATACTGAAAACTATGGGAAATCATATCGGAGGTATCTGATTTAGTCCAGCACCAGATTTTATCTAATATTGTGTTTGTTATGCTATACAGGGAATATGTGGCTAATCAAAGAAGTTTGCTATACATTGTTTTATTTAAAATATCATTATTGACTTAATATTTAAAAGTGAAGTAGTTTCAAATTTCACAATAGTAAGCCATCAGAAACAGGTATCAGAAGATAGAATATAGAAAGGGTGCCTAAGTGGCTCAGTGGGTTAGGGCCTCTGCCTTTGGCTCAGGTCATGATCTTAGGGTCCTGGGATCGAGCCCCACATTGGGCTCTCTGTTCAGCAGGGAGCCTGTTCCTCCTCTCTCTGTCTGCCTCTCTGCCTACTTGTGATCTCTGTCTGTCAAATAAATAAAATCTTAAAAAAAAAGAAGAAGATAGAATATAGAAGATAAAATATATCCAAGCATTCTGAAAAAGAAAGAAACGTGTGAGATAGATAGATAGATAGATAGATAGCTACAATTCTGAAAGTGAAAGAGTATTAATAGTTATATCAGGACTATAGCAAAATTGTCCAGAGAATGATTTGGACCATTACCTTAAGAGCAATGAGAGGCCTTGAAAGTTTTGTTTTGTTTTGTTTTGTTTAAGAATTTTTATTTATTTACTTGACACAAAGAAAGCACAAGAAGATAGAGTAGCAGGTAAAGGGAGAAGAAGAACAAGCTCCTTGCTGGGCAAGGATCCTGATGTGGGGCCGGACTCTGGGATCATGACCTGAGCCAAAGGCAGCCGCTTAACCAGCTGAGCCACCTAGGCACCCTTTGAAGGGTTTTAAGTAGGGGCGAGATTTGTGTTTTCAAAAAAATAACTTGTAGGTTAGAAGAGACAGTGTTTGCAAGAAGCACAAATTAGATATTGGAGACAGGCTAGAAAATAATTTCAGTATTCTAGATGACAGCTGATGATGTCCATGCTTAGATGCTTAGGAAACAACCAGTAAACAAACAAACAAACAAACAAACAAAAACACTGTTAAAGTCAAGGGCTCAAAAATTCTGAGACATTCCATTGGTTTACTTTATTCTAAATGATCTGTTAAAATCATTGTCAGATTTCCACACTTGGAAGACATATATGTTAAATGGCTGGAGCCAAGATCTCTCTGTACACATATGCAAGGTAGCATTGGTGGGGAGTGGCTACTTTATTCACAGTCTTAGCATCCTACCCTCAAAATCCAGATGCACCTGCATATTATTAACAATTAAATTTAGGACTACCATCTCTATATTCTAAGTTTGACTGTGTAATCACATTAGCCTTTATTATTTATTTATTTATTTAAAGCTTGTGTTTATTTATTTGAGAGAGAGAGCAAGCAAGGACCAGTGAGGGAAAGGAGAGGGAGAAGCAGACTCCCCACTGAGCAGGGAGCCTGATGCAGGGCTTGATCCTGGGATCCTGGGATCATGATCTGAGCTGATATCAGACATTTAACTGACTGAGCCACCCAAGCACCCCACCATTATTTATTTTTTATTAGAGATATAGATAATAACATATTTCATATGGGATATATGTTAAAAAAGTTTAGGGAGTGCTACATAGTATCAGTTTATTAACATCCCATTTTTTTTTTAGGGATCGGATTCTTTTGTCTCCTTGTCCTTTCTCTGCCCCTTGCCACAGCCCAATATTCTAGCACTGTTATCTTTTCCCCCAGAATCTTTAATATTAATTGACTAACATGGATGTACAACAATTTCCACAAGTCAAAAACCTGGAAATCATGTTTTTCTGTCACAGCTACTTGTAATCTCTCATCAAATTCTCTCCATTTTATATCCCAAATAAGTTTTCAGAACTAATTCCTTAGATCTCATCTGTCCCCGTCTTGTACAATAAAGATTTACTTTTTGTCCTGACTATAGAATTAATCTCCTAACACCCCCTCCACAAAATTGTTATTTGTATAGCCAAAGTAATCATTCCATAGACAATGCTTTTTGTATCAATCCCCATCTCCTGCTCTATTAGACTCATCCATATTTACAAAACTTGGTGGTTTTTTTTAATTGATTTTGATATGAAGAGGAAGATGTAAATATCGCCGAAAGAATGTGCAGGTGTGTCCCCTACTTCTGCTATACCTTCACTCCTTAACAGTGACACTAGCCTTCTTTCACTTTCTTGCATGTGCCTTGCCCTTTCTTATTTCCTGCTGTCCCTTCTGACCAGTGGATGTTCTTTTCCTCTACATCTAATGCATCCTTTCAATTTTTATTTGTGTTTTATATTTCAACTCAAATATAACTTTCTCTACCAAATTGACTTATTCATCAATTAGGTGAAACTCAGTGACTCTCATGTCACAGGTTACTTTCTTTTATAAAACTCATCATAGTTTTTATTTTGTCATTTGATTAATATTTTATTTGTTAAAGGGCATAAGCTTCCTGAAACAGAAATAATAATAAGCTGGTTTTGTTCCTTTTAAAATCCCTTGTTTTCATCAAATTGGTGGTCAGTAAATATATACTGAATGAATAAATCAACCTCAAGTAGATGTGGAATTGAATTTTCCATAGAACAAAAGCTAAAATTCATTAATTTCTGTACTCAGGTAACAATTAAACAGTTGTAAGAATCTCTTCTTCAAGTTTCTCGCCTCTATTTATTTGTGTACATATTCTCTTGCATACTTGATTTCCCCAAAATACTGTTGACTCACTGAATTTTCAATCCCACAAAATATTTTGATTAATTGAATCCTAAAGTGTTTCTGAAAGAAAAAAATAAATAAAAGGAAATTGTGATTTTTTTTCCCCCAAATTAAAACAAACTGGAATGGGACAAGCCTGTGGAGATCTAAGATCATGATGGATAGAAAGTCAATTATAGATCTGTACTTCATCTACTTGCTTTTCATCAAACTACAAAACCCATTCTGGATAGGTGATGCCTGTTTAGATTGGCTTATAAACCTCAGGGTTGGGGTTCTATGACTCATGTTGTGTAGTCAGTCAACTGACTTTGTCAGTGAAATGACAGTTCAATAGAGTTAAAGAGTCGATGCCTTGGGGCAACATTATTTAATGAGACCATTGCTAGAATTTGTTGTTATTTTGCACTTTAAAAAACCCTATAACTTTCTTTTAACTGTATTACCAGTTTTTAAAAGCTGTCAGATTTTTCAAGTAAATATGGTATGTATCCTACTTTTTGCTATAATTCTAAGACATAGGTGATAAAAAAAGAGAGAGAGAGATTGTATTGTGCTAACCTCTCATCCCAGGATGGGACACATTCATCAATTCTCTTATGCCCATCATAAAACATAGATGATATAAAAGAAAAAAAAAGAGGTTCTGAACTTGAGTTCCTATGGGATATGACCCAATTTAAGTTTGCCAACACTATACATTTATACCAGTTAAGTAAGTAGAGAAGTAAGTGCAAAAAGGAGAACTATGAAAGAGACTGGTTATTTTAAGCTTATTAGAAAGAACAAGAATACAAATTTGTAATATACTTTCCAAAATCCCTTAGCTATGCAACAAAGATTTTCTCTTTAATTTAATAAGAGAAATGGTCATCTTATTATTTGTAGGGTCACCTGAGTTTCCTCACAAACCATTGTAAATAAAAAAGGAAGAAACCACAGTGTGTGCTGAGCATGTGATGAACCAGTTTTTGACCCCATCTCTGCCAGCGAAGGAGTGACATGAAACTTAATCAACTGCTGAAATGGCAGACAATGCAAAATGTAATTTGAAAAAGAAGGGATGTGCTTTCCGAGGGTGAAAAAGTCAACTCTAAAGGAGAAAGAAAATAAAAACAAATTTCTAGGAGACATCAAAGTCCATCTTTCCTCTGCATTTTTCTTTTTATGAGATGACTTTTTGATCACTCGTTTTCTTATTCCTGACACGATGCAATGAGAGGTATTCTGCAAATTCAGCACGTTATCATTAGGGTTCAGCTAATGGACATTAATCAGATTGCTTACATGATTCACTTAGAGTTACCTTCTAGTTCAGAGGATCCTGGGTGGCTCAGTCTGTTGAGCATCTGACTCTTGATTTCAGCCCACGTCAGAATCTGAGGGTTTCAAGATTGAGCCCCCATCAGGCTCCCCACTCAGCAGGAAGTCTGCTTGTCCCTTTCCCTCTGCTCTGTTCTTACCACCCCTCAATCCCACTAACCCTCCTTCACAGTCCCTACCCAGCTACCACTTTCTCATAAATAAATAAATAAATGTCTTAAAAAGGAAAAAAAAAAGTTCTAATTAAAGTTTTAGATGAGAGACCCCAAGGTAATTTAGATTCTAACTCATTTTTTTAATGGAGAATTAAAACACACACAATGCATAAGACTATTTTCATGCCTTATATATTTAATTTCAAATATATATTTTTTAACTACACTGGCAAACTCTGTTTTGCTCTCTAGAATCTAGAATCTAGTGATTTCAATATCCAATTATAGCATGGCTATGAAAATTATTGTGCAGATTTACTGAAGAAAAGAATTATGTTTCCTTATTAGAGCCGATTAGTATAATAAGGTACATCCCGGTTACATTATGGACATTTTCTTCTGATTATTTTCCCTCAGAATTTGCTATACTGTTTAGAATATCAAGTAGTTCCCAGTGGCACAACTTTAACAACTTATTTGTTAATTACAGAAAATGAGATTTAATTTTTCTGCCTATTCAAACTATAAAGATTTACTGAGGATCCCTATTTTTGGAAACTTTTACCTAGTTGTAATTTTCATCTTGAGCTATTGTAGGTAATGCAGAACTCAGTGTGTAAGACTCCAAAATATTTCATAGAATTCATAGTTTTGAGTATTTTCCTCATGTCCTTAATAGCCAAATGACTAAAATAATGCATCAGTCTTATAAGTATGCACTGATGCCACTTTGGGATGGAAAATGGAGGGTAAGTGAAATGTATTGAAAATAAAATTTAATATTTTCAATTTGTCATTTTTTACATTGTACTATATGAGGTTTCAGAGAAGTTTTTTTTTTCCTTTTATTTCATATAGTTTAAAAATACTTGACACTTACCATAAACGTACAAAAATGGTTTTACATGAATAAACGTACAAAAATGGTTTTACATGAATATTTTGATCATCATATGAAACCTACAGTTCCTGGTTCTTGATCTCGGATGCTGAAAAAAAATCATCTTTTTAAAAAATATTTTATTTATTTATTTGACAGAGAGAAATCACAAGTAGGCAGAGAGGCAGGCATAAAGAGAGGGGAAGCAGGCTCCCCGCCAGCGGAGAACCCAACATGGGGCTCGATTCCAGGACCCTAAGATCATGACCTGAGCCTAAGGCTGAGGCTTAACCCACTGAGCTATGCAGGTGCCCCAGGAAATAAGTCTTCTGATGATCCATCCCTCTATTAGTTCTGGGAATTTTTGAGAGGTTTCCACATACGTGATAACATAGTGATAACATACAACTAGTACATATAATTAATGTTCAATGCTTTACATTATCTACCATTTCTTTCATTTTATTTTGTCTTCCCTTATGTGTTCACAACTGAGAAACTATTTTCTACCTTCACTGCCTTTGTATAACATTGTCTCCCATAGCTACTAATGATGGACACAGCAATGACATGTGATCACATTTTAGGTGTAAAAAATGCCTCAATGTATTTTATTCATCTTGTGTTCTCATTGCATGAGAGAAACTAGTTCACAAATTCTTTGTAAGACTTCTCCTAAATATTACAAATATGTGGCAATGTGTCAGTCCTGGGGTAGACCAAATGCAGGTTTAGGTGTAAATGCCTAGTTTAAGTATGCCCCCCCCCAAAAAAACATATATGTATAGAAAAGCAACTCAACTCTGTCTGCCTGCAGTCTTGATTATAATTTCTATCTCTGTGCTGGTTATTTTATCCAAAACTGTTGCCACAATTTCCCCTAATCCACTCCTTTTTAGAAATCCACATTCTCTCCTCTTCAATTATTATTTTTTTTTCCCGAGGCCCAAATACTATATTGTCTCCCCCTCCTTCTCGATTATTCTCCAAGATAGAAAGAAGCCTCTAATCTTGGGTACATCTTCTCTGTGACTAGTTCTATTGAAATACAATTACAGCATTCCTGTACTCAAGAAAGGGATTACCATGAGGCAAGTAAGGCCCTCAAGGCCCAAAATTTAAATGGGAACTCACTTGCAGAGTCTTGTATTCAAATAACCTTGAAAATGAGTGTCTCCTTAAATTCTGTCACAAGTAATTCACACTTTACTCATCCTCATGCTAGGCCAAACCCTGCTTTTACATATTATCTGTACTACAACTATAGAGCTGAGTAACTTCCACAAAGACTATATGAACTGTAATACTAAAATATTTCTGATTTCATCATTCATATAAACTTTTTGCCAGCCTTTAATTTAGACTCGTATAAGCCATAAATTTTTGGAAGTGTAGATGAAAGATGGACGGTCGTTAGCGATATATCTGTTTGCAATTTCTGAGTACTTTGGATGATATCCAATGGAATAAAAACTGACCATAAAGAGACCTAGTAACATAAGCTTAGTTAGCAGAGGGAGAAAAGAACTTGAGGATAGAGGCTGATGCTCAGTTTGCTCCCAAATTAGTCCCTCCTTTTCTTCCTTTCTTCCTTCCTTCCGACAGTGAAGACTGCAGGCTCAGGAGTCGTACCACCTGGGTTCAAATTCTGTCACTCCTGCCTTGGAAGTGTATGACCTGTGGTAAGCTGCTTCACCCTTCTGAGGCTCAGCTTCTCCATCTCTCAAAGGAGGCAGGAAGTGAAAATAGAGGTTCTAACCTCAAGGGTGTGAATTTGAAGTGACCAGATAATCCACGAAAAGAACACAGAACTGTGTTTGGTACATGACAGGATAGCAAGTTTTTAATACATTAGCAATTATTATGGTTTCTGAGGCTATGAGGGTAGAGTGACTACCAGTAAATACTGAAGCAAAATGTTTTACATTTTGTAATACACTAGGGAAATATATGACTTATTATGGCTGTGCTTTCTGTAATGTTAAAAAATGTGATCAAAATGTTCATAGCAGCAATGGCCACAGTCACCAAACCGTGGAAAGAACCAAGATGCCCTTCAATGAGTGAATGGATAAAGAAGATATGGTCCATATATAAAATGCCTCCATCAGAAAGGATGAATACCCAAATTTTGTATCAACATGGGCAGGACTGGAGGAGATTATGCTGAGTGAAATAAGTCAAGCAGAAAGAATCAATTATCATATGGTTTCACTTATTTGTGGAGCATAAGGAATAAGACGGAAGACATTGGGAGATGGAGAGGAGAAGTGACTTGGGGGAATTCAGAGGGGGAGACAAACCATGAGAGACTCAGAACAAATTGAGGGATTTTGAGGGGATGGAGGTTGGGATTGTGTGAGCCTGGTGGTGGGAATTATGGAGGGCACATATTGCATGGAGCACTGGGTGTGGTGCATAAACAATGAAGTTTGGAACACTAAAAAAAAAAAATAAATAAAATGAAATGAAGTGATTAAAAAAAGAAACAAGTAAACAAATAAACAAACAAACAGAAAAGGAAATGTGATAAAAAGAAAAGAGGACCACCTGTTTTCCATAATTAGTAGTGCTTTTTTTGGTACCACAATGACTCAGGACCGAGGGATTCAAGATACTTTGAGGTTTTTCTGGGAGAAAGTTAGGGCTCAATAGTGTTTGGGTGGGATGCCATGCCAGTGAGTTAACTTAGTTCATCATTCCTCATTCTTCTTAAATGTTGCAGGGACTGGTGTCTTTATGGTTACAAACACTGATACATCATTCTTTAGAGGCTGATAATAAAAGGCATACAGATTTTCATGGATATTAATGTTATAATAATTTAGATAATGAAAAGGTTGCTTCTATATGGACATTAGGACATTAGGAAGGACAGAATGATTAGGTATTTTAATCAAGGCTTAGAAAGATCTATAACCTATACATCAAACTGTTCCAAACACTTAAAGTGGACCAGAGGAATTTTGTGAATTCCATGAGGGACATGATTTAGGACATCATATAGGCTGACATGAGTCTGTTACATGGGTAACTGAAGCCCAACATTTAATCTTTAAGACCACACAATAAAAAAGATGACTCACTATTTCTGTTCACCCTGATTGACATTAAAATAACATCAGCTGCTCACTGGATTCTAGTTTTATCCTGCCTGCTTTATACTGTCCTGCTAATCTCTTAAACCTATTTCATTATTCATATCACTAAAAATTCAGGCATATGTGCTACTCTTACAGTCTAATTACATTTTAATACTTTTGTTGGGATTTTTCCATTTCTCTTTTGTCACAATTAACTGATGTTTCTTTGAAGCAGGGTTCAGAAGATGTTTCTAGTTTAGGGTGTGAAAGTTTATAAAGCATACCATTAATTTCAAGTGGTTATTTGAATGAACATGATATCTGTCACATGAATAACAATAAACATTATAAACTTGATTTTATATTCTTCATAAACATCTCAGTTTTCTTAAACTAACAGGTTGTATAATTTTGCACTCTACTTATTTGAAATTAAGTGTTAAAGTCAAATGAAAACCTCTCCAATTTGGAATTAGCAAGATCTTGTCATTATCACTGAAAGTATTTAAATCAATAACAAGAGCAATATCTTACATAAACTTGAAGGCTTACAATAGGTCAGGTAGTATTCAAAATGATTTGCCTATGTTGAGTCAATCAGCCAAACAACTCTTATACTTGGTGTTCTATCATTCTTCATTGTGCAGTGCCTTAAACATGGATAGTTTCAGAAACTTTTTACAGTCCTGAAGCTCGTACTTTATAGAGTTGGAATTAAATTACCTTGTAGGCCCAGGACTATGGGCCTTTTTCACAGCTAACCTCACAAAAAATATATTTAAAAAGTTATAAAATGTGCCCTGGCCTGTATTTGGAAAGATATATACTGGTTTCCTTGACTAATATATTCCTTTTTTTTTTATTCTGGAACAAGTTGTTTAAAAGACAAAACAACAAACACAACAAAATAATTCCATCTTGGCCATCTGGGCCAAGAGGCTAAAGGAATTGCTGTCCGTTTTATTCCTGTCTACGTCAGCTCTTACCATCTCCAGGGCATACTGTTGGTCTTAATCATAAATTGAAAATGAGAAGCAGAATAATTAAAGGCTAAATTGTAATTACAAGCAAGTTCTAAAGGGAGCAAAGCTAACATTGAGTATAGGCCTAACATTGAGTATAGGAAACTGCCTATTACTGCATTTAGGATTAGCTATAAACAGCCTTGTTAAACCCAATTAAATTGTTCATCAGAAGGGTCTTCTTATTAGCACAGTCTGAGTGACTTGACTTTTAGAACTATGTTGTTTGTTATGCACAAGCATTTTCCAACATTGACTTTGTCTTCTAAAATTTTCCTTTTCTTTTTTGTTTTGTTTGATTTTAAATATCACAGTACCATATGAGACTCTTTCTTGAAAGTTATTGTTTGATATATAAAAGTTTTTGACAATATTCTTAGAAAGGTTCTCTGTTCCAAGGAGATAGAGCTAGAAGTTTTTCAAAACATTTAAAAATACATGAAAGTGGAGTTTCCAAGATAATATCACATAGTTTGCTTTGAGGTATAATAAAATAAACACATAGATGCTCAACAAAAGTATAATTTCCAGTCAGATGGAACTGCTATGTTCAGAATATCTATTGCTTTGTATTAACTCCAACACTAGCAAATTTTGTCAAGTTCAATGAATATTTGAGAGTAACTTAGTGCCAAATCAATACTGTCTCTGTTATATATATTTTTTTCTTTTTCTTAGGCCATGATCATAAAATTATTTGAACCGTTTTTCCCTCCACAGATTTTGGCGGCTATAAAACTAAAAATGGCTCTTTTACAACGTCTGTTGAAACAGACTGAGAAAAATTTTGTCAGATCTATTATTATGACATCTTACTATGGAATAGCATTTCAGATTACTTTGAATGGAAATCTGGAGTTTCTAGACTGCTATATACTACCTGTCTGTATGTATACAGACTAAGTGGGTCCTGTGTTGAGTTGCCAGGGAAAAGCTATAGAAAATATACTTTTTATGATAGTGGTAATAGTTTCATTATTTTCATTTTTATAATTAAAATATTTTTTTACCTTGTTTGTTGTTTCTAATTTGTTTAAAATATTTCCCAATAATTATATTTCCAATGCAATTTATAATGTAACAGTTTTCCTTACATGGTATAGATACATTGAATTTTAATACATTGAGATATTTATTACAAACTTTAGGCTAAAGTACAAAGTTAAATGATGTATACATATTTGCACATGAAATAGAGGATTGCAATTGCTGATGAGACAAAGTGTAGACAAATTTCTCACTTCCACCTTCATATCTTCAAACTTAATAGAGTCTAATTAGTGTTTTCTGTATCATTGATAATTCCAATTATCTATCCCTCTATATATGTTTAAAAAAAACTAAATAAACAATGATTTTCTGAGTCTATAAGTTACCATGTAGTGAAATATTTAAATTAACTAAGCAAAAGATACCGTTCCATACACAAAAAAGCTATAGTAAGGAATGAATTCTAGTTAGCTAGATATTTGTAATCATTTAGTTTATTTGTCCAATAATATGGAAATCCTACCATTCTAAATTTCTAACCCTATCATTAAAATACAGTCTTACTAAGATGTAATATTAAAAAAAAATTCCAAACTTGATAAAATGATTTGACATTGTTTTGGGGTGCAGGCACTGTTAAACTCAGACTTTGTTAATTTACATATTTATACTTACTGTGTGCATGCTAGATTTCCCCTATTTTAAAAAATCCAGTTTACCAAATACCCATTATACTCAATTAAAACATAAAATTATACTACCTAAACAAATGAAATTAAGTATAGAGGCTGAGTGCTTTTACTTGATTGTTTGCCTGTGGTAAATAGAACCTTATCTAAACTCCAGATAGCTCAGAACACAGGTGATAGAAACTCAAGCATAAAGCAAAAGTGAGGGAATAAAATAATTAGGAAAATATTCTTGGTCTTTCTTGGTAGTTATTCTTGTGTATCTGAATATTGGGTTTGATAGCATTTTCTTGAATTTTGTAAGATGTTTAATGAATATAACTTTCTCAGAAAATACCCCTTTGGAGTAATACTACACATAATAATATTGTTATACTATGTAACAATAGACACGCTACTGTATTTTACTTACTAGCTCCACACTGATTACCTTAAAATCATAAATTATTACTAAATATAACAATCTAGTTATTACCAAAAGTTGGGTATTATTTTTCGTATTTCTGAACTTACAAAGTCAGTGCCTAAAACTAATTTTTGAATGAATCTTTGCAACAAATCGGTTATAAAACACAGTGTGGGAGTTCTTCAGAGGAAAAATTTATCTCAGCATTATTTTAAATTGCTTGATTTTTTTTCCTTAAAATTTATGTTACAGCTAATATTTTCCACTTCTAGTTCCATGCCAGAGGTGATTCGCTTCCAAATCCATAAATTAATGCCACTCAGAACTTTCCAGTTAAGAAACTGGAAGAAGTGTATGTTTTCATCTTTGTCCATGGGCCCCAAAAATTCTAATGTGGGTGAATTTCACAATTTAAACTTTGCCTATGGCTACTTTTTAGTAAGGAGCAGTTGTTAATAAATGTTTAAATGTGAAGATAAATGTTTCTAAAAAATGCATCATTTTTATATTCATACTATGAGCACTAAGCTATGTTTATTTTTATAAAATAAAGGAGTGTAAGACACCATCAACCACATTTCTGTTATGTTCAGTTAATTGGCTTCAAAATATTTGTTTTCCATTTATTTTCATTAAGCAGACTTGCCTTAATTATATATACTCTTCTATGTGATTTGGTGGAGATGGCCTGAGTGCTTTTGAAAATGCAAGATAATGATGATGGTCTATTAATGTATAAATATTTCTGTTTCAGGTTGAATTGTCATTAGATAAATACCTATTCGAACATTCCAATTAAAGTCAGTTGAAACTATTTTAGAAAGGTGATTCTCTGTTTCCTCAGTTCTAGTTTTTTGCTGAGTAGTTTAATTAGTTTAATGCCAATGTTCCAAATGGGATTGAAGTTCCATAAACTAAATCATAGACACATGTTTCCTGTGTAAGTTTTTTTGGCCATAAATTATGAAACTGAAAATTCAGTCTTGAACTGGGTGAGTGACCTAATGGACTTTAGATGAAAATATCTCAAAATGGAGAAGTCGACCTTCTACTGGAAGGAGCAGCAATACACTTTCAGGTATAGCTATTCAGAAATTATTTCTATTGCGGATCTTATATGGACAGAAAATTGGGATGAAATCAGCTTTTAAGGCTCATGGTACATTCTATTTTTTTTTTTTAAAGATTTTATATATTTATTTGACAGAGAGAAATCACAAGTAGACGGAGAGGCAGGCAGAGAGAGAGAGAGGGAAGCAGGCTCCCCGCTGAGCAGAGAGCCCGATGCGGGACTCGATCCCAGGACCCTGAGATCATGACCCGAGCCGAAGGCAGCGGCTTAACCCACTGAGCCACCCAGGCGCCCCGGTACATTCTATTTTTAATTAGAATTTCTAGTTTACAAAAAATTTTAAAAATCAATGAACCGATCATAATTTTATTCACTTAGGAAAACTAAGAGTGGTATGAGAATACATGGGACATAAATTCCCTGCACATTGTAAATTAAAATGTAAAGTCTCTAAAGTTTAATTAAAAATGACAAGACAGCTGAAATTCCAATACTATTCTTAATCAATGGTCAAATTTCAATGAATGTATTATCTTGAATCAAGAGCAATTTCTAACCTGCAAGAATCATGGTTCAATAAACAATGCCAAATTTATATGCTGATCAAGAAAACTATTATTTAATAAATTAAGATAACATATTATACACACAGACACACACACACAAATATGAAATTCAAATCTCTCATTGAAAACTCTTTATCTTGGATTGTTAATTAAGTTAGACAACACTTTCCTCCAGCATTATCTCTAACCTCTCTTACATGATATTCATTATTCATAGTTTTGGTCTTGACTTGTGGACAATTATGGTCCAAGTCCTAATTCTGAAGTGTTCTTTAATCACTTCATTTTCCCTCTTATTAGCTGTGCTTTACATAAGAGACCACTGAGTGCCAATTCATTTTGTACTGAAAGGTCAATTTTATCTAAAAATAACAAACTTTGTCTTGTTTGATTTTCTGGTAGGAAGAATATAAGATCTTCTAAAATTATTAATTTGAGATAATACATGTGTTTTGCAGGAATTCCTCTGGCTCCCCAACAGAACCCTTTTAGAGATTATATGGTGGTACCAAAAGGCAGTAGAGTAGCCCCACCTCTTGTCTGCAGGCTGTATTTTCCAAGACCCTCAGCAGATGCCTGAAATCACAGATAGTACCAAACCTTATATATACAGGTCTAGGACAAATTTTAATTTATAAATTTATAAATTACGTACAGGAAGACATTAAGAAACGTAGAGCACAAAATAGAGTAATTATAATATACTTAAAGTTATGTGAATGTGGTCTCTCTCTCAAAAAATCATATGTACTATACTTACTTATTTTTTTTCTTGTGATGGTATGAGATGATAAAATGTCTACATGATAAGCGAGGTGAAAGAGGCCTTGTGACAGTGTTAGGCTTCTAGTGACCTTTTGATGCTAAATCAGAAGGAGAATCCGCTGCTTCTAGACCAAACAGCTGGCTATGGGCAGCTGAAACTTTGGAAAGTTAAACCACAAATAAGGCAAGTGTTAGGTGAAGACTACTATATGTGCTTTACCACAGGCACACTGATGTCTCCCTAAAACTTCTATCTTGAACCTTTAACCCTCAATGTCACTGGATTTGGAGATAATGCTTTTAGAAGGTAATTAAGGTTAAATAAGGTCACAGGATAGGGTTCTAATCTAATAGGATCGGTGGCCTTCTAAGAAGAGGAGAGAGGTCTCTTTTTCTACATGTAAATATGCACTGAGGAAAGGTCATGTGAACACACAGCAAGAAAGCAGCTGTCTGCAAGCCAAGGAGACAACTCTCACCAGAAACCAAATTAGCTTAATTAACACTGGATTTTCCCACCTCCAGAACTGTGAGAAATAAATTTATCTTGTTTAAGTCACCCAGTATAATATTTTGTTATGGCAGCCCAAGTTGACTAAGACATAATTAAACTCCAAATCATTAAATCAAATGAAAATAAGTTCATATATATATAGTGCTTCTTCCTTCTTTCAAATGGAAACCAAAATACTTCCTCTCACTAGCACTCAGACTCTGTAGTTATAGACCAGTTCTGGAAGCCTCACTTTGATATTTACTAGCTTTGTGGGTTTAGGTAATTTAGTTAGTTTATATAAATTGAAAAGAGGTGTTATTAATACTAATTAAGAAATAATGTGCTTTGGGTTATGTATACAATATTTATGTTTCTTGGTTATAGTCTTGTTTAGTCTGACATAGCTACCAGATGCAGTATAATACATAACTTTGTTCCATCACATAGAAATCACAATTTTTAATACTGATGTTTGTTTAAATTATTTGAAACACTAGTATGCTTCAAATAATGCTTATTTTATCAATTGTTATGAATATGAGTTGTGTGTTTAAATTTTTGTCATTTACTTGAGTTCCATAAATACATATAAACTTGTAAATTTGCATATGTGTTGTGTATCTTTTAATAAGCTTTATAAAACTTATAAGAGGCACATGCACCCCAATGGTCATGCAGCAATGTCCACAATCGCCAAACTGTGGAAGGAGTCAAGATGCCCTTCAACAGATTAATAAAGAAGATGTGGTGCATATATACAATGGAATATTAGCCATCAGAAAGGACAAATACCTACCTTTCTCATCGACATGGATGGAACGGGAGGGGATTGTGCTAGGTGAAATAAGTCAGGCAGAGAAAGACAACTAGCATATGGTTTCACTCATATGTGGAATATAAGGAATAGCACAGAGGACCAAAGGGAAAACTGAATGGGAAGAATTCAGAGAAGGAGACAAACCATGAGAGATTCTGGACTCTGGGAAACAAACTGAGGGTTACAGAAGGAAGAGGATAGGGAAACCAGGTGATGGGTATTAAGGAGGGCACATGATGTGATGAGCCCTGGGTGTTATACATGACTAATGAATCACTGAACGCTACCTCAAAAATTACTGATGTGCTAATGTTGGCTAATAGAACATAACAAAAGAAAATGAAATAAAAATTGTTTACAAAGTCAAAAAAAAAAAGATTCATAAACCTTCGTAACTTATTTGTAAAGTTTTGCTTTAAGGAACATTTTATATTGAAAATATATTTTTCCATTCAAATATCAGGGTTTTTTTTTTTGCATATTCACAATACAAAAGAAAACAACTTAAATTCAACTTTATTGGAAAATTTGACTATGGATATGAGGTAGTTTGCTCTATCATAATTCTTAAAATGTTTTACCCATTTATTAACTTGATTATTTGTTTTGAGTTTGAGTTCGGTTAGTTCTTTAAAAATAGGATTACATTTATTTATTTGATGGAGAAGGAGAAAGAGAGAGAGAGCACAAGCTGGGAGAGTTGTAGAAGGAGAGGGAGAGCATACTCCATGCTAAGCAGGGAGTAGGATTTGGGGTGCTCAATCCCAGGACCCTGAGATTATAATCTGAGCTGACGGCAGATGCTTAACTGATTTAGCCACCCAGGTGCCCCTAGTTTGATAGTTTTATAGATTTTGGATAGTAACCCTTTATCAGATATGTCACTTGCAAGTATCTTCTTCCATTCCATAGGTTGTCTTTTAGTTTTGGTGATTGTTTCCTTCACTGTGCAGAAGGTTTTTATTTTGATTAAGTACTAATAGTTCATCTTTGCTTTTGTTTCCCTTGCCTTCAGAGACATGTCTAGTAAGATGGCATACAGATGTCTAACAGACACATGAAAAAGATCATCAGGGAAATACAATGAAAACTATAATGAGACACCACCTCACCTCTGTCAGAATGGTAAGAAATAACAAGTGTTAGTGAGGATGCAGAGAAAGGAGAACCCTATTACACTTTTGGTAGGAATGCAAACTGGTATAGCCATTCCTAAAAACAATATGGAGTTTCCTCAAAAAGTTAGAAATAGAATTACCCTATGATCCACTAATTGCACTACTAGGTATTTATTCAAATGTTTTATATATATATATATATATATATATATATATATATATATATATATATATATAATGCAATATTATTAAGCCATAAAAAAGAGTGAAATTTTGAAATTTGCAATGGTGTGGATGTAGTGGAGTGTATTATGCTAAGCTAAATAAGAGATAAATATATTATTTCACTCATATGTGGAATTTAAGAAATGAAGCAGATGAATACAGGGAAACAGAGAGAGAGGTAAACCATAAAACAGATTCTTAACTATGGAGAACAAACTGAGGTTTGCCAAAGAGGAGGCAGGTAGGAAGATGACTTAAATGGGTGATGGGTATTAAGGAGGGCACTTGTGATGAGCACTGGTTGTGATATGTAAGTAATGAGTCACTAAATTCTACTCCTAAAACTAATATTATACTATATATTAACTGGAATTTTAACAAAAATGTGAAACTACAAAAAAATTATTAAAATATTTAAATTTTCTAATCTAACAACCTGAGATCAGATCTCTTTGGGGGATCAATTCTTATCAATGTTTTGGTTAAAATATCTAATATGAAGTTTTTCTATTTTCTTTGGGAATATTTATAATAAAATATAAAAATGCTTCCATATTATTATTGACACTATTGAATCAAGTGCATTTTTTCATTACTGTATTTTGTGCTAGTTCATAAATCAAATATATTAGAACACTTGCAAGGTTGACCTTCAGTCTTATATTCTTAAACTTAAGTGCACAAAACTAGGATTAGTTAAAATCATGAATATTAACTTGTTTTAGGTCCTTTCCTTTCTCTTTGCATATCATCTTTTCATAATCTATTGACCTCAAGTTCCTAACACTACATTATGGAGCTTTTAAAAAATGATTACAAACCACATTCTTTGTGACCTATATGATAATTGGGGATTCTTACATAAATTATGTAATCTAAGCATAACAACAACACTTTTCATAAGGAAGTTGAGAGTTTAATCCATATCTCACCTCCGAAGTGTTCAGGGATACTCTTAAAACAGTAATTGATTTCATGTGTGAATTTAGGTCAAGGTTTTATATTCTTGAATTAGGAGAGAGGTCATAGTGAATGAATGTCACACAAGACTATAACATGCTAAAAATATACTAATATATATTCACTAGAGAAATATGGGTAATATCTTTAGCATGTAAAACAATAACTCATTTTATCTGGTTTCTAATGATGTCTGGGAAATGCACAATGTATGTAATTATGACTTGGTTTCACTGAACTACGAAATGATTATGAATCTTTCTGATCATATTGACAGCCTACTATGAACAAGAGATTTTGATTAGGTCTGAAGAAATGTGACTTTTATGTAAAAAAATAAATTAAAAATTATTTTTTTTCTGCTCCTAAATAGCATCAAGGTTAGAAAAAAATGCAAAAATCAGTCAAATAGAGGGGCACTGAGTGGTTCTGTCAGTTAAGTGACTGACTCCTAATTTTAGCTCAGGCCATGATCTCGGGATTGTGAGATTAAACCTTTCATGCTTTGCTCTCAGCATGCAGTCTGCTTGAGATTCTCTCTATCCCCTCATCTTCCCCCTCCTCAAAATAAATAAATAAAATATTTTAAAATTTTTGTTAAATAGAGGTTGAGGGCTTTAATCAGCTAACCCACATCAGAGAACACCTTAAGCCAGGAAACTCAAGAAACTAAGAAAGATTGGAGTTTTATAGGCAGTTTTATGCTATTTTATGGGGTATCTTATAGGGAAGGGAAGACTGTGTGACTTAGGATCTTTCTCAGCTCACAATTTTCTTTTTTTTGTAAACTGCTACAAAAGCTGTGGATGGTACAGTTGGGAGATTATTTGTTTTTCTTGTCTCTGGTTCAGAATCTTTGGTACAATCTTATTTTGGCAACTGTCAGGGTAGTTATTTCGAGAACTCTTTGTAAGATTTGTGAGTTGTTTGTAAACTGTCTCATGCCAGTTAAGTTTCAGGGGTGTGGGATAAGAAAGGAAAAGTATGGGGATGGAGAAGAGAGACAAGAGAATACAAACAAAGGACAGGAGGCAAAGTGATGAAAACAGGAAAACTGGGATCTGCTTTAATTCTTTAATAAGAGTTTATCAGTTAATGATAATAAATTTTCAGTTTAAATTCTGTGCACTCTACCTTCTTTGTCAACTCAAGCAAAATGCTAAATTTCTTGATTGTAATATTACCATTTGCAAAGGGAGAATAAAATTATTGTTACAATCATATAACATAATATATTTCAAAGTGTTCTGTAAACCACCCTTTTTAAAACTATAAATAGTGAGAAAAGGTATATCATTGTCATTGCCATTCAAGACATTTTAAATTATAGGTTTAAGGAAAAACAGAAGTCTTTATAAAAATTGTGGAAGAAAACTGAATGGTCAAAACAATTGTTAAAGTCAAATTGTTCTATACTCATGAATTTTCCAAAAGACCTAGCTCAGTTCTGATGGTGAATAGGTAGGTGGAGAGAGATAATAATCTATTGGAAATTTAATAGTATTCTTAAAAGAAAATCAATGGCACAGCAAATGCTAACCTTAGTTTTGAAGTAGAGTAATACAGAAAAGATCCAGGTTGTTATCTGTGACTAAGAAACCCTGATAGAGGAAAGAAATCCATTGATAGCAAGGGAAGAATTTTTTAAATTGCCTTGTAGTGTCTCAGTCTATTGTTGTAATATCATTCTTATTTGAGCATTACTTTATGATTTATAAAAGCCTAGCTTTTTTTTTTATTTTGTTGGAAATTATTGTCCATCTTATATTGTAGATGGGCCAAGTATCAAGGTCATGATTTTAGAGTGGAGAAAAATGAGGATGTGGGACTTCAAAAACCTCTTTCAAAGTTATTTATCCAGTCACTACTGACAACAGAATTATTATTCATTCTGACATTTAGCCTAGCATTTTTTTTCACTATTAGATTTTAGTTGCCACGTAGGCACAGGGAATGCAGCAAATGTTTTCTTCTTATTATTTAACAATTAATAATTGAGCCTATTTCATGTCAAGTATAATAGTAGGCACTGGCTACAGAGGTGAATGAAAATCACATGGTCATCGTGTTCCTAAAGCCCACATTCTAGTGGAAGGAAACTGACAATAAACAGATTAAAAAATCAGACAATCCTCTGAAGTATAATGAAGACAATGTTGTGATAGCGAAGGTCAGAATGAACTGGTTATGATGCCATGGGGAGAGTAAACCTGTCTGAGTTGATAAATTCATGCTGGGATTTGAACAATGCCAAAGAAACAGTGATCTAATGAGTTAAGGTATTTTAGAACAGAGAACATAGACTGTGCAGTGGGATTAAGACAGCAGAAAAAACACACAAATGTTCATAGATTTTCAGAAATGAACAGAAAACAATGTGGCTATAGATGGAGAGTACAGAATAGAGTTGTAGAACGAGATTGTGAGGGGAAGAGCTTTATATCTGTATCAGTGCGAACTCAGCGTAGGAAAAAAAGGCACCCTCAGTACCTTAAACAAGAACTTTAATACAGGAATTTACCTGAGATAATAGAATGGGCCAAATAACAAGTTCTAGATTGATATCTTAGAATTATTTTGTGAACCTATCAAATTATTATATTATGAGTGCTCTTTCATTTGAAACTAATTCTAGAGTTAGATTAGAAATAAGTCATTGCTACTACAAGTGTCAGAAGATTGGAGTATAAATGTTTAGGCTCTTTAACACCTAGGATATATTAAGTAAATATTAAAAGAACAAACACCTCAAGAAGACCCACTGTATATATGAACTTTCTTAGAAGAAGATAATAACCAAGGCATGCAAGAAGAGGGCCATCAGGACACTCAACCTTCAAGATTTCACATGACAACATCTAATTGGTAGCATGTATCTAATATCTAGTAACCTAGATGCAAACAGTTCTGGGAAGCATAGTTTTCTAAATAATATTAAAGAAACAGCATAATAATTTTAGGAATTTATTTGAGGAACAAACGTGTTTTCTTTAGTCTTGTTTTGTTTTGTTATGGACTGAGTTGTGTCCCCCTAAAATTAATATGTTGAAGTCCAAACCCCAAGATGGTCTTCAAAGCTGTAGTGAAATTAAATGAGGTCTTTAGGGTGAGACCCTAATCCCATATAACTGATGTCCTTATAAGAAGAGACACAGGGATACACCTATGAAGAGGCAGAAAGAAGGAAGCCATTGGCGAGGCAGAGAGACCTCAGAGAAAACCAAACCTGCTGATATCTTGAAATGTCACCTTTCAGAACTGTGAAAAAACAAATGTGTGTAGTTTAAGCCACAAAGCCTATTGTATTTTGTTATCACACCCCTAACAAATAATACAGTATGTTTATTTGTTTTGGTTGAATGTTCCACTGTATAAGACATTCATCAAAGTTTTAAATATACATGAAATGAGCAGACTTAGTATTTGAAGTAAATGCTTTATCAGGAAATTATATTATTCCTGGGGAGCAACAATAAATATGCCTCTTCCAAAATATGTGTCTCTGAATCTTAGGTGGAGGCAAATATATCAAAAAATTAGCCATACTTGACAAATCCTTGCACCAATGATACTCCATGGCTTTGCCCAACATATATTCTGCAGTGAGTTGAGATTCTAAAACTGCTTCAATTTTAGTGATTTGATTGTAATGCAAGGTTTCACATTCATTTTTGAGTTTTCTGAAATAGGCAAGTATGAAAAGTAAAAATATTAACATATGTAATACGTAATAGAGGAACTTGCAATATATTTAGGGTATTTGTGCACCTAACTTGACTTTCAGTCTTATTCTGCAAAGATCTGTATTGAAAAATAGTAACCTCAACCAGTAGGTATTGCTATATGGGGCAGAATCAGTTGTAATAATGGAATATTCCTTATAAGTAATTTCCTTATCTGATTGTCATTTGCTTGGATGTGCTGAATTTCACTTTCTTTTATCGGAGTCATAGTCAGAGTGGTTAATTATTTATAATTTTCCCCTGAAAAATTGTGATTAAGTCATTTTATCTAACTCCATTCCTAAAGAGGCCAATATACAATTAATTGTGTTCAGTGATGGATAAATCCATTTTGTTTTCCTCTGAGCCCTATCAACTCAGTGGCTGAAATTAAAAAGAACCACAACAGCACTTTGAGAATGTGAAACATAGATTTAAATACTCCCTTCATATGAAAATGTGAGTCCAAAGATGATTATTATGGTATAAATCAAATAATATGTTTTATAATCATAAGATTTGATTGTGAGTGGTTTGCAAGGGTTTCCCCAACTCAAAAGTATTATTGAGTTCCCTAAGAAACAAGCCCTGGGAAACTTGTTCTAATATGAGAAATAGGTTTATAGGTTTAAGCCTCAGAGCAGGTTAAAAATGGAATGTCAGTCTAGATAGGAGAGACATGCCACTATATTCAGAACATGGTAGACATTCACCACATAAAAATGAGTACATAATTAGCCAAAGGGCCTAAGCCAAGTATAAGATGAATTTCATGCAAGAAGACAGAGAATAACTGATTTATGGAAGAACTATTATTAGTATTCTACTTTCATAGTAGAGCTTTATTCATAGGACACTCAGACTCTCAGATAAGTTATTAATGCAGCAAAGATCAGTAATAAGCAATAAAATAATAAAATGCAATAAAACCCCACTACTTTGAAATTATGCTATAAGACAGACATATAGAAATTGAGGTACTATGATATCAAAATCAGAAGAGTATGAGGACATTATCTAACCTTTAAGACTGACTAAATAAGTACATCAAAGTGTCCTTGTCTGGATGGGAAATTGATTTCAAAATTTAAAGCTATAAATAAGCACACATTTAATGGAGTAGAAATGTTTCCATTACTGGTGGATTCGTTCTAGGGATAGAATTATGGATTTACTTGATGTAGGTTATTTTAATTAACTCTAAATAAGATTTATGATGAAAAAAATTTCATAGAATTTTATTTTCTCCTATAAGATGGACACACTATACCTCCACTCTCTGGATAACTCACTTGATTCAAGAAAATACTCAATAGGCTTCCATCTGGATTTTGATTCTATTATTTACTCAAGGTAGAAGAAAACTGTTTCTTCAGAACACATAATATGTGGTCTCCTTTTTATTTCTCACTTTCTTATATCATACTGGTCAAAATAAAAGCATTGAGGGGCATCTGAGTGGCTTAGTCATTAAGCATCTGCCTTCAGCTCAGGTCATGATCCTAGGTTCCTCAGATGGAGACCCACACTGGGCTTCCTGCTCAGCAGGAAGCCTGCTTCTCCCTCTCTCACCCCCTCAACCTTGTTCCCTCTCTCAAATAAATAAATAAGTAAAATCTTTAAAATAAATAAATAAATAATACCATTGGTATATGATGAATGCTGGTATTAGGTTTTGCAGATTATTCCATATGATGGTCAAAAAGACTACAATATACATATTATTATTATTAATTGTAATGATGAGAATATAAAGGTTTAAAAATTTTGAACAACTTATTCAAATATGAGACTCTGTGGGCAAAAAAAGGAACAACTGTGGAAAGTCAACTGTGGACCTGAAATTCCTAGCCACTATGCCTCTTCTCTTTATATAAGTCAAATGTTCAATAAATGTTTTATAAATATTAACAGAATGGAGAGCTTTTCTAACCACTCAACTTGAGTAGCCACTTGGCAACTCTTACTGATTTTGGTTCTTTACCCAAAGTAACTTCTAGATATTCAACTTTCTATCCTTTGTAGGTTGCTGCAACTACACATGTCCCTCTCCAAAAATTATTTTTTATTTTTTTTCCTCTTTTCCCACCTAGATTGGGTAATATCTCTCCTGTTCTAGTGTACTAAACTATCACCTATTGGTTTTCTTAAATCCTGCCCACAATAAAAAAAAAAATTCCCTTTACTGAAGTTTCTTCAAATTACTCACTCCAAGTTTCACATTTAGTTCCGTAAGGAACCCTGACTAAATTAATTTATTATCATAATTATATGCTGGATCAGACTGCCTATATACTTAAGGACAAAACTGGCTTGAAATTTTGCATTTGAAGTAGATGTATAGGAACTATTCACAGGTTGAATTCACACTGTGAGTGTTACAGAGATTTGAGAACACAAACCATTCAAGAGCTCACAAAAATTATTCCTATATGTATATATAACAATTTTGGACATGATAATCAAAAGTCCATTATAGTTTTCAAGGATGAAAAGTTTTTGTTACTATTCATTGATAATCTTGTCTCCAAATGGAAGTCATTTCAGCCTACCATAATTAGACTTATCTTCTCCATGAATTCAGAAGGACTGTGTTAACTCTACTAAATGGTTATTACCTAATGTATATAATTGTTGAATCACTATGTAGTACCCCTGAAACTAATATAATGATACTTCAATAAAAAAAAGATATGTCAATGATACTTCAATAAAAAAAAAAAAGTCACCTTCCCCCAAGAGGCAACAATATTAAGATATGGCAATTTAATCTTTACTCTTTTCAATAAAAATCAAACTAGTTTTTCAATATTTAAGTAATACAGGTTCATAATAAAAGCTCAAACAGTATAGAAACATAAAACAGAAAAGTCTTTTCTCTCCTCTCACACACAAAAAAATTTTATAAACTATTAATACACACAAGTTTGTCTTCTATGGAACATGAACATTTTAATGTGAATTAGAATAGTATTCCTATCTTTTCTGGAAAGTAACAAATGATACTGACCAGCACTTAAAGATCATATTAAACTATACCTCTCCCAGGATTTCATGAACATATTCACATTAGAAAACTAAGACCAGTTGTTATATGACTCAATTAATTTTAGAAAGGTAAATAGGACATTTAATTTTTTATACTACCATGATATTTTGCATTGAATTTTTATTTAATTAGCCATTTCACAGGAAAATTAGTTACTAAATCACTCAACATATTGTTTTAAATGGCTATAAGGGAAAGTATAATATGGTCAGTAGACTTTTAAATGGAAGCATTGCCACTCTTGGTTATTTCTTCCCCGGGTAAACACATATATTTTCTTGATTTGAATCTCTACTGGAAGATTGTATGTATTGATCATGATCATCTTGAGTTCAATTTGTTATCTAAATCACATCAAAAGGTGTGAGGGGCACCTGGGTGGCTCAGTGGGTTAAAGCCTCTGCCTTCAGCTCAGGTCATGATCCCAGGGTCCTGGGATCGAGCCCCGCATCGGGCTCTCTGCTCAGCGGGGAGCCTGCTTCCCCTTCTTTCTCTGCCTGTCTCTCTGACTACTTGTGATCTCTGTCTGTCAAATAAATAAATAAAATCTTTAAAGAAAAAACTCATGTTTTTAATGAATATAGTAGTTACCCTCTATTTATCAATAGATATATTGATCTATCATTGAGTGCAAATGTGCTTTGTTTAATTACTACTCTATTAATAGAATTTAAAGTCATGTTTAACTTATTTTGGCTACTCTTTGATGAACATCCCTGTGTAAGGTCTTCTCTATCTTGATGCCTACTGTATTTCAGGGAGATATTTTCCACAGTGTGTACAATTTCAAAAAGTAGTCTCCTGCACCAGAAACTGACAATACAATTGGGGAGAAAAGACTGATTAAAAGAGTTAGCATGTAAGCTATTTGATATAAAGGATAAAAGGAATGTCACAAAAAGTGATTTAGAGGTTTAGAAGCTTCATAAACTACTTCTGCATGGGAGTTTAAAGAGAAGCTAGAACATGGGCTTAGCTGAGAAGGGCATACACAATGCATGTCCTTCAGATCTGAGGGCTGTATGGTACCCCACTCTTGCCAGCTATGCAGTTATATTTATTTGTGTGTAACAAACAGACCCAAAACTTTATAGCTTAACACAACAAAAACCATTTATTGTGTCATGAACCCTTAGCCATGTCAGGGATTTGGGGACAAGTCTTGTTAATTCCGTGTGGTGTTGATTGGAGTAGCATGTGTAGCCAAATTCAGCTGGATTTTTAGCTAGGGTGTTAAGAAAGGCCAAGACCTAAATGGGCCTCTCTGTCCAGGAGGGTAGCCAGGTTTCTTACATGGTGGCTTAGTGCTCCATAAAAGCAAAAGTAAACCTGCCAGACCTCCTCAGAACTAGCTGTAAATATGACACAGCATCACTTTGACAACATTCTCTTGGTTAAAGCAAGTTATAAGCCAGTCCAAAATCAAGAGGATAAAAAATATATTCTGTTCTCAGTGGGAGGTGTAGTATGTATACAAAGGACTTTGGGGATTGAAGATGCTCATCTTTTCAATCTGAAAGCTACCAAATTAGTCCAACGGTACTGATTTTTTTTTTTAAACTTTCATAGACTCTAACCAACACTTTATTGTATTTTCTTCATTACATTCATCTAGAACTATCCGGGCTAAGTGGTTCTACAATCCGTACCTAGAAGTAGCCTCAAAAACAAACCTTCACAATGGGATTCTGGGATTGGATTGCTCATATATTTGAGGGATGCACTATAGCTTCCTTGTCTGGGAATACAGATTCCTGTAGCATGCAATTGGAATTACAAGATTTGTATTTGCAGGCCGTGGACAAGCAAATTTTAAATGCTTAACAACTTCTATCAGTTAGGCTTGGAGGAGTATGCATAGATTGGATTCTAGGATACTAAGTCAAGAAGGATAAAACATAATGTTATACTGGGTTGAATTTACTTATATTGTTTCACAAAACTAAAATTCAATATTTAATGTACCAGCTTTGGTGTGGCATATGTACTAAATGAAGTCTAGATTCTTTAATGGCTTAGAGTCAATGAGGTGGAAATCCCAGAACTTCGTGGCATGCTTTGAGAAAAGAATTCAAAGCATGGAAGAAGAAAACGTTACATGCAATCTGTTAAGGCACTCCTTTTCCATATAACAAAAGGTATCAAAGGCTACTACCTAAAAGATACTAAGAAATGCTTTGGTGAGAGAGCTATAAGTATCGCTTAAATGTTCAGTGGTGGCTGTCTTCTGTGGGCCAGGGATCACTGTGGGTGCTTTATTAAAACTGATCTCACTAGGAGTAAGGAGATAATAAAGCAATAAAAGCAGGTGATATCTATTAACCAGAAATGAGGTGGGAGGAATTATCACAATAAGTCATAAACATGAAATGATGGTCACTGTTTGTGCCTAAAAGTATATATGATGTTGGCTAATTCATCATAGTACTGCTAGAAATAAAACAGGCCATCAGCTACTAATAGGCTGCTTGACATATAACAGCAAAAATATATTAACATCAACCAGTGGAAACTTAACTCACTGTAGTCTTGTACTCAGTTCCTAGCTATAAACAATTCACAGAATTGGAGAGCCTTGACCTAGGAGAAGCTGGGTCTTTTTGAGAAGAAACATTGCAATGTGGCCTCAAATATATATTGTGAATTGCCTCCAAGCTTTCCCAGGAGTAATACTGGTGTTACTAATATTATTAATACCAATATCTGCAAGGACAATCATGTCATGGAAAAAGCAATAGATATTCCTCTTGTGGTTCACATGATTTTGGTTCTTTACCCAAAGTAACTTCTAGATATTCAACTTTCTATCCTTTGTAGGTTGCTGCAACTACACATGTCCCTCTCCAAAAATTATTTTTTTATTTTTTTTCCTCTTTTCCCACCTAGATTGGGTAATATCTCTCCTGCTCTAGTGTACTAAACTATCACCTATTGGTTTTCTTAAATCCTGCCCACAATAAAAAAAAAAAATATTCCCTTTACTGAAGTTTCTTCAAATTACTCACTCCGAGTTTCACATTTAGTTCCGTAAGGAACCCTGACTAAATTAATTTATTATCATAATAAACTTTATTGTCATCAGCGGGCATTAAGCAAACAAATAAGTGAAAAGGCACTCCAACTGAGCATGAATGTGACAGTAAGTTGAGTTAATTCTTATAGTTGTTATAATTATTATTCCATATAAATAGCTTTGGTGTCTGATACTTGAGTATATCCTTTGACCTAAGTATTGCTTCAAAGAGTTTCCATTTAGCCAGTATTTCTTTGAATAGCTAATATTTTCTTTCCTTTAAAATTGTCTTTCAAATTTTGGAATGTGTAGCACAGAAATTTATTTATTTTTTCAATGTGTAAAATTGGCTTCTTGCATGAAGACTGTTTACTTATAAGCTTTTTGGGTATTTTGCTGATTTGATTTCTGACAGACTAAAACAGAAGAGTGTTCCTTACTACTGCTCTGCTTTCTCTACAGCACTTTTCCCCAAAGGCCAAGATGGCGGCTTGATTGAAAGAACAATCTGTGTTTTCATTTTGCATAAGGGCTGCCCCTAGAACCTTAATTTTTTCTGACTCATAACTGTTTGGGGTAAAAATAGCAACATGTCAAAATATATTGAAAGCAATCTGACATTGACAATGATAGAGTTGTCATATATTTTCATAACTACTAGCTTGTAGAGCTATATTCCAGCTTCTGTGTATGTGTTCTGTAAGTCAAATATTTTAGCAGGTTAAAATGACTCCTGATTAACCAGATATGTATTTCCAAAATTCCAAATATGTTCTCAAAAATATTACAGATTTTAGGGACACCTGGGTGGCTCAGTGGGCTAAGCCTCTGCCTTCAGCACAAGTCATGATCTCAGGGTCCTGGGATTGAGCCCCACATCAGGCTCTCTACTCGGGGGGAGCATGCTTCCCGCTCTCTCTCTGTCTGCCTCTCTGCCTACCTGTGATTTCTCTCTGTGTGTCAAATAAATAAAATCTTTAAAAAAAATTACAAATTTTAAATATAAAAATATGACCTTAGTCTTTCAATGTTCAGTTACATTTTTAACAAGCTCCTGTTGCTAGTAGTTATAAGGGTATAAAAATGATTAGATTATAGCATATTATCTATCCTTGTAAATTAACAAGATATGCGCTCAAGGCTTTGTCTTTACCAAACTGTATCTTTCCATTCAGCCAACACACACACATACATATGTCTTGACAGGAAAATGATAGATGTTAAACTTGAGTGTAATTTTTTAATCCTGGTCAAAAATTTACCTGTGGTTTTTTTTTTTTTTTTTTTTTTTTTTTTTTTTTTTTTTCCTGGAGTAGGGGGCATGTTTTGTAATTGTTCTGATTTTCAAATTGGTCATCTGTATGATGATGATAATAAAATTCATTCATTAGTTTGCTCTAAGACTTCACAAAGAGAAGCAATGAGAATAAAGCATCTAGAACCATGCCAGACATAATAGGAGAAAAAATTAAATGATTCCTTCTCAAAGTCAACTGCATTCAATTTAAATATAATATTACTTATTATATTTACCTAATAATAGCTTACCTAATAGTAGCTTGCCTAATAGTATCTCTTAATTGTTTTAAGTTTTTTCTTTTTTCTGATTGTTGAGGGATCAATTATTTTACTTTTTAATTGATCTGTAGGAATTCCTTATAAGTCTTGGACACTTGATTTCTTTTTTTTTTTTTTTTTTAAGATTTTTAAAGAGGAGTTAGGTTCGCAGCAAAATTAAGAGGGAAGGTTAAATATTTCCTATAAATTTCCCCTCTCTACACATGCATAGCCTCCTGCATTACATAATACATTCCCACCAGAATAGTGTATTTATTACAATTGATGAGCCCACATCGATACATCATAATCACCCCAAATCCATATTCTACTTTATGGTTCACTCTTGGTTTTGTACATACCATAAGTCTGGGAAAATGTATAAAGACACAATTCATTATTATGTATTATACTAAGTATTTTTGATGCCCTAAAAACCTATCTATTGTGCTGCACCTATTTATCGCCAGCAACAATGAATGAGTTCCTGTTGTTTCACATCTTCACTGCATTAGTATTGTCAGTGTTCTGGATTTGGGCCAGATAGGTGTATAGTGGTATCTTTTTGTTTTGATCTTTTTGTTTTTCCCCATTGCTTGAATTCTTAAATTTTTACCTACAGAGATGACAAACATACTCATAAAAAACTTGATTTTTCAGGAATTTATAATTTTTCTATTACAAAGGTATTATTTGAACTGGGCTTTATTTTCTTCATATATAAAATTAAGAGTTGGGGCCAGATGATTTCCAGAATTTCAAATCATGCAAAGAGAAAACCCTATTTTCTGAAATATTAGGGAAATTCTAATTTTTATATAGTCTTTTTAATTTCAATAGAAACTGCCCCTTCTTTTACCAGAGTTATATTTAAGTACATTTGTTTTTACACAGGATATTGTAACTGTCCCTTTTTCACAAGTTTAGAATCATCATAGAGACAGAGAAAGAAATTAGTATGAGACATACTTATGTGGTTTTTATTTTTCCAAATCTATGGCTAAGTATAACATAACCTGTTATATAGAAAAAAAAACTTTTTAAACTGTCATGTATTGATGGATGACTACTGAAATTAGAATTATTAAAACATAGTTGCAATAGAAACCTTTAAAAGTAATGAGGTTACTACTGATGATTTTTTAAGCAAGTTTTTCAGAGAAAATTTCAAAATAAATCAGATTTTAATTCTAGTACAAAGATTAGTTGGATGGACATTTCTACAAGATGCACTGTAGTCTTCTTTGGTGTGGGGATTTAACTTATAATTCCAAAAATAGCAAGGAGTGTTTCAGAGCTTGGGCTCTTTGGAAAACATATCTGGAGACAAAGATTTGAGTGAGGGTGCTTTATGGGGGAAAGCTGGAGGGATCATAATTGTAAAATTGGAGGGAAGCAGGGTTGGACAGAACAAGCCATTGCAATATGGTTCCAACAGAGACCCCACCAGATTACCTCAGAACTCTGGGCCTGGGATGGCCTTTTTGAGATGTCCTGAAGTAGAACAAGAGGAGTCAGACTCCTGCATCACTGTGTTGACCAAGTATTCAATGAGTGCTGCCCCTGGGAAGTTCTTAACCTTAAGAAAAGAAGCTCCTTTCTGCTGAAGGAAATCCCTGGAGGGGGGCTCAGCTGTGAGCCCACTGCAGTGACATTTCACAGTCACTGGGAAAATGAGACCTTCAGTCCTGAAGGGCAGTCTGGGCAGCATGTCTCTCATCCTATATAAATGCACTAGGTGAGTCGAAGCACAGACAAGCAGCTTTTTCTTGGTTTTGTTTTCAGTATCATTCTTCTATGTAGAATTGTGTTTCAGTGGATGGACAAGTAGACAGAAATACCTGAATCTTAATCACAGTTTTAGAGCTATAAATGTTGCCAAATGGTTCAATTTTTCTAAGTCTCACTTGTAAAAATAAATTTTTATAACATCCACCTTGCAATATTTTTCAGAATTTGAATAAGATGGTGCATGTAAAATTCAACCTGGTGGATAGAAGTTAATATGTATTCAAAAAATGGTCTTCATAATGGAATTTTCTTTTTCAATATTTTTAGAATATTTAAGTTGAAGGAAATTCATTGTGTATGATGAATATAACACATAGTTAATGTATATAAATTATATAACATATCGTAAAATGATAGTAATAATTCTTAACTGTTTACTAAGTAAGTACTATGTGCCTGACACTATTCTTTTTTTTTTAAATAGTATTTTATTTATTTATTTGACAGAGATCACAAGTAGGCAGAGAGGCAGAGAGAGAGGAGGAAGCAGGTTCCCCGCTGAGCAGAGAGCCTGATGTGGGGCTCGATCCCAGGACCCTGAGATCATAACCTGAGCCAAAGGCAGAGGCTTAATCCACTGAGCCACCCAGCCCCCCCCGACACTATTCTAATTGTTTTATATGATAATCGGTGTTATCTTCACATCAACTCTAAAATGAAGATACTTCTCTTTATTCCATTACTCAAGTGAGTAAACCTAGCCCAGAGAAGTGACAGGATCTCATAGCTAGCAGGTGGTAAAGACAGTAAAGACAAAGGCTGCCTAGTTCTAAGCTGATAAGCCAGTATAAGAGTAAGCACATCCTTATAGTGTATATTCAATTTGGCAGTGAAACTTTAAAATGGGAGGAGGTGGGGCGCCTGGGTGGTTCAGTTGGTTAAGCATCCAACTGTTGGTTTCAGATCAGGTAACTGTCTCAGGGTTCTGGGTTGGAGCCCCAAGTCAGGTTCCCCTCTGAGAGGGGCATCTGCTAAATGATCCTCTCTCTGCATCTAACCACACTCACATGCTTTCTCTCTCTCTCACACATCTTTAAAAGATATATTAATTAATTAATTAAAAATGTGAGGAGGTGATCTTGTGAACATAAATACTTGAGAAAATTTAAGTGCAATGATGACTTTGATCTGGTTAGCAAGAAGAAAAAAATTAGTGTAGAATGTTTATATTACCACATAATATGTGATATAAACCAAGGATATACATAGATGACACACAGTGGAAAAAATTGCACCAAAAATTAATTTACACTTGGTTCTCTTTTGGTTACCAGGATTACAGATTTCCCTTATGCGTATTTGAAAATAAAACTTCTATTAAACAATTTTCATATGGAACTACTTTTTTGTATTTACCCCCACCTACCAGGGTTTAAGACTTTCCAAAGTGTAAACATAGCCACTGAAATAGCTTTAACAAAATGAATTTCCACATTTTGGCTTTCCCAACTATTCTTTCTTAAATTTGATCTGCCCAAGTACACACACAACAGTGACTGCAGCTTTTCCCAATTGCCCCATTCATAATTCATAGTTTTTAAGCAAAAACTGACCTGTGGTACCAAACCAACAGAGGGTTCTAAATGTTGGTATTGGTCTCATGCAGTGATTGAGATTAATGGCTTGGTAGCAAATGCGTTAGTAATTCAGAGATTTGTGATTCTTTGTTTTTGCCAGAATTAAAGGAGAGCCTAATCAACTTAACAGCTGACAGATCATAAAATAATTTCTAATGATAGATCACTATGTGATTGTTGTTTATAATTCAAAAGGAATTAAGTCTTTGACATTTAGTAAGATCCAAATTATTTTATTTTGTTTCATTTTATTTATTTATTTTTTTCTAGGGTTTTTTGTTTTTGTTTTTGTTTTTGTTTTCCTGACAAATTGTGATTGATTCAACATTTTAAATCTTAGGAGTCAGACAGCTTATATTTTAATTCTAGCTTTACCAATTACTAGATATGTGACCCATGTAGGAAATTTCACTCCCTGTGCCTTACTTTTCTCTTCTGTAAAATGGAGATAATAATAGTACCCTTCTAGGAGATTTGTTTTTGAAAAATAAGTTTATTTATCTAAAACATGCAAATCACTTTTTAAGCCATACTAAGAGCTACATAAGAGTAAGATTCTCTTACTACCATTGCAATTATTACTATGATTATTTATATGCCAGGCTCATAAAACTCTTTTCTTTGCAGAAATGTCAGAAAAAGTTTATGCTATTCTTTGTATTCACCCCATTACCTTGGGGAATGAGCACTTCTACACATAACTTAAAGCAAAATACTGTAAAAAATTAGAAGCATGGAAATTTTTAAGTATAAAAACAAAAATTATACACAATAAATATTAAGCCAAGTATAAAAGCCAATGAATATTCAAATTCTTCCTAATACAATTTCCTTTACAATCCTATTCTTCTTTATTTTCTTGAACCTTTCTCTAGGTGAAAAAAGAAGCTTTGTCAATTTCTTTTTTGGACTGAATTAAGCAAAGCAAAGGATGAGTCTTTAGAAAAGAACTGTGTTTTAACAGTTTAACCAATTAATTACACATTGAAGGGTGTGGATGTATGCAGAGGCTTAGAGATGAAATAATAAGAGAAGCATAATTAAAGAAGAATTTGAAATAAATAATGAACTATTCACCAAGTCAGCCACAGATGTGGGCAGTTAATGAGTTATAATATAGAACAAAACAAAGGCTATTTTTGTGTTAGTGTTTCACTCAGCAGTTATAATCCAAGAGTCCACATTTATGTGACCAGGAGGTCTCTGAAGGCATGGGTGATTGATTCTTAGGGGCATCCTGAGCTCTCAAAATGGTACTTAGGAGGCCCTCATGAGTTGTTTCCTGTTCTTGACTTTCATGCTGTATGAATGAAGTCTCTAATAAATCACCTTTGAATAACTGTAATTAAATTACCCAACAGGTTTAAAACACATTTAATTTTCAACAGAAATAAATGTGTATATTTCCATCTTTATTTTGAACTTCCTTCATGCAAAGAAATATGCCTCAGAATGTCACACTTCTTATATCCTTGGTTCTTTTTTTCCCCCCCTTGGTTCTTAAGATCAAGTAAAATATGTTGCATTTGTTAAATTGTCTTCAGTGTTCAAGAAGCATCTCTCTCTCTCACCCACACACACACACATACACACACATGCATATGTACTACAACTCCTTCTCCCTGGCTATACTTTTCTTATGAGCCACAGTTTTAATTAAAAATGAAATGGTTCCCTTTAAGCTGGTCAATTGCTTAGAAAATTTTAATTGATGCATACTCTTTGGGCACATTGTTAACTTTTCCTAACTATATGGCGAGGATGCTTTATTAGGAACACTTGCATCCTATTCCTTTAAAATGCCATTTTATCTCACTGAGAAACATTAGAACTCATAAAACTTTCAGCTTCCTCTGGGACTATAAAAGAGTATCTTATATGGATTAATATCAATTTCATTGAAATATTTAGTAGGTGTTGATTGATGAGATTTTTTTAATTGTTAAGAGTTATGAAAACAAAATCTGATCAAATATGTAACTATTACTCCACTTGACTATAGGTTTTGTAATGAACTATAACTGATCAATCTAGGCCTGGTTATTAGCAGTAAAGTAATTCATCTGTAGCCTTCATATCCATTAATAATTGTGGAAGAAACCTGAGTGAAACCACTTTTACAAGAAATAGTACACAAGGAAGAAAATATGATCAAATGCTAGAGCTGGCATTTTCTTTGTGGAGACTGAGACAGAAATATTAAAAAAAAAAAAACTCTATACACAGCAAGGAGCTGGTTATTCATTCTATTTCTTGTATTGATTGGTCCAGAGCCCACATTAATTTTAATATAGAATCTTGCCCTAGGCAAATATGATCCTACATTTCAAAACCACATAAACTTAGATCCAAAACAAAAAGATGTCCTTATGCCACAAAGCACCTGGAGACTTACTAAAATGCATATTCTTAGGAACCATGGGTAAATAATATGATTCATTTTATCTCAGATGAGACCCAGGAATCATTGGTTTTAAATTATCCCACCAGGAGATCCAAGATAAATGTTCCATGGATTATTTTTGATCAAATATTCCTCTAAACTAATTATGTGTTTAAAATACCTGTAATACTAAGGCTGTTTATCTTTAGCACTTAGAAAAGTACCTGGTATATAACAGTTTCTCAATAAATATTTATTGAATGAATGAATGAATGAACTTCTAATTTTTTAAAATTCTATTTTTGTTCCTAAGTTGATTAGAAAATGTAAACCCCCCTTTTTTTTTTAGAAAATGCAAACTCTAATAATTTCATAAAAACTTTTTAAGCCAGTCTTGAAAAAATTATAAATAATTTATCCTCTTTAAAAACAAACAGGGCGCATGGGTGGCTCAGTTGGTTAAGTGACTGCCTTCAACTCAGGTCATGATCCTGGAGTCCTGGATCGAGTCCTGCACAGGGCTCCCAGCTCCATGGGGAGTCTGCTTCTCCCTCTGACCTTCTCCTCGCTCATGCTCTCTCTCACTGTCTCTCTCTCAAATAAATAAATAAAATATTTAAAAAATAAAAATAAAAACAAACATCATTTTGTGATTCTTAATGTAGCCTTAAGCTTGGTTGAGATTATAACTTAACAAAGCTTGACAATATGTACAGAGGCTTCAAATGATGATGGGAGAGTTCTTAAGTTTCCATAGTACAATCTCAAGAACAGAGGCAAGATCAATAAAATAAACCTTTGGAAAACTAGGAGGCTGATATTTATATAAACTGGGGACATTTATGTCAACATTTTTGCAGCCAGAAATTTTTAAATGTTAAATAGCTGTTCAAATACATGATGAGAGAAGCGCTTGGGTGGCTCAGTGAGTTAAAGCCTCTGCCTTCGGCTCAGGTCATGATTCCAGGGTCCTGGGATCAAGCCCTACATGGAGCTCTCTGTGCAGCAAGGAACCTGCTTCCTCCTCTCTCTGCCTGACTCTCTGCCTTCTTGTGATCCCTATTGGTCAAATAAATAAATAAAATCTTAAAAAAAAAAATGTGATGAGACAATCTAGACCACAAGTTTTTAATACTTACTATCTTCCAAGTGTGCAATTTTCCAGCTTAATTATTTTTCTCCCACTGTTAGTCTGGAAGGTTTTTAGCAATAAATTCATAACCAGAAAAAGGTACTTTTGTATTTGAGAGATTGAATTGTTATAGTAATTAAAAAAATAAAAAATTAAAAATAATAAAAGCCTCTACTGCAAAAAGTGAAGAAATAAATAAATAAGCAAGCAAACAAACAAATAAATAAATAAGGTTTTAGGGAAATAGATGCTCTGCTCTCCAGATTCATCCATCTGGAAGGCGTTTCACATTCCAGTAGCTGAATAAAACTGGATTTCTTCAGTCACATGTACATAAGCCAAACTTAAGAACCCCCTCCCTGTATTTTTGTGACCTAAATACCCACTCAAAGATCAAGGCTCTGTGGCCTTAAAGGAAAACTATACATCCCATCTTCAACTCAATGAGCTTTAATCATAAGGTGAAAAGCATTGAGGTTAGAGCTTCATTACGATGGTTACATGAATCATATTAATTTGTTGGAAAAGACTAAGAATTATGGAGTCAAATTAACACGTTTGGTATTTATTCACTGAAAAATATGATAATATGATAATAGTATGCTTGTTTTTGTTTTTGTCTTTGTCCAGGTGATAGGGGTAGGATAACAATATCAGGCTGATAAGTTATAACACTAAAAAGATCTGCCCAAATTTCACAGATTATAAATGAAATGTGAGACATTTTACTGAATACAATTTAAATTTCTACCACAAAATGGACAATTAATGGTACAAAGCATTTTACTCATTTTCTAAGATCTCCCTATGGTTCCTGCACTTATTTTTGTAATCTACCTACATCTACTCCATAACAAAGGTCAGTGCTGAAAAAAAAAAAACACAAAAAACATAGATATCAATTACTACAACTGGACACAATGTTCTTAGCATGGCTGTCCCATTCTCTGCCTTTTTGCCAGTCCTTAACTAGACAAATAATTGCCAATATCTACACAGAAACTTACTGAAACCCAATCATGGCCACATGTATACTTCAGCCATAAAAAAAATGAATTCCAAAGAGCAATAAACATTCTAGTTTCTTAGCATCAGTTAACATTATGCTATATATTTGCTCAGCATATTTATTTATCTTTCTGAGCCAACTAAAATATAAAAAGTCTCAGGACAATGACTACTTTTTATTTATCCTAGGGACCAGAAATTATTACAAAATAGCATTCACCTTATATCTTTGGATATATTAATTCATCTTCTTATTCTCTTTTAAAGTCTTATGTTTTATGCTTCAGCTGTGTTTGCTTCTCTTTCTAAGTAGCAACTTAAAAATATACTCTGTCCCAGTTATGGAATATGTCTAGGCAAATACGGACTAACTCTATTATTTGTGTTAAAGAAACTCAAAATATATCAATTTCTATTTAAAGCAATCCTCAACTTATTAAATTTTGCATTATGCCTAATTATAAACAAGAATCAGCACAGGAATATACCAAACATTGTGCACCTACTTCCAAACCATGGTGAAAGCACAAAGCAGAAATATTTTACAACATCCCTGTTCTCAAAAATGAAAGTTTTACATTGCTCTATTTTATCTTTTTTGTTGTAATTCCAGCAGAAACTGTGGCCTCTGCTGAATGTGGCCTTTGAATTCACCCAGGCCCAGCTGGATTCGCTCCCAGTAACCCAGGAGAAACTAACACTTCAAATAAATAAAAGAAACTAAAATTTCACTTAAATTCACCTGTGTGCACAGAAGCAGCTTTCCCCCCTGTTAAACAGAAATTTCTATGAGTTGACTAAGTATATTAGCCAGAGCCTCGGATACTTCAAAATCTTCTCAAAATTTAAGGAATATGTGAAAAATTTTAATATAAAAGAATATCTGATTTTATCTATGATTGGTCATATAATTTATATAGTCATATTGGAGTGTTCGTTCCATTGTTACAAATTATAAGTATTAGAGATTAATAATGAAATGTATATGATTTGTCATTCATTTTTAAAATAAACACCAAAAGAAATTTTTTTTAAGATTTTATTTATTTATTCAACAGACAGAGATCACAAGTAGGCAGAGAGGCAGGCAGAGAGAAAGGAAGGGAAGCAGGCTCCCTGCTGAGCAGAGAGCCAGATGCGGGGCTCAATCCCAGGACCCTGGGATCATGACCTGAGCGGAAGGCAGAGGCTTTAACCCACTGAGCCACCCAGGCGCCCCCAAAAGAAATTTTGAACAAAGAAAATATAAAAGGCCATATTTAGATAATTGATTTCACATTATTTTAAGTTTATATATGGTTTGTTAACATATGGACAATAGGATATTTAAAAGGTGAAGAGCCTATACAGAAAATTTCCTGATAGCTTGCTGGTCATTAGAATCATCTGGTAAGTTTCCCCAAAAAACTGATGTCTGGATTTCACCTTCAGATTCCAATTTGATTTGTCTGAATAGACTAGGTCAAAGGATGGAAAGTTTCAGTTATGCAAGATGGGTAAGTTCTGGGGATCCAATGTACAGCATAGTGACTATAATAACAATACTATACATCTGAAATTTGTTGAGAGGTTAGATCTCAAGTGTGCTCAAGTGTGCTCACCACAAGGGAAAAAAAAAAAGAATATGTGACACAATGATTATGTTAAATAGCTTGACTGTTGTGATCATTTCACAATATATATATATATATATTAAAACACCAGATTGTATACCTAAATTGTATGCAATTTCTACTTTTCAATTATACCTCAGTAAAACTAAAAAGGACGTAGACAAAACCTCCAGGTGATCCTAATTCAGTCAGTCTTGAGACCTATGTTTCAGAATGAAGACCAAATAAGGCAAAAAAAAAAAAAAAATTATACTCAGAACCTCATATTAGTTCTTTTGCAAAATGTGTCACATTTCTATTCAATAAAATTATTGTGCTTTGTGTTTTAACTGAAAACTCCCATAAAATGTATCCTGGTAAGTTCTTTTAATTTCAGTATTGTTGCTATTATATTGATTATATATTTATTTCAGTTTACTAAGAAGGATCCCCCTCCCAAAAATTAATGAATTCCTAATATGTTAAGCTTGTACATGGAGCAAAATATTTCATCCAAATTGTATATTTGGATGTTTATTTATTAAACTTCTAAATTTTGTATGTACTGTATTTATTCTTTATATATATACATACATATACATGTATATATGTGTGTGTGTATAAAATAAATCAAGAAGGAGAATTCATGAGCTATTAAAACACAATTTTAATGAAAAATTTCAGGTTTCCTCCTTGAATACTATACTATATATAGTATAGTAATAGTAGTTTAACTATTTATATAACCTCTATTCACTAAATAACTAACAAATTTTCTCCTTACTCTACTCTGAAATGTTATCAAAAGAAATTATAGTTTCAGGTAACAGTTTTTGAAGCAAACAAGCAAAATGTACTTTCATAACTTCTGTATTCTTTTTCACCAATTACATTTTCAGTTCATTTACATTTTCACTCCTAATAGTTGTGGTATTCTGAATATTAAGACTGAATGCCTGTTACTTGAATATATTTAGCTTAGCATCCTATCATGGTGCACTTTACATTGAAATATCTTAATAATTAAAGTTTCAATGGGTGATTTCTTAAATTTATTAACTACATTATCATTTTATGTACATTTTAATTTACAACCTGAATTAGTAGCTTGTATTATTGTCATTAAGAAAAATAGAAAAAAAAATACTAGCAATTATAAGCAGTGTGAGTTGATGTAAGCATTTTTGTTAGCCCTGAAGCAGTTCTGATAGTTTTATTGTCTTAATCAACTTAGTCAACTCTCTTTATTGCTCTTTGGAGGTGGTAGTTTTGAACACATGCTGGGGTGTTAGTTCACTGCTGCCAAATTAAAAATGATAATTCTCATGCGTGAAATAACTGTATGGACTAATGACCAAATATCTTTATAATGTGAGACACTGTTGCAGCAGGTGGCCAAACAATTATACACCATAACATAATATATCCCTAAAGTAAAGAAAAAAAATAAAGACACTTTGATACAATCAAAGCAAAAGCATTAGGAAAAAAATATATATGTATAGATAGATATCATCCATAATTAATAGAAACTTAAGATTCACTATTTTATTTTAAATAGTAAAAATAAAGCATCTATCCTAATGTTTGATTGTTCAGGTATTTATAGAAAATATATTTATTATGCATGCATGAGAAAAGTGAAAATGTGATTAAAGAACCAAAATTGTCAGAGATCTTGACCTTGTAGAATTGATAATTATTTCTTAGAGGATTCACCTCGGGTAAGTGTACCATTGGGTAGAAAAATTCTGAAAATTGAGACTGATTATGGCAAATAAACTTCTGGAAAGAGTAACAGGGGAAGTAGGCAAAGTATAGATCATGAAATGTGTTATATTCAAAACTTGACTTTAAAATTCATCTTGAAGGCTAAGATATTCACATAAGAAGCTTATATTATTCTTGCAGCAAGATGGAGGATGTGTTTGAGAAAAGCAGATAGATTGATTAGGAGTTTTTTGTAAAAATCCAGATTAAGTTTTAGTGTAGGCACTAAAGAACTAATAGCTATGAATGGAGATCAGAGACCAGATTCAATTAATTTATAGAAATTAGATGTACATAATTTTATGATAAGTTAGAGAAGGCATTAGAGTAAATAAATAAAATAAAAGAAAAATAAACTAAACCTGGGGCACTTGGTGGCTCGGTCAATTAAGCATCCGTCTTCTGCTCAGGTCATGATCCCAGGGTCCTGGGAATGAACCCTTCATCAGGTTTCTTGCTCAGTGGGGAGACTACTTTTCCCTCTCCCCCTGCCTCTCCCCAGGCTTGTGCTCTCTCTTTTTTTCTCTCTCACTCACTCTCTTTCTCAAAAAATACATTAAAAAACAAAACAAAACAAAACAACAAACCAAAATTCTGGTGTAATCACCAGATATTACATATATGTGTGTGTGTGTGTGTATATATATATATATATATATATATATATATATATATGCTTTTACTAAATGATAAAGTACTTCCAAAAGGAAAATTCTTATTGAGGATAAGAAGTAAGTGTAATTTAGAAATTTATCTCTCAGAAAGAGTTCTAAGGACCAATAGCTTTGGCATAACATTGGAGTTTCAAACTCCCTAAAGACTTTTCACATCAAAATTCATATTTCACACACTACTTAGGTAGTCCAAACTCACATATATGCTTTAGAACATGTTAAATTTGGGGCCACCAAAGTGGCTCAGTCAGTTGAGCATCTGACTCTTGATTTTAGGTCAGGTCATGATCCCAGAGTCATGAGATGGAGCCCAAGGTAGGGGCTGAAATCAGAGATATAAATGTAAATATCAATAGAGAGCATAGAAAGGGAATATAAATTTGAGGAACATCAAGAGATAGTCATGGAAAGAACTAAAATTTTCTGAAGAAAATATATAGAAAAAGGAAATAGATTTGTACTTTAATAGACTCAATAGTATTACAATAGATTGAGTACTTTAACATTCAAAGAAAATTAGATGAAGGGACAATGTAAGAAGTTAAGAAGAAAGTCTCTAAAAGGAAATTGAGATTACAATAATGTCATATAATTCATTCCAAGGGGAAGGAAAGAGAAACTTAGTACGAATCATATTTTCACTTAAAGAGAATCTAATAAAGACCTCCTGGATATGACTGATTTTAATCAGAGAGTTATTGGTCCACAATGTAGTTGAATAAAATAGTAAAGTCAGAGAACTCATCACGACAGATTGAGTGATCTGCAGGTGAGGAAGAAAATAAAGAAATTTCTTTGTGTCTTAAAAGAGAGATAAAATGGTGGTTAGGTATAGTAGGAAATCTGTAAAATGGTCCCCCAGGATTTCTACCCTGGTATAATGCTCCTGTTGAATGTGAGCTGGCTTTATTGAATGACTTTTAGGGAAGAATAGGTGACTCTGTCAATTAAGTGGCTGCCTTCAGCTAGGGTCATGATCATAGGCTCCTGGGATTGAGCCCAACATCAGATACCCTGCTCAGTGTAGAGCCTGCTTCTTCCTCTCCTTCTGCTTGTCACTCTGCCTACTTGTGCTCTCTATCTCTATGTCGAATAAATAAATAAAATATTTAAGAAATGTAAAAAAAAAGAATCACCTTTAATGAATAAAATTTGGCTGAAGTCATGAGATGTCAGTTTATGAAATTATATTACAAAAAGGCTCTGGTTTTCATTTTAGGCAACCCCTCTGCCATTTTGTAAATTGCTAGTCAAATTAGTGAGCTTGGAAGCAGAATGTAGCACAGAGAATCCTCGAGATGCCTGCAGCTCTAACCAATAGCTTAACTGCAGACTCTGGAGAGACCAGAGACAGAAATATTCAGGCTACACCCAAATTCCTGACCAATAGAAACTATCAGGTAACCAATGATTTTTTTTTTTCCTTTTAAGCCAGTAAGATTGGGAGAAATTTTTTGCAGCAATAGAAATTATTTTTTAAATATTTTATTTATTTATTTGACAGGGAAACAGAGAGAGAAAGAAAGAGCACAAGCAAGGGAGCAGCAGGGAGAGGGAGAGGGAGAAGCAGGCTCCTTGCTGAGCAGGGAGCCCAATGCAGGGCTTGATTCCAGGACCCCAGGATCATGACCTGTGCCAAAGGCAGTCACTTAACCAACTGAGCCACCCAGGAATTCCCAGCAATAATTATTAAAGGATATTAGTTATAATATATACAGATAGTACAGATTTTGATACCTAGAATTGGGATGTTCTCCTCACGTTTAGGCGGAAGATTCATTGGAACCAGATAGTGGTATTAAGGAGAGTGATCATAAAGGCATAAAAGTCCAATGAACACACTTCCTAGAATGTTGGACTTTGAGGAGCCTGTGGATGGGTGGGGAAACTACTATTGAAAGCTGAAGGACAGGCAATCATTTTTACGCAGTAGGAGAAATTTGATAAACATTGTCTTTCGCAGTTATGCAAAAAGCTGAACATATGACTAGTTGTCTACATGAGCAACCTTCGTAGATTTCAAAGCAGTGTTGAAGGTGCTGGCTAGTTTATTTTTGCTATTTAAAGTAGAGTTTGAAAGGAAAGAAATAATTTGAAAACAGAACTCAATAAAGATGCCAGGATTGATGGTTTTGGGAAAAAAAAAAATCCAAGTGCTAAAATTAAGAAAAGGCTTCAGCAAAGATTAAATCCAGGGTACTACCAGGAAAATATGGCATGAAGCTGATACTGAAGTTGTGACTGAAATCTTTTATTAAGACCTCAGAAAGATCAAAAGTGTGCCTCAGAGTTCTGTTCAGTCACATAAAAGGCCCTTTAAAAAGATTAAGAGTGTGTTACCCAGGCCCTCTCAATCAAACAACAGAGTCTCTATGATGTGTAAGGCGTTGCCCTCAGCCTTCTCAACAGGAGCCAAAGGTAGAGATGGACTTGAATCTAAGAGATTTGTTGGTGTGTCTTTTCTCTAATGGAAAGAACCCCAAAAGACATATGAAAGATCCACAAAGTCCTTTTAACACTTCTTATATATGCAGGAACATTACTAAATTGAAGTGAAAAAGAGTCATTTAGGTCCCCCAAATACCTATAGTCAGAAAGGTGCTCACAGTAAGTGCTCAGAAGGCAAAGGATCTGGGAAGCTCAACCTCCTTCAGTCTGGCCTGACACAATCAGGGCCTTCTTCAAGTTGTACTGTAACCTTTTGTGAGAATCTGAGCAACAGGCACCTAGACAAGTCACACTGGATTTCTGAGTCACAAAAACTGAAATAATAATAAATAATAATGTGTATTGTTTTAAGTGGTTAAATTTTGGCATAATAAGTAAGTTACTGGTAGAGAGAGAGATGGACATTAAACAGCATATTTGTATAGATGAAAATGTGTAGGAGAAGCAACAGTATGGATGTTTGGATTAATCTTGGTTACAAGAAGTGATATTTATTTCCTGAGATAAAGAAGATGTAATTATTAATTTGGGGATAGAGTTCAAGAATATACTTTGTTGATAATTTCTATTTTCTTGAGAAAATAAGATATGAGGACTACTGTTTAAAATAACAAATTTGAGTTCAAATAAAAGCAATGGGTAGGGTAGGAGAAGAATAAATGAAACAAGATGGGATTGGGAGGGAGACAAACCATAAGTGACTCTTAATCTCACAAAACAAACTGAGGGTTGCTGGGGGGAGGGGGTTTGGGAGAAGGGGGTGGGATTATGGACATTGGGGAGGGTATGTGCTTTGGTGAGTGCTGTGAAGTGTGTAAACCTGATGATTCACAGACCTGTACCCCTGGGGATAAAAATATATGTTTATTAAAAAAAAAAAAAAATTAAAAAAAAAAAAAAAAAAAAAAAGCAATCTGGAGGGAATCTGGGAATGACCAAACCAGAGAATATACAAAAAACAGTCACAAAGTGCCAAAGGTGAAACATAAATTAGGGTTAATATATTTATACTACATGACGGATAGAATGGAAACTTTTAGGACAAATGGCTTACGTGTAGCTTTAGAGAAAATGATGCATTACTTGACTGGAGAAGAATAGGGACAAGATAATTCTGGATATTGCCAAATATTGGAGTGATGAATTATGAGACCTATTCCAAATAAGAAAATGCATAAAACCCCAAGGGTTCAGCAGATTTGAAAGAAATGGTGGGTTCTAATACCTTATCTATTTGGATCTGGAGTGCAAGAAAAAGACATAGTATGATTGGAGACTGTAATTCTGAAGTTCGAATGCCAGAGTTTGAGGTGCGTGATGTAGCCATTATATAGTGCATGATATAGAAAAAGAAGGAAGTACACGTCAATGATATAGTATAATATGAGGCATAAATTTTATGGGTATGTCAAGAGTGATTATAGATTATAAAGATGCACCCAAGTGCTATAGATGATGACTAATCCCAGAGTTTAGAAAATATGTAGATTAGAGTTCTGAAATATTTTATCTGCTCTGTAACTATACAGAGAAGCAGCAATATTTAGAACAATAGTTATAAGTATTAACAGATTAATGAGGCTGCCTAGATACTAAAATATCCACATTTCACAATATAATCTGAGCATAAGAGAAATAGTAAAAAATAATTTATGTCAGAGATAATATTTTTTATAAAAAGATAAAAAAGTTTCTCTATGATGTATCTTTCTAATCCCAATAATATATACTTTTTGAAATATAAATAAGTTTTATCATTATGAAAGCAAAAGAGACAGAGAATTTGGAAAATGAAGAATTTAAATGCAACAATATCATTTATTTCTGCATTCAGAAATGAAATTCTCTTGACATGAAATATTTTCTTTTAACCTTTCATTTACTCACAACCTTAAACCCAGAAATGCACAAATATACATACATAAATTATTATTGCATATTTAATATCCCACTTTAAATGATCAATTATGACAGTGATATTTAAATCTTAAATTATATTATTGATACTTTCTTACACTGCTATTTTTCTGTAGCTAAAATACTTCTTTTAATAATTTATAAGGTTTTCACCAATAGCTGTACCCTAATTTACCTAACAATTCTATTTTATTATCAGAAATATGTATGTTTCTATTATTTTAATTTGAAAGTAATATAAGCATCCTAATTTACACATCTTTAGGTGCAATACTATTTTTAGGCTAAATGGTATAAATGTGTTTGTTAGATTATAGGGTATGATTTTTTTTCCTTTGAAGATAAAATGTAGGCTGCCAAATTGATATTATAAAAAGTTTTCCCTCGTATACACTTCACCTTTGTAATGGTGATTTTTCTCAATTTGTCCTGACCATTATTGAGTATATAGAGTATATATAGTGCTGTTATCTGGAACCATAATTACCAGTGGCTTTTAGTTAAATAGAAAAAATAATAGCTGTAGTAAGAATCACAGGCAAATGAATTGAGTTGAACTCACAGCATTATTAAGCTACACATTAAATTTTGAAACAGTGTATGTGTCACCCTTCATGTCTGATGCCAGGGCTTGTTTTCTGCAGGACAGTCTGTTGGAAAGGGAAGATGAATGTGAAGTGGGGAGAACAAGAACTACTGGAACTCCATAAGCAAATGTAGGAACACACGTAAGGACTGCACCCCGTGTCAATTCTTGCTAACTTGATGTGGATGTTCTACAAGAGAAGCTAACATATCCTTCTCAGAGCTAAACACACACTTGACCCCGGAATCAGTCTGAAGGATTGGAGAAGGTTGAACAGTCAGTCACAGGCTGAAGTCCATGCCTACAAGGTAAGTCATCAAATGACTGACAGTGTGAGTCAGCTGCAAAAGTGCCTGGTGACTCTGACCTGATCTTCGCAGCATAAAAAAGCAAGATGGCTGCTGCTTTCTGACAACCCTTTAAATCTAGCTCAGAAATCTTCCTTGTGGGGACACCTGGGTGGCTCAGTTGGTTAAGTGGCTGCTTTCAGCTCAGGTCATGATCCGAGCCTCCTGGGATCGAGTCCCACATTGGGCTCCTTCCTTGGCAGGGAGCCTGCTTCTCTCTCTGTCTCTTCCTGCCATTCTGACTGCATGTGCTCATGCTCTCTCTCCCTCTCTCTGAGGAATAAATAAATAAAATATTAAAAAAAAAATCTTTCTTGTGGCCTACCTTAACCAAAAACATATGGGAAGGAGAATTCTGGGAAACCGAATTCAGCCGGGCAAAGCAGACATGTATACAGCCAGGGTATTTTTTTCCAGATTATTACTATGCTCTTAACATTATTACTTTCTTATATAAAGCATACTTTATTTGACTTCAAATTTTGATTTAAAGGATGTACTTAATAACACTTAAAAATAATTTGAATACAGAATATTCCTAGATGTTTAAAATATACATTGCCCAATATTTTATAATTTTCTTGTCCTCTTCTCCAAATGACATCGTGTTTTTTTTTAATTTGACATTATTAAGTTATATAAAATGACTTAATTTGTTTTCACAGAAATAACAATGCTCTTTCTTTTTCATTTACATTTTATAGGTGTTTGTGATTATTAAATAAATGAAGCATTTGTAAGAAAATGTGCCACCAGACTAAATAGACCTGGGAACAATACCACAGAACGCTGTTAAGCACACAATTCTTTTGGTGGGAGAAGTTCATGACCATAATTGAGAGTAACCTACTAATCGCTAATTTTCAGTCTGCCTTGGGCACTTTGGTCAATATATTTCATGGATGAAAAGGAGACATTGGCTAGTGCATTGTGTTTATTAAACAGAGACATCTGAAGAAAACAATTCCAAATGTATACCAAGCTGCCATAACTACATAATCCTTTTTAAAAATATACACATGCATATATAGACACACTTACATTTATATATATGCACACTAATGCATGTAGAAAGATAGACAAATACATAGATGCATAGAAAATTAGAAAGAAAGGCCACACACTTTATCTATAGGTATATAGTATGTGGAGCTGGCTCATATTGGCTTACAAAAGCAATTTTTCTCAAATCCACATTAGGTCTCATCATGTTAGTGGCATCATATGAGCCATAGTGGGGATATTTACCCTATGAAATTGGTAAATACTATAAATATGGGCTTGGGGGAGATTCACTGTAGGGGAAAAGCCAGTTCTGAAACTTTTACCAGCACACCACCTGTTATGTGTATGTGTATACAGATATGCCCAAACACACACTCTCAACTATTTTAGAACTCTTGCAATATAGGGATGCCTAGGTGGCTCAGTTGGTTAAGTGTGTGCCTTTGCCTCAGGTCATAATCCCAAGGTCCTGGGCTCAAGCCCACCAACAGGATCCCTGCTCTGTGGGGAGCCGCTTCTCCCTCTGCCTCTGCCCCATCCCCTGCTCCTGCATTCTTGCTCGCTTGCTCTCTCTCTCTCTCTGACAAAAAAAAAAAAAAAGTAAAAAAAAAGGATTACTGTATATATGATGAAACATTTCATTGTTTTAAACCACCACTCCCTGGTAAACTATATTTGTTTCTATGATGTAGTTTTATCATGTTTACATATGGCCTATAATAAATACTGTTATATAATTGTAATTCCCTCAGGTTTCTTTTCCCATTGGTGTGGTGTAAATAATGGTATGTCTCATGATCAGTGGTATTATATGTTTGACATTTTATGCAATAAGACATATGTAGTCTATGGTTAATCATTCTATTTTTGCTGAATTTTTAGTTTCCAGGTTTTCACAGTTACAAATGTTACAATGAATTTATTATTAGTACACATTTCTCATTTGATCATCTGTCAGGGATCTATCAATAAGGCTCAGATAGCAGGGACCTATCAATAAGGCTCAGGTGGAAATTGTCCTGGCCAACCTTAGCAGAAGCAGGCCAGAGCTTGAGGTCTCACACATGGCAGGACTCCATTCAGGACCCAATGGGGATGGAACTGAAAGCCGAAGCATCTATCAGTGGCAGTCCAGAAGTCCCTGGTGTCTGAGTCCAAAAAGTAAGTTTCTACCCATCTGGTGGTACCTGGAGTCGACTTCACCTGCGCACTCACTGAGGCAAACCCAAGGAAGGACCAGCAGGGTGCCCAGGGCAAAGAGGCCACTCTTTCACACTTTTCCACCAACCCAATGGCTGCTTCCAACATGACGGTCTACACATTTAACAGGGTGAACATGGGACAGGGTGAAGCTGGGTGTGGGCATTATTGCTAAGTACCTGGACAGTGTCTATCTTCATCTCAAGGAGGAGAGGTACCGAAAGACCAAACTACAGAGCAAGGTGTTCCAGGAGTGTGTTAACTGCCTGGAAGAGACCCGTGAGTTTTTTGAGGCCATTGGTTTAAAAAAGGCAGTGCTTCCCAATTAATAGGGCACCTCAGAGTTCTACTGTCTGAGGCAAGTCACCCTGGCCCAGAGCCAGAACCTGGAGAGGGGCAGGGAGCAGAGGCTGGGAGGGGACCCAGAGGCAACCAAACTGAACCTACAGTCCTGGCTATTCAGCCCTTGGCTCCAGACCGCCCAGTTCCTTCTGCCCTGGGGATTCCTAGACTTGATCTAGCAGGAGCAGAGGTTCAGCTCTGAAGTAGTGGAGCTGTAGGGTGCTGCTACCCAAAACCAGGAAGGAGAAGGAAGATGAAAAGAGATGTGAAAATGCACCTACAAGCTGCTGTGTATCAGCTTCATCGAAGGCTGCCTCCTCTAGGGGGCCTCCTGAGCTGGGAGCAGGTGGAGTCAGTACTGTACAGATTCCTCCTTGAGCCCTGCAGAATGACTGGCTGCCTTTCCAGCTGCTAGCTTTAGGAGGGCAGAAATTGTCACAGAATGAGAAACCTTGCCGTTAATGAGTGTGAACTGGTGCCTTCAGTCCTCCTGACTTTCTCCTGGGACACAACTGGGCTAGAGGACATGAAGGTCATGGGGCCAAACCACACTCCTCTATCTTGAAGCTCCAGCTTCTGTGGGGCATTAAGAAGCTCTCTGAAATAAAAGCAGGGTTGTCCTCACAATAAACACATAAATACTAAAATAAAATAAAATAAATAAAAAAAAAAAAATAAAATAAAATAAAATAAAAATACTACTAATAATATATTTATTATGAGGCTATAACTGAAGGCTATATTTAAATGAGTAGACAGAAAAAAAAAAATAGAATTAGTAGTTCCTGGGCGTTTTCTTTCTAAATCTCATTAAAATTATTGTCTTATTAAAAATTGGTAACACCAATTTTTCAGGCTGAAAAATATATATTATCAGATATGGCTGCAACGGTGCATATTAACATTATACTTAGTTTCTACACAAAATTTGTTTTAGTGAATTTTTACTTCTTATTATAGAAAGCATTGAAAAAGATTGTTGAATAAAATAGGGTGGAGTTTACAGTATTTTAGACTGAAGAGCAATGTATAAGAATAAGAAATATATATCATGTATATATAAGAATATAATATTCATACAAGAATAAGAAATATATATCATGTCACAAATAAAAATACATATCATGTACAAAAAGTTAATTAAAGTGTTGCAATTTAGACTGAGATAGTAACTAATTTAAATTGGTGGCATTCTAAGATGAGTAAGAAGGAATCAATGAATCAAAACATGAAGGAAGCATATTTTCTATCTGGAGTCCCTAATATATGAGATAGTATTCATGTTAAGGGTATGATAAGAAGGCCAGTATGGCTGGAACATAGTAGAAGAGTAGGAGAATAATATAACATGAGATCAGGCTAATATGAATGAGACCAGAAAAAAGAGTTGGGATTTTATTCTAAGAGTAGGAAAGCCGTTGGAAGGTTTTTATAAAGAGCAAATATGTGGGCATTTAAATTATCACCCTGGTTGCTAAACAAACAAACAAAAAAAGGTAGTAGGGAATTAAAAGTCAAAAAGGGAAGCCAGTTAGTTTTGAACTGCCCTAACAAAATACCATAGACTGGATGGCTTACCCAGAAATTTGTTTCTTATAGTTTTTGGGACTAGGAAGCCCAAGATCAAGGAGCCAGCACGGTCAGGTTCTGGGAGAGGTCTCTGTCTGGTTTGCAGGTGGTGCACTTCTGGCTGTGTCCCCCAGGGCTGGGAGAGTAGTAAGCAAGCGGATTGCTCTCTTCTTATAAGGTGCTAATCCCTTCATGAGGGCTCCACCCTCGTGACCTCATCGAAACCAAATTATCTCCCAAAGGCCTAGGTCTAAATATCATCACATTGAGGGTTAGAGCTTGAACATATGACTGGGACAGGGTGAGGGTAGGAGAGAACAGGAGAAATTTCAGTACATACCACTGAAAACAATTGCAATGGTGTGGGTGAGAACAGATGATGCTAAATATGAACAACTACTCAAATAATTTTAGCTTGGAAAGGGAATGGAAAAAAAAATGGGGATATAGCTAAGGGGAGAGTGAGGCCAGAAGATATTTTTATCTTAATTGGAGATAATAGTACATATTTATATACTGATGGAAATTATGGCATGGAGGAGAAGAAATCAAAGATGCATGAAAGAGAATAATCAAAGGGCATATGTGGAGAAGGCAAAAATAGATGGGATCCAGAGCAAAGCAGATGCCATTGACGGGAACAGGGCACAGATCTGTAGAAATAGGGCTGAAAGCAGAGGATTATATATGTAGATGGATGAAGACTGGAGATCTGGTGTGAGGTTGAGAGATTTCCCAAAGGGTAGTCACATAGTACCTTTGCGTAACTGTAGAGAGTTTCATTGTACAGCACTAACATAAATGATTTCTATCACCCTAAGATTATAGAAATATTCTCTTCCATTTTCTCCTTTTATGTATTTTTATTTTAAATCTGAAAGTTATTCTTATACTTGATATATATTAGTAATTAATCTGCTTTTCCCTCCAAATTAGCCAATTATTTTTAATCCATGTGTTAAAACCCTCATCCTTACCCTACTTCACTAAAATTTCAACTTAATTATATACAATGCCACTCTTTTGTATGTGCATAGGTTGCATTTATATCATATATGAAATATGTAAAAATATATTAATATGTGCTGTTAGGTTGGACAAAATTTTTAACCCAGATGTTAGCTGCTAAATAAAATCTCAATGAAATTGATTTGAACACTGTTCCACAGCAGGGATGTTATTCTATCTCCATAACTTATAGCTTCTTGATTTGGGTGTTGCATCATGTTCATCTTCACAATTATCTCTGCCTATGACTTGGTGCTTCTATTTTCTTTCAGTTCTCTGTTCAACATCATTTGCTTTTGTTTTAATTATATACATATATATATATTCATATTATATATTTATGTATTTATAATATATTTATATAATGTATATAAATTCCCTTGTAACAATGTAGTCATGGGATACAACTTTCTTCTCATGTGTGGTCAAAGAGAGGAGATTGTTTGGGTTGGAAGGAGGAAGCATCTCAGCCAAATTCAGTATTCTACAATATAAAGATCTATCACATCAGAGTTTTGTTTGGATATACAGTCTTTTACATTTCCTTACAAGCCTGTCTGTCCACTTCTCAGAAGGAAAGCCAAAAAACATAGGCTTTCCCAATTTTGTCTGCAGAGGAAATTACTTGTTCTTTTTAATGGGTCTTTTTTTCTTATACATTACATAGTAATTTTATTTTTTCTTCCATATCCGTGTTGAATACATTAATACTTTTAAAAGGCTTAACCAAAGGTAAAGAATGAGTAATGAGGTAGGTGTGGCAAGACACGCTCTTCAATTTGGTGGCATAAGAGATGGATCATGAAAGACCTGAATGAAAAGACCATCAACAGAAAAGAGCAAAAATAAACAAACAAACAAAAAATAAATAAGACTGGAAAGAGCAAATTGTGGAGAGAAGAAATACTTCCTATATTTTCAGAAAATAGCCGTGTGCAATGATATACATTATTGTTTTGTTTCTAGGTATGCTACATTTATTTACAAGAAAATATGAAAAAAAAAGCACAAAAAATGTCTTCTAAAATCAAAGCAGGTGAACATTGCAATTGTGGGTTTGGAGAGAAAGATTTCCATTTATTATATCATCTTTGCCTAAAAGCAGCATGCTTGGAAGAATGGAATCACGCTGATTACTGTCAGTTATGTCAAAAGGAGCAGAGATGAGGGACAGCAAGGAAAATTCAAAACGTGACAAGGGTGCATTGTGTAAGTGGCCACTCTGTTGATTCCTTTACATTAAAAGCACCAACTTAATGGAATATCCAATCGAAATACAATCTGAAAGAGAAAAACCATGTCCTAGTTACCTCTAAATCAAAGACTTTTAACTATAACCTTAGAAAGTCTTACTCAGGTAGAAGGCTAACTGAAACAACTAATTCTCTCCTGCCAGATGAGAATAACCCAAGCTCTCGGAAGGTGATAACGAAAGGTTCAAACAAGAGCTTCTGAATCTGTAAGTTTCTCAGTATAATGAACAACTAATTTCAGAGTCAGTAAAGCCTAGCTTCACTAATTTATATACATGCTAATTATTTATTTTTCCCAATGCATCTTTAGTTGGAAGTGCAAAGAAATAATTTAAGATTTGGTGTCAGTGGGGAGGAAAGTCTCTAATGACTCTGGTAAGTTTCTTGTCATTCTATATTGAATTTGTTTTCAAATTTCAAATATTTCTTACATATCTGAAATCGATCACTTATTTGGAACAATCAAGAAGGACATCTCTCAAATGATTTTTCCTTTCATGTGTTTCCTGATCCAAATTTCCTCTGTTGAATTATTTTAAAATGGATTTTGAAAGTAATAATAAGCATTATTATTGTTAATACCACTTATAATATGCCTTAGGTGGGATTTACCTATTTTTAGTTTCTATCTTCCACAAATACAGGGTGAAGGTGGTATACCCATTGTTTTGCATTTAAACACCCTAGCAAACATATTCATGATTTTTTTTTTTTTGCTGTAGACAAAACCATGAAATTGAATGCTTTAAGAGATTATTATTCATTTTACAAAATATCAGTGTTATTCAATGTACTTTTGCATATATCAAATGTGCAGTTACAAGGTACAGTTGAAGATTTTATTCTCCAATATGGGAGAGGATTTACAATTTTTTTAAAAGATTTTATTTATTTATTTGACAGACAGAGATTACAAGTAGGCAGATAGGCAGATAGAGAGGAGGAAGCAGGCTTCCTGCAGAGCAGAGAGCCCGATGCCGGGCTGATCCCAGGACCCTGGGATCATAACCTGAGCCGAAGGCAGAGGCTTTAACCCACTGAGCCACCCAGGCGCCCATAGGATTTACAATTTTTTAAACCCATCCCCAAATCACACACACACACACACACACACACACACAATATTCAAAGTGTGTATTGTGTTTAGTTTAATATTTTAAGCACTGATATATATTTTTTATAACCTGTATTTTTAATGCCATTTTAAATGCATTGAGGAAAACAGCATCTGTTTACTATCCTTATTTTAAACTTTATATAGATAGTTAAAAAAATCTTAAATCTGCACAAGGTATTCTCAGTTATAGTAACATTGGGCATGTATGACAGAGGTGTTCAACTGCTTACAATTTCACACAAATGTGGGAATGGAAGCCTGAGGCAATGTGAATAGCAGCTCTTCAGACTTCAAAGGATCTGTGAAGGATTCTTGCTCTGCTCTTGCCATCATGAATTGGCCTATGCTTGGGGAGCAATTAAAATTAAATAGCCTCTGAACAGCAAAATGTGAAAAGCCCTAGTTCTGAGTATGAGCATACTCTATCACAGTAGTGGCAAAGAAAAGTGTTAAGAAAAAGCAAAATAACAGAACAGAGAGGTACATGGCATTTTGTGTTTAGACTGTATATTTTCTGGGCAGCATTTAACTGTAAGCATGTATCTTCATGTTTCCTACTCTTTTAGAATAAATACATATATGTGATATATTTACATGTATATAGGCACACACACGTATACAAATAATTATTAGTGCATTATTGCAAGATCAATGCATCCTTGGAAATTAATCCTTTTACAGCGTTAAGCAGTTACACTTCCTCACTACAGCACTGTAAAGAAATTCCTGGGTGGCTCAGTTGGTTAAGTGTCGGACTCTTGATTTTGGCTCAGACCACGATCTCAGGGTGGTGAGATGGAGCCCTCTGCCAGGCTCTGTAGAAGGCATGGAGCCTGCTTAAGATTCTCTCTCCCTCTCCCTTTGTTCCTCCCCCACTCTAAAAAAAAGTTTTTCTTTATATTTATTTGTAAACAGGATTTTAAAAATGTAAAAAATATAAAAATGTAAATGTTAAAAAATAATTGGAAAACACAAATATATATAAAGAAAAAAATACTATCTCACATCCCAGGATAAACACTGTTAACAATTGTTATACTTACTTTTTTAAAATTTATTTTTCCAAATGTCCCTTTGCATGTGAATACATGATTTTAAAGTTTAAATATATTGAATATACATTTAGTATTCTGTCATAGTTCATACAGTATTTATTAAAATTTTTCTTGTACTTAATACTTTTTCAGAAGTATGTTCTTATTGTTTAAAATGAATGTTTACTAGAAACTACTTGTGCTTGTGTGTATATATTATATATGTATATATATCATATTCATCTTGAAACATGGAATACTTTTTACTGTATTGCAGGTGATAGAATTATATACTAAATGGCTCTTTTTATTCCAAAATTCTTACATAGTACAATATTTTTTAGTAAATCCTTAACCTTATGAGCTCTGAATTCAGTTTGTCAGGGCTTGATTATACAAAATATTAACTGTTTTACTTTGAATTTTAAATATCTCTTTTGCACAGGTATAATCTAGAAAAAAAGAAACACAACTCATAGAAATAATGTATATGTAAATAATGTAGTCGTTCATAGTATTTATTAATTTATATAATAAATACTCAATAAAAGTCAACAATAACCCTAAGGTCATTTCCTCATATATACATTCAAAAGCAAATAAATAAAGTAATTAATTATAAGAGAAATTATAATAATATTTTGAAATGTATGCTTTGATTAATCAACTCACTTGTTTTGGAACAGATTATAATTTAAAATTTTATTTGTATTTACTTATTTATTTTTAAAAATTTTATTTATTTATTTAACAGAGAGAGAGGGATATCAGAAGTAGGCAGAGATGCAGGCAGAGAGAGGGGAGGAAGCAGGCTCCCCACTGATCAGAGAGCCAGATGCGGGGCTTGATCCCAGGATGCTGAGACCATAACCTGAGCCAAAGGCAGAGGCTTAACCCACTGAGCCACCCAGGAACCCTTATTTTTATTTATTTATTGGCAATCTTTCTGAAACCCTTTCTATATATAGCCTCTGCTAAACTTCCTCTATTTGTTATAACTGCTCTCTAATATTTTTCATATTTCAGCCATGGTGCCTTATTTGAAGTGTCATTTTCTCTTTCCAATCATTACTGTACAACTTTTTTGTAGGTAACATGGTATCAGTGAACATTCTTGATATTGCCAAGAGCACACTTAAAATTCAACTTGGGTTCCTATTTCACAAATTTAGTTGGTAGTCACTGTAAATAGAAAGGTCTGTAAAATAGTTTCATTCATTTTGTTTCTCTAGAGTTGAGCAGAGAAAAGTATTCAAATACACACAGACACACACACACGCACACAGAGCTATTGAAATTCTCATAGGGTAGATAGATGCAGACAAACATGAATAATGCAAAGACACCATCTCTGAAGCAAAATGAGCATCAAAAGATGTGAAATCAGTTACCCCTAAGGAACAATGAAACTGTAGGTAGCCTGAAATATTTAAATTAAATCATATTCTAATATGCAATATACTCCCTGAGAGAAATAACTGAAGAGGAATTAGCTCTTTTAGTCCTCTGGGATGCCATTCATTATGTGCTTGAATTAAACAAAAAACATATTTATGGGATTATTTATCTGTATATACATATGTATGCATATAAGGTAGATGCTTTCATTTGCTATTACTGTTGTAACAAATTACCAAAAATGTGGTGGTTTCAGAAAACTGCAGATTTATTATTTCACAGTATTGAAGGTCAGAAGTACGGTGGCAACCTTAATTTCATCTACAAAGTCTCTTTTGCTGTGAAAGATAACATATTCACATGCATAACATTGGACAGTGAAGGTCACGGAAGCCAAAATCTTACCCACCATAGCAGAAGAATCTTAATCTTTCCTATACATATTGAAAACATATGTTACTAAATGTAAATTGTATGACAGGAAACATACTCAAGCTTTTACCAGATTGTTTGATTAAATCCTTACAAGATATCTACTAAGTATTATTTCAGATATTTCTTTTTTATTTTTAAGATTTTATTTATTTATTTGACACAGAGAGAAAGAGATCACAAGTAGGCAGAGAGGCAGGCAGAGCGGGGCTGAGCAGAGAGCCTGATGTGGGGCTCGATCCCAGGACCCTGAGATCATGATCTGGTCCCAAGGCAGAGGCTTAACCCACTGAGCCACCCAGGCGCCCCATTATTACAGATATTTCATAGGAAACAATGCATCTTTTCAAAGTGATTACCGTCTTGTCCAAACACACAAAATGAGTTTAAGATTAGCCTGAATTTGAACTGAAGTGCAGACATCTAATTACTCTGCTTTTTTATTTTATTTTACTTTTAAAGATTTTATTTATTTACTTGACAGACAGAGATCACAAGCAGGCAGAGAGAGAGGAGGAAGCAGGCTCCCTGCTGAGCAGAAAGCCCGATGAGGGGCTCAATCCCAGGACCCTGGGATCATGACCTGAGCCGAAGGCAGAGGCTTTAACCCACTGAGCCACCCAGGCGCCCCTACTCTGCTTTTTAAATTTATGTAACAACAAAGATTCACATGCAGAGTCTTATAACTGAGGTCACTTTTAATATGAAGTAATGAACCAATTGTTGAATTAGTTTTTGAATATGTCAATAGATTCAATAATGTTTTATGTAGGCCTGTCATGACCATAATTACACTCACAAACACACACACGTATGTACACATACATATCTACATGATGTTGTTGCCAAAAGCTTTTATTTTAGAAAAAAAGTTTATTATTTTTGAAACAGCTATGTAAATCCACCAACAAACTGTTGTACTTTGATCTAATTTTTAAAGTTTTTACAAGGCATTAGAACATTCCCCTTCAATTTTATTTCTAGTGAAGAGTAAGAGTAAAATTCCAAGAATCTTTACAGTGTTCTACTTTTTCAAATGTGTGTTCTGATTATTTCTACCTCTATTTTTGTAGCTGCCTTGTATCAGCACATTAAAACTGCAAATTTATTAGAGAAAATGGTACACTTATAGAACTTATGGTCCACTAAGTCTTGGTTAGTGCAATTACATATCCTCCTTGTGTCACCAGGAACAAATGATTTTTAATCATCTAGTGTTGCCTATGCATTTCAGATAATACTCATCCATGGTAATGGGATGAGCCCAAGAAAAAAAGAGAGTTTTAAATAACTTATTTTCCAGGAAATGGTCATGCTGTTTGTCTCATTTGATTTTACTCACTTTTATCCTTGAAAGCAGCTGGGCAAATACATTCTCAAGCTTGTCTACCTTTGCCCTACACTTGAAATATATAGTGCTCTTATGCTGTCAGTTATACCTCTGTGTCCTTTCAAACTACATAGCAGACCCTACAGCCTCACATATCTATGAACACAGTCAATGTCTGTCATGCTTGTTACCCACAAGACAATGATACTGCTCAAGGGAGGTGGTAACGTTGCTGCTCCTTGGTTTTGATCTGTCTGGAAGTAAGTCTCTCGCAGAGAAGAGTTATGTTGGATTCAATTTGCTTGTCAGCTTTGTCACATTCTTCTCTTCTGGCTATATATTTTGTGATTATGTTTTCTTCATTTTCTGCTGATTATATTACTGAAAGTCATTTCTATAGTGACAGTTTCTGTTTGACATTAACTCTGAATCTGATTTTGGGGACAAGTAATGAAAATTTGGAGGAGGGAACTGTTCTTTTTATGATACACAATTTTCTTATAAATTGGAAGTTCATTGCATAGTTCAAAAGACCCCAAATTATATTATGTGTTTATTCTGGGGGTTACAAAATTGTGCACACAGTTTTCAGTGAATTGGTCTTAACTTTTATGAATGTATTTCCCAATCATTTGGTATTAGACAACTAACTTTTTGTTGACTTGTTGTAAGTGTATAATAGAGTACAATAAAACACAAGTGTAAGAGACTACTATATGGTAATAGTAAATACCATATGATAATAATAGTAAATACTATACGGTAATACTAGTAAATACTATGGATATTCTAATTCTTAAAAACTCCATCAAATTTTTAAAAGAAAATTCAAGGTTTTTCAGTCAAGAACCACTAAAAGCTACATCATTTTAGTTATTTGGAATTGACTTTAAATAAAGTAGAAATTATTTTATTGTGCTTTTATCATCAAATGTGATTAAGTATGCACTATTTGTACCATTACTTTAGAGGCATTCAATACAAAAAATTGTTTTTGTCGTCTACATAAATCTTAAAAATACCCTGTTCAAAAATAATAATGAAAGAAAAGCAGAAGTCAAAGTCATTTCATATGTCAAATAGCACCTATAACTCTTTCCCAGACGCAATGCTCATGTCTTGCCATTTTAATTTACTTATTTTTCTTCTTTTCCTCATGATCCTCTTTCTTAAATTGTAGACATATTAAGCAGTAGGAGTTTGTAGATTGATTGCTCCCCAACATGATCTTTGCCTCAATGTTGGATCTATTTCTTTATTTGATATATTTTATTGAATCTTATGAATTTAAAACTGTTTCAGTATTATTTCATACTGTGATCTACAAAGAAGCCCTCATCGTTGGAAAGCCCGAGACCTTAAAATTCTGCTGCACTCTATTTCCTTTCAGTCTTTCCTAGTAAAGTGAATAGCTGCCATCAGAGTTGATCTGTTCCATGTAATAATGCTATTCTGGCCACTACCTAAGAGATGCAAGCTCAATGTACTGGTTCTTTCTGCTTCCAAGATAATGGAGGCAACAGGCTATATCACCCCAGCTAAGGTTAACTATTTTCCTGTTACCTGCCTTCCAACTACTTAGCCAATGCTACTTAAGGTTATTTGGGGGGGAGGATGGGCTCTCCTTCAAATAACCCATTTCTACACTGTTTAGTGCAGCCCGAGCTACTACGGTGAAGAAAATACCAATAGAAGTTTATTTCTTTTGATGGTCCTAACCAGAGTTGCTTTTCCTCCACAAAATGATTAGGAGAAACAGACTCTTTCCATGTCATGACTCCTCCAGCAGTCAACATAAGCAATCTGCAGAGAAGAGGGGAAGGGAGCAAGGTGAAAGCACACATACACTTCAAGTGCCTTAGCCAAAAATGTTTCATTTCACATCATCTCACAACTCACTGGTAATAACTCAGTATCTGACCCACCCATATTCAGAGGCCAAGAAATATAGGGTCTGGCCAGGCAGCTGCTTCATGTTTCTAAGGCTATACTACGGATGGAGGAGCAAGATGCTAATACATAAGTTATTCTTTCTAGGAGGTAAGTATGGGGGGGTAGGTAAGATGATGAGGAAGTGTATTTTGTATGGGTTAAGAATAATTGAGAGCATATTACATACACTATTGGAAAATTATTTTAATGAAAATATTTTTTCACAGAAACAAAAATATTTAAGCAAGAGAAACATAATACCCAACTTCATAGGGTTGTTGTGAGAATTAAATGGGTTTATAAAGCAAATTTCCATTTGTGAACTCTTCTTTGTTATTATTCTTTTTGGTCTTATTACTATCAATAAAATTGAAGCTCTAGCATATATATATGTATATGAAAAGAGAGAGAGTAATCTTAACTATATTTTGAATGTTGTTGTATAACAATTTGAAGTCAAACCATAAAAATATTCTCATTTTTTAGGTGAAAAATGTTCAAATATCAGCTAGTACTTGTCAGGCCAGATGTGATAAGGAGCACACTCTGGTTCCATGGTCCTCACCCATTGGTGTAACTACTGTAAGTGTGTAAATGTTTACTTTATATAACAAAAGGGACTTTGCAGATGGAATTAAAACGGCTAACCAGCTGACCTTAAAATGAAAAGCCTATCCTGGATTATGCATGGCCCCATATAAAACATGGCCCCTTAAAATCAGAAGAGGAAGGCACAGTGTCAGAGAGAGAGATACAGCAAAAGAAAAAGTGTAGCACAAAGGCATGAGAATAACGCATGTCATCTTTTCTGGCTTAAAAGAAAAAGGGATTTGAGTACAAAAGAATGCAGGTGGCCTCTGGAAGCTAAGAACAAAACCTGGCAGAAAGACAGAAAGAAAATTGGGACATCAATTCTACAACCACAATGAATGAATTCTGTGAACTAGCCTGAGTGTATAAGTAGATTGTAGAGCCTCTAGTAAAGAACTCACCTCTGCTGACTTGTAGCCGATTGAGACCCATGGTCTAACTTCTGACCTATAGAACATGAACTTATAGATTTGTGTTGTTTTAAGTTGTTATGTTTGTGGCAACTTTTTAAATCAGTGATAGAAAACTAATGCATTATTTTTAAAAATATATTCTGAAACTAATCCCTTACCTCATCTTTTCCCTCTATAGTAATCACATAACTGATCTCCTTGCTTGTACTGAAACTTAGTCTAAAGTATTTTCCATAAGGTAAGCTGGACAATCATTTAAATATATGAATCAAACACTATCATTGTCCTGCCTCTGTCTCTCCAACAGCTTCCCATCAGGGTTTTACTTAAATCCAAAATTTCCTTTGTTATTTATAAAGCTTTACATTTCCCACCAACTAAACTATTTCTACAAGGTGATTTAAACACAGTGGTCTTCTCCTGCTTCTCAAGCATGTCAAGTGTATTTCCACATTAATATTTTTTGCATATGTTCTTCCCTTTACCTGGAGAGTTCTCCCTCCAATATTGGTAAGTTTTCTTTCTACATATTTATTCGGATCTCTGTCTGTTCAGATATCACCTGATCAAAGATATCTTTTACATGAATGACATAAAATAGCACCTCTTTCTCATTATCCTGTACCTTCCTATCCTACTTTTTTTTTTTTTTCCTGCAGAGTACTTGTCACCACCTAGTATTATTTCACATATTTATTTATTATTTATGTTATTTATTTGCTTATGTATTATTTTGGCATAAGAGCATAACTTCTTATTTCATTCAGTGTCATACCCAGAAAGCCAAAAAAGTTCTAAAAATATATTAGATGTTCAATAAATATGTAGCAAACCAATGTTGGCTTATGAAAGTATAATTTGGGTAAAGGAGTTTATATCACATTCACATTACAGAAGAATCAGTGTGGCTAAGTATTGATTAGATAGTAAGACATTATTGAAAAAGATAAAAAACAATAAAACTGTTAGAAAATTTTATTCTCAGGTATCTCTGGTTAAGTCTTTAACACCTGAATTATAGCAAGATTCTCCTCTCTAGATTTACAGTTGGTGTTTTTGAGTCTTTTCATTTCCTCCTGCTATGCTCTCCCTTTGGAATAACTACAACCCATTTGCAGTTTCTTCTGAAAGCTATATTTCTTCTTCCTGATCCAGATCATTCTAGCCAACTTTTTATCATCATTATGAATATGTCATAGAAAACAATATTGCCTTTTATTTCATAATGGAAAGTAGTCTAAAAGAAAGTCATCATGAAGTCAATATTCCTCACAACACTCCTTCTACAACAATGGCCACATATGTACACTACCTCAGTGATCACCCAAGAATCCATTCAGATTCCCAAATATAAACTGACTACCATCGTGCATTACTACATTATGCCTCCTCTCCCTCAATAGCACCCCATCAAGCATTAGAATCTAACCAGTCTATTAATTATCTCTCAAATCTGTCTACTTATTTCTACTCCTACCATTTCAGTTCAAACTTTCATCATCTTTCACTATCTTCATTCACAACCTAACTCTAAGCCATTCTTTCCATGTAGCCAACTATAACAATGTTGGTCATCTCCTTGTTTCTCTCTTTCTTTAAAGCCTTTCAATATTTTAATAGTTTATCACGTATGTGTCATGAACTGTCCCATATTTGTTAGCTTGAAATAAGAAAAACTATATTATTTCTTCACAAATTTGTGGGTCAACCTGGGCTGGCCTTCCCTGAATTTGTCTTTTGTTGGTGTCTCTTAGCCATGCATCTGGCTGCACTTTCCAATGGCTTCAGTGGAACTGAATACCCTAAGATTGTCCCACTCATAAATCTGGTAGTTGGTTCTGATTATTGGTCAGACTTCCCTGTTCAGAAGCCATTTAGCTTCCAATTAGATAGATAGGGCTTTTTTATGTGGCAATCTTAGGACAACAAGAGAGGGATAGCAAAAGCTTCAAACTTCTTAATGTTTGGAATTGGCAATAACACTAAATCAACTCATGTTTATTGATCAGAACAAGTCACAAGGCTAGCCTTGATTCAAAGACGGGTAAAATAAATGTCACCTTTTAATAGGATTTATGGAAAAACCACATTTCAACAATACATACAAACAGATATAGGAAGAATATTTTCTGGTCATCTTTGCAACAATTACCCTAATCTTCTACAAAATAAAATGAAAAATTACATTGAAGACACTCAACACCTTTGCCTTAGTATTCCTTTCCTACCAAACCTTATTTCCCTCCACTTATTTGCGAGTAACAAGTACTACTAGCACCCTGATCTAAAAACCCTCTTATTACTTTGAGTTTTAATCTTAGCACCCTATTTCTAAATTTTTCTCCTTGAAAGATCCCTTCTTTAACAAAGTTAGTTTATTTGATTTTTACAATTTATAACTTGCTAATTCATACCTGCATTATTGAACCAACAGCTTGTCCTTCAAAGACTCCTGGCTAAACAGTCACTTCCATGATTCTTCAACTGGCTAAGCCCTCATCTCCCTCTAGAGCTCTAATAAGGAATTACCTCTTCCAAAAAACTTCTTAACCTGTTGACTTTCCATCTAATATTTGGTTAAGTGCTGTTCACAGTTCTCACAACATCATGTTTCACAATGAGCTCATTTACCTATATGCTGATCCCTTCCTGTAGATTTTAAATTATTTGAAGGAAGCCATATGTCTTACTCACCATTCAATCCGTGGAAATCTAGCATTATACCAGGAATTTAGAATAAGTTTGACCAAATTTGTGAAGTGTTGCCTCAAATCATATTCAAATTGAAAGACCATTACTTCGCTCTGGCCATTGCCCCTGGTGAATTTGTTTCACAACTATACACAGAGATATAAAATGTCCTTGAGAAACTTACTATGCTATTAGCTTAAGGAATGGCTCTGATATACAGAGAGTTAACAGAGTCTTGCTCCCCTTCTTTGTTAAAGAAATACTATAGAAATTATTTGATCACTGATTATAGTAAAAAAATAAAAATATTGAGCTGCAATTTCTAGAATCAAGGGCTCTCCAAAATATATGTATTTTATTAAACATTTCTTTTAATTTTTCCATCATTATATCAATAAAAAATGTTAATAATGGATTGACAAGCTCACTATTTTGCACATTAAAAATAGCTACAAGTCACTTTTTTTTAATACCATGATTCTTTATCACTCTCTTTGTTATCATTATAGTTTCAGTGTCTATAAACATTAACTTAGATTAACATTTTTTTAATAAAACACTTTTAGAAGGACAGACTTGATGGTACCTTTTGTTTTAAACAACAAATTACATCTTGAAATATCCCTCAGAAATGTTTATCAGAAGTTACATCTACTTATTTTTTTTAAATGTTAGTTTCTGTTTGTTTCATACTGCAACAGTTTCATCTAACAACTATTCTGACTGGTTTCTGCATTACTTGTTAAAAGTTTTTATTGTCATATAAACAAAATTTATATTGTCATATAATCTGCAACACTGCTCCTGAAAGAAAGAAATGAAAACATCCTAAACACTAACAGGAAATTGATTAAATAAATTATGGTACATGACCATTATCAACTACTATGTAGAAATGTTCAGCTATTTTAAGCTTTATTGCTGACATGGAATGTTCAGGCACACCAAGAGGTAAGAAGATATCACTACACATACAGTATGACTTCAATTTACACTGAAAGGCTAACTATACATAAACACATAATTTGAAGATAAATTTATGATAAAGGAAAGGAAATAAACCAAACTCTTATTTATCTGATCTCAAAAAGGAGAAAGAGATGATTTTCTGAGGGTAAAGAGTATATTTGTGCTTTACTTATTTTCATGAATTAGTTAATGACTATCAATAGCAATAATAGCTAACATTTTTTGGTAGCTTACTACATGACAAACTATTCCAGGTTCTAAATAGTGACTTCCTTAATGTTCATAAAAACTTGATGAGACATCTATTAGTATCTCCATTTAATAGATTTTTATTATTTTTAAAAGATTTTATTTATTTAACAGAGAGAGATCACAAGTAGGCAGAGAGACAGGCAGAGAGAGAGGAGGAAGCAGGCTCCCTGCTGAGCAAAGAGCCCAATGCGGGGCTTGATCCCAGGACCCTGGGATCATGACCTGAGCTGAAGGCAGAGGCTTTAACCCACTGAGCCACCAGGTGCCCCAACAGATTTTTAAAAGTGAAGCACGGTAGGTGAATAACTCAAATGAGATCCAAAAACTTGAAAGCTTTTTTCTAAAAGGATATGAAACCAGGAGGTATGAGTTTGAGCTTGTCTAATCACCACAGTTTATGTGGTTTTGTGTAATTATTTTAACACCATACATTACAGAAACACCAGAAAACTGGCATTAATTAATCTCAAACAATACTGTAATTTTTAAATTAATATCAAATACATGGGGTTGCACTCACTGTTTTCTCTTCTGCTTTGTTTTAAACATAATGTTGTGCCTACTCTTGATAATGATAGTGTTTAATTGGAAATTTTTTTAAGATTTTGTTTTTCAACAATCTCTACACCCAATACAGGGCTCAAACTCACAAGTCCAAAATAGGGAAGTTCTATTTTTAATTTCTTGAGGAACCTCCACACTGCTCTCCAAAGAGGCTGCACCAACTTGCATTCCCACCAACAGTGGAAGAAGGTTCCCCTTTCTCCAGATCCCCTCCAACACATGTTGTTTCCTGTCTTGTTAATTTTGGCCATTCTAATTGGTGTAAGGTGATATCTCAATGTGTTTTTAATTTGAATCTCCCTGAGGGCTAGTGATGATGAACAATTTTTCATGTGTCTGAAGGCCATTTGTATGTCTTCATTGGAGAAGTCTCTGTTCATATCTTCTGCCCATTTTTTTATATGATTGCCTGTTTTGTGTGTGTTGAGTTGAGGAGTTCATTATAGATCCTGGATATCAACCTTTTGTCTATACTGTCATTTGCAAATATCTTCTCCCATTCCGTGGGTGCCTCTTTGTTTTTTTGACTGTTTCCTTTGCTGTGCAGAAGCTTTTGATTTTGACGAAGTCCCAAAAGTTTATTTTCGTTTTTGTTTCCTTTGCCTTTGGAGACATATCTTGAAAGAAGTTGCTGTGGCTGATATCGAAGAGATTACTGCCTATGTTCTCCTCTAGGATTCTGATGGATTCGTCTCACGTTGAGGTCTTTTATCCATTTTGGGTTTATCTTTGTGTGCAGTGTAAGAGAATAGTTGAGTTTCATTCTTCTACATATAGCTGCCCAGTTTTCCCAGCACCATTTATTGAAGAGACTGTCTTTTTTCCACTGTATATTTTTTCCTGTTTTGTCAAAGATTATTGACCATAGAGTTGATAAAGGGTCACATGCTCTACAACCAACCAGGCACCCCTGGAATTACTTTTAAATTCAATCCCTTTGTTCATGTAGGTTAACCTAGTATGTACACAAATACTTTTCTTTTCTTTTTTTTTTTTTTTAAGATTTTATTTATTTATTTGACAGAGAGAGAGACAGCAAGAAAGGGAATACAAGCAGGGGAAGTGGGAGAGGGAGAAGCAGGCTTCAGGCTGAGCAGAGAGTCTGACGTGGGGGTCAGGGATCATGCCCTGAGTCAAAGCCAAACGCCCAATAACTGAGCCATCCAGGCACCCCACAAATACTTTTCTAAGGCAAGTATAAAATCAAGATAATGCTATCTAGTTTCACAGAATTTTTCTATCAGAATTACAACAGATTAGATATAGATTACCACAAGATTATTTGTTACTTTTTGAAACATCTGCTTCAATTATTCAATATAATTGAATATAATATAATTGAATTTGTATTTGTACAAATTTGAATTTGTATTTGTACAAATACAAATGTTATCGTATTATAAATTGGATCCTTTAATTATACAAAGTCCACACAGACCTAAGTTTTGAAATTATCTCCAAATTTCCTCAGCCTTACCTCTTAATTTTTGCTTTCCCATTGTAGACCCACTGTTCCAGACAGTCTCACTTGAATGATTTTGCCTGTATATCACTTGCTTATTGCCACCAGCAACTAATTTAACACCGATGGCATTTGTGAGACAGTGCTAGACACCACTGTGCTGTGATTTTGCCGATATTCTTCTGTCTCTTTCTTTAAAATCCAACTCTTTCAAATTTCCCCAAGTTTTTTTTTTTTTTTAAACCAGATGTTTCTAACTGTTTACACTCTCCTCTGAATGCCTCTGGCATTCATGAGTATGGTTTTCACCTTGTATATTTGTACTTGTTTGCACTCTGCTTTGGAGTGTGTGGAGAAAGCTAAGAATCCCATGATCTTTATGTACAAATAGTTCATATGTTTGTTAAAAATAATGAATTTTCCTTATATTTTTCAACAATGTCTCCTACATATCTTTTCAGATGGTCGACACTGAGTAATCGGTAGATGACTATTTCTTGAAGTGACATTAAAATGCGATGAAAAATAAGGCATAATAAATAATATAGAAAAATAAGTAGAAAGTCAAGAGGGAAAAGAAAAAGAAAAAAAACTCAAAACAGGGGCACCTGGGTGGCTCAGTGGGTTAAGCCTCTGCCTTCGGCTCAGGTCATGATCCCAGGGTCCTGGGATCGAGCCCCACATTGGGCTTTCTGCTCTGCAGGGAGCCTGCTTCCTCCTCTCTCTCTGCCTGCCTCTCTGCCTACTTGTGATCTCTGTCAGATAAATAAAGAAAAAATCTTAAAAAAAAAAAACCTCAAAACAGAAAAAAAGAATAAAAGGTAGGGGATGGATAACACAATCATGACACAAAAACTATTCATACTCTTACCAAAATATATTTAAATATGAATTGCAAAGAGATTTTTACTCTGCAATATGATCAATTGTAGAATTTTTAAGATATTCTGCTTCTTAGTTTACTAATAATGAGTCAAACTCCATAAATACTAGACATTGATTTCCAAGTTTTAAAAGAAAAAAGAGTAGAGTCCTATAGTTTTTTGGTTTTTTTTTTTTACCATTTTTTTTGGCTATGCTTAAAGAAATATTATATCATTTCAAATATACTTTAATGTACTTCTGAGCTTAGTAAACTTATGTAGAGCCAACGTCAAGCCAAGATATACTCAAAATTTAATTTAGAGGCTAATTTAATAACTCAGCATGTCATCCTTAGTCTTACAGAATTACTTCATTATCAAAACCCCATAGGACACTTTATAATCAAGTAAACAAAACTTAGGAATTACTTAAAACCTCTAACTAAGAACACTGTAAGAATTTGCCATATCTAGATCATTTTCTGTAGTGCATATAAACATTGCTATTGCATACTTTATTAAAAAGCAAAGATAAAAGCAAGTTGAGAATAGATTTATTGTAAAACAATTCAAATTTACATGAAACTATTGATAATAACTATATAACATGAAAAAAATTATTTATTGAAAATCTCAGTACAGAAAACTTCTTGTTGGCTAAAATAAGCAATGTACACTTAAGTACATTTTATTTTATACACCTTCTTCTTGCCAGATACTAATTATAAATTTAGCTTCTCACAAAACCCAAATTACCACCTGATATGCCATAACAACACCAAAATTTACATATTGAAAAATAATTATCTCTCTAATCTTAACCTTGACCTCCTTATGGATTTCCTATTTTAATTAATTCAATGATCCTTGCAGTCAAGCCTACACCTGGAAGTGATCAAGACCTTTACATTATCATTTATTATAATTACTTTTCTTACTTATCTTTAGCTTTTTTCTTTAGATTTTTTTATTTTTTTTTTATTATTTTTTTTAAGATTTTATTTATTTATTTGTCAGAGAGAGAGTGAGTGAGAGCGAGCACAGGCAGACAGAGTGGCAGGCAGAGTCAGAGGGAGAAGCAGGCTCCCTGCAGAGCAAGGAGCCCGATGTGGGACTCGATCCCAGGACGCTGGGATCATGACCTGAGCCAAAGGCAGCTGCTTAACCAACTGAGCCACCCAGGCGTCCCTAGATTTTTTTAAAGATATATTTTGATTCAATCTATATCAAGCCAGAATTAAATCAGAAACTACCACGTGTAAAATGGACTGTATTTCAAGGCTTGAAATTACGGTCAAAAAAGTCTCAAAACTATATAAGACAAAACCATGATGTCCATTGCAGACTATCTAAGTTCAAATTCCTTTTACACCAGTTTGTTCAGAAACATATTTATGATAATAGGCCACAAACAACTCAAATCAATAGTAACTCAGTATGAGTTTACATATTTTAATGTAACCACTGAATTCCTTAGCAATTTATCTTTATTATAAATTTTGATTAATCTTAGCTAAGACTGTAAAATCCCCAAATCTAAAAACCCTGATGTATTTTTCCCAACTCTTCTCTCTTTAGAAGCCTTTACAGTTTATTTTGATTATAGTATAGCTCATATTGATTATATTTTGATTATATAGTATAATATATCCTATAGTATTGTAGGATATTATATATCCTTTGCTGCAACAAATAGCAAGGTTTCGTATTTTTCATTACACATATGTTCATTGTAGTCTTGGATTGATACCTTTTTTTTTCTTTTCTTAAAGACTTTATTATTTATTGCAAGACAGACAGAGTGAGTGAGAGGGAGACATGAGTGGGGTGAGGGGCAGAGGGAAAAGTAGATAGACTCCCTGCTAAGCAGGGAATCTTATTCAACCTGGGGCTGGATCCTGGAACTCCAGGATCATGACCTGAGCCAAAAGCAGACACTTAATGGACGGAGCCACCGAGGCACCCCAGTACTGCTTCAATTCCAGAATTTCATTTTAATTCTTTTTACAATTCTAGTTCTTTTACAAAATTCTTTATATGATCGTATATTTTCTTGAACCTATTAATTACAGATATTTTGAACTTAAACTCTGTGTCTGATACTTCTAAAACCTTATTTATTCACAGATATTTGTAGCTCTATCTTATTTTTTGTATGTAATGTTTAGATCTTATTTCTTTGAGTGTTTTGACATTTTTATCAGGTATAACAGATTTTGCAGAAAAATTATAGAAGTTTGGGAACATATTCTTTTTCTTCATAGTTCAACCAGAAAGATATAGTGAGAAGATAATTTCAATCTAATGAGCTACCTGGATCTTTTCTTGAAGTTTTTGAAAGACTCTATGTAATTCTGATTTATTAACACTCTTAGAATGTAACCTTCCAAGCTTTCAACTGAGAACCTGGGATATGTAATAATACCTCTCCCTTTACTGGGTCCGTTCCTCCAATGTTTGTCTCCTCAGCATTCTGAAACTTCCCAGAGTCTGTTCCATGTTTCAAAGACACTCTTCTGAACACCTTTCTCTGAAGAGTTTCAGAAATTCACACATATCTGAGAAAGTCACTGAAACAGCAATGACATTTTCAACAAGTAGCACTGGACCAGGTTGTTCTCAAAGGCTCACCAGGGAGTCACAGTAATTCTCTCTACAGTAAATGCCTTGAGTAGGAAACCACATGCATGAAGAAGAGGGAGGAGTAAGAAAATGAGAACAATGAAGTGAGAGAAATAAGTGTGTCACTACTTTGAATAATGTCACTTAGGATTACAAAAATATTATTAGAGAAAAACATACTATTTCCTCATGTACCTATAAGGAACATGGCTTTTATTTCTGTGCTCTCTATTCTAAATTCAGGTCTTTAAGTTGGTCTCCAGAGATGAGAATTATGTACTTTGATTGACTAAAACCTGAAATTAACCTGGTTCTGTATTCACTCTTTGATGGAGTAGGTTTGTTAAATGTCAATACACAGAAGAGATCCAGCTTCATATTGTCTTATTACATTAAGCTTATGGTCAAACTCAAGTTTATATCTGAGGTTACATGGTCCAAGAATGTATTCCAGCAAGAACATAGAAATCTTTTCCCAGATCATTTGTCCAACTGTAAACACATCAGTAGTCTTCCTATAACAACTTCTTCTTTCATATTTTCTCTTCACTAGTGAAAAAAAAACAGTTTGTGTTGTGTGTCCAGCTGTCTTCTATCTGAAGGATAACCTCCATAAGCTCCTACTCTGACTGGTAGACCATGTGATGTTTTGGGCCTCCTGGAATTACTGTCAATTCAGAGATGGTATCCAAGAACTACTAAAGTGTGATTATTTTCTTTCTCCAATGCACAATCACCCTGGGAAATGTCTATATGTCCCTTTCCAGAAGGCTTAAAGAAAGATTAACAGCATAAATTTGGGGCCATGTACTGAGGTCTTTCCATAAGGAGAACTGGCTGTCTCTTTATTCAAAGGGATTCTGTAAATTGGCTCAAGTCTGGGAATTGGTTGAAGGGCCATGACTCTGTTTTTATGATTCAAGTTAGATTTTTGCTCCCTTATCCTAAACTTTTCTGTTTATAAAGATCCAGAGGGAATTTAAATAATTCCCATCTATTTCACTTTTAGAAACACCATAATCAACTAGTCAAAACCACAGGTCTCTTTGAATCAGACTATTCTGTGTCCAGGTTTATCCTGCTGTCCATTATGGTATGCATGCCTGCCTTGTCTCTGGGGACCAGACCTACCACTTGGCCCCTGACACTCAGGAATCCAAGTATTCATTTCTATTGCATTCAGGTTTTTCAGTTCAGTAGTTCCACTAAAATTTATAGCCTTCATATAAGAGTGATCACAGAGCTCTTAAAGGATTTTGGGTTTCCCCTCACAAATTTATTCCTTACAATCATCATAAAACATATGTTCTTCAGATCCTTGAATAATTAATGAATTCACCTTAACATTGCAATCTCCCTAAGCCTTTGTAGCTCATCCACTATAATATACTAAGGCAGTTTTGACAATTTAACTGCATTTAATTTGCCACCTTTTGGTCCATGTTCAAGTCAACCAAACAAACCAGTCATTAGAGGCTTGTTTTGTTTTAGATTTTATTTATTGACAGAGAAAGAGATCACAAGTAGGCAGAGAGGCAGGCAGAGAGAGAGAGAGAGAGAGAGAGAGAGAGAAAGCGAGCCAATGTGGGACTATCCCAGGACCCTGAGATCATGACCTGAGCTGAAGGCAGAGGCTTAACCCACTGAGGCACCCAGGCGCCCCTCATTAGAGGTTTTTAACCACTCATATTGCAACATTAAAAGCAGAATCTCTGTTCAGTGAGCCCACATCAAAAAATTCAGCCTGATCCAACTTTATGTTCCACTGCTATCCCACATCTTCAATATCTCTTTGTACACATACTCCCAAGGATTTTATCTGTATAATTTGGAGAAAAATCATGTAATTTTTTGGAGTGTAACACACTTTCTCATGGGAAACATGTTGTACCTCACCTTCAGGGCCTGCTTATACCGTGTGTAGCTATAAGTGTAGAAGGAAAGAGAGGTGTTGGTGGATCCAGAAGAGAATCAGCAATGTTTTGTAAGGTAACAACCTCTTGAGAAACTATTTCAATTTACTTGGGGAGAGCAGAATTGATCATTCAGAACTAGAACAGCTTATTCTATTTGCAAAGATTCATCAGAGTTTGGGGTTTAACATCTCCAGTTTCATCAGGATCTTTTCATTTTTCCCCATTTCAATTTTTAGAATCAATTTTTTTCCAATAAATGCCATCAGTTTAGCAACAGATACCTTGGGAGATTAAACAATCAATTTGCATTGTAATTAAACCACTTACTGAATGTGATTTTGGATTTGTTTTTTAGCAATATTAGTTCTGATCCCATAGAATATAATTATTTCTTTCAAGGAAGAAACATTAAAATGCTAGAAAAGAGGGATCAATTGAGAAAAAATTTGTAAACCAAAGGGGACCAGAACTTGATGATTTTGAAAAATCAGCTTCTCCAAGTAGCAAAAGACACTAAAATGAAGAGATTCATTGTCAAGATATGATGCTGTAGAGAAAAGTCCAAAAGAGTGATTATACCACCTCTTGCAGAAACCTCATAAAACCAAAAGTTCAAGGTCAGAATATTTAGAAACACAAAGAACCCTTTTAATAGACTAAGGGTATACCTACTTGAACCTAACAGTCAAACCTGTATAGCTGTAGCTGTAGAATACTTGAGAATACTCTCCCTGAACCATCTCAATAGAAGGCCAATTATATATATATATACATATACATATATGTATATATATACATATATTATAATATATGTATATGTATATATTTTATACATTTCTGTATATAATAATATATGTATATATACATATATATATATTTATGAAGGTAAATATGAAGTATATGTGAAGGTAGTATTTCTCTAATGGAGTAACAGTTAATAATATCCATGAAATATCCAAAATACGCTTGTGAAAATTGTTTCAACAGAAACACTGTCTTTTTGGACTAAAAAGGAAAGAAAGACACAAATCAAAAGAAATTCCAAAATTCTGACATGAATAAAGTTTATAAAGTTATTCAGTGGCAAGCATGTGTTACTTTCCATGAAAAAGAAAGAATGAATAAGAAGGTAGGATCAAATTCCTATAAGGTGGAGCCTAGAACAACTAAGAACTACTCTGAGGCCTTGCAACTTAAGAAATTCCCCCACCTTTGCCAGAGTAAACTTCAGAACATCAATGAAGACTGACTTTTTTATTCTTCTTTTATCTGGAATATAGACTTCTTTTATCCTAAACCTATGCAACTATTGCATGTCAGTTTTTTGGGGACAGTCATCTTGTTTCTTTAGTTTCCAGGTCACAGATGGAGGGAATTTTGCTGAAGATGTTCTTAATGGATTACATTCAGCAGCCTCATCTCCACCTGTCTTGAATCTAAGTGATGAGCTCCTACATAATAAATAGATGTCGATATGGAATGAAACTTTTGGGAAACTTGGAAAGGAGTGAATATATTTTGCATGTATGAAGGGTGTGAATCACTGGGGATCTGAGGGAGGACAACAAAAGACATGTCTTAAGGTTATACCCAATGGGTAATGATTTGCTCTACTTGAGTATGAGTGGCTCTGTAACTTGCTTCTTAACCTTTCAAATACGACAAAGGTGGTAAGATGAATCTCACATGATTATGTCACATTCTATAAGACTCCAATTTAACCATCTGGAGGCGTTGAAGAAGCAAAGTGCCATGAAGTAGATAAGACCACCTGTAGACTACCAGTTTAAGCTGAGGGCCTCAGCTCTGTAACTACAAGGAACTGAAATTTGTCAACATCCATGTAAACTTTGAAGACAACCCTGAGCCACAGACAAAATTGCAGCCCCAGCTGACCCCTTTGCACTCCGATGTGATCTTTATTAAATGATACCGCTAACCCATCCCCAGACTTCTGATCCACAGAAATTGTGAGATAATGTTTTCGAAAATCACTAATTTTGTGGCAATTTTTACACAGTGATAGAAAACTAAGGAAATACTTACTCTGATTTAGGCAATATAACAAGGGATTTAGATCAAGTAGATGTCTTCCAAAGTAAACTTTGGCTTTAAAATTCATGATTTAGATGATGTGACAATAAACTATAGTGCCCAGTACCAGATAAAGTAAGAGGTTATCCTATAAATATGCTGGATTTCAGGATATATTTTCAGTCTGTATTAGCACAAGGAAATTCAGGAATAACAAAATATAGATATGCCAGTTGAGCCCCATATCAATTCTAGATTAATACAAAATACATTTGTATCTTTAATTTGCATTTAGTACATGGAAACTAAAAGAATCATAAGCTAATCAAATCACAGCCTGAAGACATTTTCATGAGAAGAGGTTAAATGTGTATCATTGCCTGAGCTTAATGCAGGCATTTTCACAAAAATAGGGTATTTTTACGTTATTCCAATGATTGGCAATGAGAGTAAAATCAAGATAAAAATGCCCTAATTTAAAAAGTATGGTTGTAAATTATTGTACTGCCATTTTAAAAAGCATTTTACTTGATTTTCTAGATATCACTATGATTCTTTTTTCCTGGTAAGCACTTGCTTCTGCAAAGTAACCTTAATAACCAGTCAGAATTCTACATGCTGACAAATTAAAAACAGCTTTTGTAGGAAGAAAATTATATAAGAAAGGTGAGGATGAGTAAATTTATTTTTTTATTTTTTTTCAAAGATTTTATTTATTTACTTGACAGAGATTATAAGTAGGCAGAGAGACAGGCAGAGAGAGAGAGAGGAGGAAGCAGGGAGCCCAATGTAGGGCTCCATCCCAGAACTCTGAGATCATGACCTGAGCTGAACACAGAGGCTTAACCCACTGAGACACCCAGGTGTCCCAGTGACTTTCTTTATAAAATTTCAAAAAAAAAAAAATTAGTGTTCTCTTTGCAAATTGTCTGAAAGATTGTACTTGTATGATTTTATTATATTTAGTAAACTTTACATAAATAACTAGATTAATATGGAATATAATAACTTATATTGTGTATACTTACATGTAGACATTTCTGTATAAAATATATTGAATGCTTAAAGAGATTATAGTTCCATAAAATAACACCCAAAAAAACATTCAATATGATATTATTGACTTAAAAAGATCTTGCACCAGTAATATTCATATATATTTAGACTTTTCTTATTTTTCCTCCGAAGATTAATGGAAGCTGAAGACATGAAATTATATTATTAAAAACTGTGTTTTTTTAAGCATGCCTCCTTAATTTGAATATTGGACAATAATAGAATGCATGTGTAATTTTAGAAATATTTTGGACAACATGCTGAACACATTTAAAGAATCCCTGAAACCAAGAGTCAGAAACCTAAGTCTCCATGGACTCTAAATTCCCATGTTGTAAGTAGAATTTAAGCTCTATGCTATCTTCCATGGAAATAAGAACCCCATGTCTGAAAGACAGATACTGTACAGGGAGTTTTAAGGATACAGTAGACATTGTTTTTTTGGATAAAATAATTAAAAATCAAAAGAGATAATTATACAGACTTTACCTACTATAGCATCAAGAAATTTCTGGGTTTCCTAATTAAGTAAAAAACAAAACAAAACAAAACAAAATAAAACTTCTAAAAATGGGCACCTGGGTGGCTCAGTGGGTTAAAGCCTCTGCCTTCAGCTCAGGTCATGCATGATCCCAGGGTCCTGGGGTTAAGCCCTGCATCGGGCTCTCTGCTCAACGGGGAGCCTGCTTCTCTCTTTCTGCCTGCCTCTCTACCTACTTGTGATCTCTGTCAAATAATGAATAAAATCTTTAAAAAAAAGACTCTAAAAATAAAATAATAAACATGTTAGGAAAGAAAATTAGTAAGAACTGGTGAAGAAATAGAAATTTGCAATGAATTATAATTGTAAATAACTTGAAAATTACTATTAACATATTCAATTTTGGATGGAATCTTGTCTACTACTAAGGTAAAAAAAATATAATATATATATCTGCAGTCCAAATCTTGTGCATCTTGCTTGGTATCTTTCTCAATGGTCACTATACAATGGATATTCATTCAAAATATGCTGAATTCTCAAATATTTTTGTTGTTGTTGTTTCACTTTCTTTTTACTATATTTTATTATATTTCTTTGTAATACAACCAGTGGTGATTTTGTTCTGTAGAGGACATTTGGCAATGTCTGGAGATAGTTTGAATGCTATAATTGGCAGGAGCTATTGTCACCTAGAGGAGGTCAGCAAAACTCTTAAGCATTCTACAATGCACAAAATTGTTCTTTTTCTTTAAGGATTTTATTTATTTATTTGACAGACAGAGATCATAAGTAGGCAGAGAAGCAGGCAGAGAGGAGAAGCAGGCTCCCTGCTGAACAGAGAGCCCAATGTAGGGCTTAATCCCAGGACCCTGGGATCATGACCTGAGCCAAAAGCAGAGGCTTTAACCCACTGAGTCACCCACATGCCCCACCAAATTGTTCTTTATCATGAAATGTATCTGGTCCAAAACACAGTAGTACCATGGTTAGAAAACTCTACTTTACAGGGTGTCTGGGTGGCTCAGTGGGTTAAAGCCCCCCTTTGGCTCAGGTCATGATCCCAGGATCCTGAGATCAAGCCCGGAATCGGGGTCTCTACTCCGTGGGGAGCCTGCTTCCTCCTCTCTCTCTGCCTGCTTCTCTGCCTACTTGTGATCACTGTCTGTCAAATAAATAAAATCTTAAAAAAAAAAAAAAGAAAACTCTAAAGAAAGCAATGTATGAAATTATTTAATTGCTTGCAAGAGATAGAAAGAATTGGTACAAAACACTTATTAGAAGATTGTAAAAGAGCATTGGTTCATCAAAAATTCTTTCCTTAAATTAGACGTACAGTTTCATATCAACACTGTTTGATTTCCTCAACTGTTCCTGAACCTGTTCTGCCATAGAGTAACATTTCAAAGGAAGGTTAAATGTAAGGATGATGAAAATGTAGTAGAAATGAAGAACACACTGGCAAATCCTCTAATTCTAGAATGACAAAACAGTTCTGATTGCCCTGATGAGAGATTAATTGAAATTGATTTGGGGAGAAAAATAAGATAATTTATTGATATGAATATGGTAATATGAATAATTTGGTATTCACTGCAATAATTTGAGAGCTGTGGCTTTTATGCTGAAAATTCCCCATTAGAACATGAATATAAAATTTTAAATGACTTATAATGTAGTAGGAACCCATGACTACATGACACAGATAAACTATTCTAAGGAGTCTTTTTAGGGATTGCAAATAAAATTAGACTCAGCAGGATCAAAGCTAGATATTTGATTAGAAATATAAATAGCCCAACACAAACTCCTTTGATTTTAAATAGTTGCATGGTATTACACAATCGTGAAACACTTCTACTTAGTTATACTCAACGGTACATAAAAGAAATCCCAGTATTAGTATGCTTCTGTCATCCAAGAACAGAATTCAAAACACAGATTTGTATAGTCATTTATCTCTGTCATCTCTTATTTTAAAAGGGGAACATTAAGCTGATATTTAATATTTTATTTGAAACATACATTGCTGCAATTTGAATATTAAGATGACTTTTGCCACCTGTTGCTTCATCCCCCGTTCTTAGCACAGTGACTGGTTCATATTGAATACTCCAGAAATGTTTAAATAAATGAAGATAATCATTGTCATTCTGTGTGAGGATTGTGAAGACTTTTTATCTGCAAATGATTAGTTATTTTCTACTTAATATGTGGCTCAGTCAGTTAAGCAGCTGCCTTTGGCTCAGGTTATGATCCCAGGATTATGGGAAAGAGCCTTGCATCTGGCTCCCTGCTCAGAGGCGAGCCTGCTTCTCTCTCTTCCTCTGCCTGCCACTCTGCCTGCTTGTGATCTCTCTCTCTCTCTCTGTCAAATAAATAAGTGAAATCTTAAAAAAAGTTTAGATATAGTTTCTTTAATTTTTAAAAATTTGTACTTTTTAACCTTAGCAGTGATTAATGGTGTGTGTGCTTTCCTTCTTGCTTTAGTGTAGGCCAAAGTCAGCACTTTACTGCCTCTATGACTGTTTCATACTGTTTTTGCTAGATATACAAGTTATACCAAGCTATAATAAACAGATACCAAACATCCTATTTCAGAGTTAAATGTAAATTGTGAAGTCATTTAATTCATATAATTTTTAGAATGCTTGGCATGTTTCTAATACTCATGAATATGAATTCTAGTACAATAATTCTGGATCAAAATGGGCCTCATTGTTATAGAAAATGTCAGTGTTTCAAGTACTGTTTCAAACATAACTTAGGATCAACTAGCCAAATCAACAGTTATATCTATCCTAGGACCTTGTGGAGACAACATGAATGACCACACTTTGGTCTAACAGCTGCTATAGAAAGGAAGACAGGAGAAAAAAAATGTCATGATTGCCATCTTACCTTTTCCTATAAATACACACATTTATATATGTATGCATATAATAAATGAGGAAGCGGCTGACATTGTATCATAGGCAGAAGGGTTATAATTTTTCTTGCTATTATCTCCTCAAGTCTGAGAAAGAAAATAGAGCAAATGCACTGAAACACTCCTTTCCTTACTTCCCAAATTGATGAAAGAACTGAGATCATTAGGACTTCATTTGAAGAATGTAATAATGTTTCTCTCCAGATTCAGAGAATTCACTGATATATGTTTTAATATCTTAACTGGAAGGAAAAAATCACCAGCAAAGGATCATTACAATTGGAACAGTCCATTGACATGGCACCCACTAGATAATCTGAAACTCACAGGGGCCCAAAAAGAAGATAAGAGATTAACTTTGTATGTCATCAAAGGAGAGATGGTATTACAGCAACAGAGCTGAGAATGAGTTGGCACAATTTAGCCATCAACCAAGAGTGATATAAGAGATCTACATCAAAATATCTGCCATTGGTAGGGCTGGGGTCTCTGTGAAAAATTTTGGAACCACAAATACCAGTTGAGATGGAGTGGTTAATTTTAAGTGCATTGGACTTTGTTCCCCTTTTGATCCTGTTGTTACATATAGAGTCCATTGTATGTTTGGAGTGAAAGGAAGCAATGGAGAGAGGGATTTCTTTGTAATCCAGTGTCTAAGAGGAAACTAAAATCAGAGTTAATAGGAAAGAACTTTGGGTGATTATATTTGTATTTGCACCATCCCCGCACCCCGATGCTAAGCAAGCTATCTTCTATATCCCTTAGTTATGTTACAAAAGCTCTTAGATGTGTTTTGAAATTTTGGACCTGTGGGATAAAACTACTTTAATATAAATTTAGAACATATAAACATGATATTAAAATCAGCTAAAATCTGTAGATGCTTAACAGTCCTACAATCTACTAGAAATGGATGTATAAATGAAAATGGATTCAAAGATCACAATAATAAAGATAATTGAAAAGTTGAAAAAGTTGTTCTCTTTAAGTCCGCCACATTGACTTGAAATATGCAAGCAGCTACATAGAAAAAACATTTTCTATTAAAAATAAATGAAACTAAAGAGGAAATATGAAAGCAGAGAAGCCTCTCTTTAACTGGACTGGGCTGTGGGCCTGTAAGAAGGCAGTTTAAGAGAGTTTCTAGGTGAAAGACCCTGGCAAAAAGAAACAACCCTTATTAAGAGTGTCGGGTGGCTATAAGGTGTGCAGTTTTGACCTTGAACTATAGCAGATACACCTGGGAAGAATGCCAGGATTTTCTTTGTTTCATCAGTGGCCAGTGCAGCAAAAGATGGTTTTAACTTCAACTGGGGTTGGAGACAAAGGTGAACTCAGTAAGTAAAACTTGAAACCCCTGATCAGCTTGTGTAGTAGAGTCAAGTTGAAAAATGTAACATGATCATGCATTTTTAAGTGTTTTGTACCTCCCAAAGTAGCAGAAGAGTTTTGCTCTCTAACCTAAGTGTTTTGCCAGAAGTGCTGCCAATGGAAGATTAAATAAAATACAGAAAATCCCCTTGTCCATTGTAAGATCCCTATTTTTGGATGAGAGACACAAGCTCCTGAGCAGTGGACAAGTACTAGGGCTGGAACAATAGCAACCTTATTTGACTGTTTCTAATGTTTCAGGCAGTGTGTGAAGTGAATTACATGAATTATCTTGTTTAACTATAGCTCTAGAAAAAGTTTATTTCTATGTGATATGAAGAAAATAAGACTTATTTTGAAGTCTTATTCAAAGAATAAGGAAGGAAACTCACAAGGGCCCAATAGGAAGAAAAGAGATTAACTTGTCTTATGACGAGTATGAAGGAAATAAGATTTTAAACAATAAAGTATTAGTCCAAGATCTCAAATATTTTAAATAATAGAGATAAGATTAAAAACAAGGCACATCTGTTTCTAGACTCCATGTTCTCAAATTCTGTACTACACTGTACATTGGTGAAACATGCAGTTTGTGTCAGTTGTCTTTGTTTGGTACAAAAACTACCAAGAGGCTGCATGCACACCATTGTGAAAATATTTAGTCTATTAGTATCTCCACTTAACCCATAAGCTCTAAACAGAGAAAATTTATGGAATAAAAATAAATCTGATGGGTGCCTGGGTGGCTCAGGGGGTTAAGGCTCTGCCTTTGGCTTAGGTCATGATCCCAACGTCCTGGGATCGAGTCCCACATAAGGCTCTCTGCTCATCAGGGAGCCTGCTTCTCCCTCTATCTCACTCTGCCTCCCTCTCTGCCTACTTGTGATCTCTCTCTGTCAAATAAATAAATAAAATCTTTAAAAAAATTAAAAAATTAAAATAAATCTGAAGTGGGGGAGGAGTCAAGATGGTGGAGAAGTAGCATGCTGAGATGACATCAGGTAGCAGGAGATCAGCTAGATAGTTTATCAAACCATTCCAAACACCTACAAATCCAACAGATCAAAGAGAAGAAGAGCAGTAATTCTAGAAACAGAAAATCGACCACTTTCTGAAAGGTAGGACCGGCAGAGAAGTGAATCCAAAGCAATGGGAAGATAGATGGCAGGGGGAAGGACTGGATACTGGCAAGTGCTGGAACAATGGAGCACAAAATCAGAACTTTTAAAAGTGTGCTCCACTGAGGGACATTGCTCCAGAGGCTAAGATGGGGTTAAGCCCATGCAGGGACAGCGTGGCCTCAGATCCCATGGGGTCACAGAAGGATCGGGGCTGTTTGAGTATTGTAGAGTTCTCAGGTATTAGAACAGGGAAGCCAGCTACAGAGACAGAGCCCAGGAGTGAATTATCAACTCAGGGTCACACTAAATTGTGATCCATGGCACAGGCCACTGCTCTGTGAGCAGGGACCCCACAAGATCTGGGGGCACCGCCTTGGAAGAGCTCAGGGATCTGTGGGGTTTGGAGACTCCCAGTGGGGCTGTGTGCCAGAGACAGGGAAGCTTGGTCACAGGCTGGGTGAGCTCAGAGTATGGACAGGGGCTAGGAAGACAGGAATGATTGAGTGCTTTTCTCGGAGGACACACTGAGGAGTGGGGCTCAGAGCTCTTGGATCCTCTGGGCCAGAGACTAAGAGGCCACCATTTTTATACCCATTCTCCAGAGCTCTACCAAAAGCATTCAGGGAACAAAAGCTCCCAAAAGCAAACCTGAGTGGATTACTTAGCCTGACCCCTGGTAAGGGTGGTGCAACTCCGCCTTGGGCAAAGACACTTGAGAATCACTACAACAAGCCCCTCCCCCAAGAAGATCAACAAGAAATCCAACCAAGACCAAGTTCACTTCCCAAGGAGAACAAAGGAATTCCAGAGAAGGAGAAAGCAAAACATGGAATTCAGGGCTTTCTCCCCATGATACTTTAGTCTTGCAAAGTTAATTAATTTTTTTAATTTTATTTTTTCTTCTGTTAATATTTTTTAACTTTTACCCTTTCCTCTTTTAATGTTTTTAACTAGTTTACCTTAACAATAACTTCCATTAAAAAAAAATCTTTTTTCAACCTTCAGTATTATAGTCATATTTTATTCTTCACTGTAGCTAACTTTAATTTTTGTATACACATAGGGTTTTTCTTCTAAAAAAATGGGGGTATAACTTCTTCTAATAGATCAAAATACATCTTAAATCTAGCACAGGGTTTTGTTCTAGTCTCCAGACTGAGCAAATTCTTTCCACTTTCTTTTTTATTATCCCCCCCAAAAAAAGGAGTTATCAACTCCTTTTGTAGAAAAAAATTCATCTTTATAGTCATATTCTATCCCTTCATTGTGTTTACCCTTATATATGTTTTTCATTCTTTAAAATTTTGGGAGGTAGGTTCTTCTAAGAAACCAAAATACTCCAAAAATTAAGTGGGTGACCCTGTTCCATTCACCAGTCTAAGATATATATATTCTCATTTTTATATTTTTATTTATTAGTTTTCTTGTTTTATTTTTTTTCCCTGAACTTCTTTTTATCCCCTTTTTCCTCCCAAGATTTGGGTCTCTTCTGACTTGGTTAAAGCACATTTTCCTGGGGTTTTTGCCACACTTTTAGTATTTTATTCACTCCTTTATATATTCTTATCTGGGTAAAGTGACAAGGTAGAAAAACTCACCACAAAAAAAGAAAAGAAAAAGAAATGTAAAGAAAAGAAAAAGAACAAGAAGCAGTGCAAAAAGGCTAGGGAAGTAATTAATATGGACTTTGGTAATATGTCGGATCTAGAGTTAAGAATGACAATTCTCAAGGTACTAGCTGGGCTCGAAAAAGGCATGGAAGATATTAGAGAAAACTGTCTGGAGAAATAGAAGCCCTTCCTGGAGAAATAAAAGAACTAAAATCTAACCAAGTTGAAATTTTTAAAAAAAGCTATTAATGAGGTGCAATAAAAAAAAATAGAGACTCTTACTGCTAGAATAAATGAGGCAGAAGAGAGAATTAGTGATATAGAAGACCAAATGACAGAGAACAAAGAAACTGAACAAAAGAGAGACAAACAACTACTGGACCATGAGGGGAAAATTCGAGAGATAAGTGATACCCTAAGATAAAACAACATTAGAATAATTGGGATTCCAGAAGAAGAAGAAAGAGAGAGGGAGGCAGAAGGTATATTGGAGAGAATTATTGTAGAGAATTTCTCTAATATGGAAAAGAGAACAAGCACCAAAATCCAGGAGGTGCAGAGAACCCCCCCTCAAAATCAATAAGAATAGGTCCACACCCCGTCACTTAATAGTAAAAGTAACAAGTCTTAGCAACAAAGAGAAAATCCTGAAAGCAGCTAGGGAAAATAAGTCTGTAACATACAATTGTAAAAATATATTGGCAGCAGACTTATTCACAGGGACCTGGCAGGCCAGAAAGAACTGGCATGATATATTCAGAGCACTAAATGAGAAAAACATGCAGCCAAGACTACTATATCCAGCTAGGTTATCCTTGAAAATAGGAGAGAGAAAAAGCTTCCAGGACAAACAAAAACTAAAACAATTTGTAAACACCAAACCAGCTCTACAGGAAATACTGGAAGGGGTCCTCTAAGCAAAGGGAGAGCTAAAAGTACTAGATCAGAAAGGAGAAGAGACAATATACAGTAACAGTCACCTTATAGGCAATACAATGACACTAAATTAATATCGTTCAATAGTTATCCTGAGTGTAAATGGGCTAAATGCTCCAATCAAAAGACACAGGGTATCAAAATGGATAAAAAATCAAAACCCATCAATATTCTGTCTAAAGAAACTCATTTTAGATCCAAAGACACCTCCAGATTTAAAGTGAGGGGGTAGAAAACAGTTTACCATGCTAATGGACATCAAAAGAAAGTTGGGGTGGTGATCCTTATATCATATCAATTAGATTTTAAGCCAAAGACTATAATAAGAGATGAGGAAGGACACTATATCATACTCAAAACGTCTGTCCAATAAGAAGATCTAACAATTTTAAATATCTATTCCCCTAACATGTCAACAGCCAACTATATAAACCAATTAATAACAAAATCAAAGAAATACATCGACAATAATACAATAATAGTAGTGGAATTTAACACTCCCCTCACTGAAAGTGACAGATTATCCTAGCAAAAGATAAACAAGGAAATAAAGGCCTTAAATGACACACTGGACTAGATGGACATCACAGATATGTTCAGAAGATTCCATCCCAAAGCAACAGAATACATATTCTTCTCTAGTGCACATGCAACATTCTCCAGAATAGATCACATCCTCAGTCATAAATCAGATCTCAACCAGTATGAAAAGATTGGGATCATTCCCTGCATATTTTCAGACCACAATTCTCTGAAGCTAGAACTTAGTCACAAGAGGAAATTTGGAAAGAACCCAAATACATGGAGACTAAACAGCATTCTTCTAAAGAATGAATTGGTCAACCAGGAAATTAAAGAATAATTGAAAAAAATCATGGAAACAAATGATAATGAAAACACAACTGTTCAAAATCTGTGTGACACAGAAAAGGCAGTTCTGAGAGGAAAATACATAGCGGTACAAGCCTTTCTCAAGAAGCAAGAAAGGTCTCAAATACACAACCTAACCCTACACCTAAAGGAGCTGGAGAAAGAACAACAAAGAAAGCCTAAACCCAGAAGGAGAAGAGGAATAATAAAGATCAGAGCAGAAATCAATGAAATAGATACCAAAAACAAACAAACAAACAAACAAACAAAAAACAATAGAACAAATCAACGAAACTAGGAGCTGGTTCTTTGAAAGAATTAATAAGATTAATAAACCCCTGGCCAGACTTCTCAAAAAGAAAATAGAAAGGACCCAAATAAATAAAATCATGAATGAAAGAGGAGAGATCACCACCAACACCAAAGAAATACAATTATAAGAACATACTATGAGCATCCATACGCAAACAAATTTGACAATATGGAAGAAATGGATGCATTCTTAGAGACATATAAACTACCACAACTGAACCAGAAAGAAATATAAAACCTGAACAGACCCATAACTAGTAAGGAGATTGAATCATTCATCAACAATCTCCAAACAAGAGACTAGGGTCAGACTGTTTCCCTAGGGAATTCTACCAAACATTTAAAGAAAATTAATTCCTATTCTCCTGAAACTATTCCAAAAAACAGAAATGGAAGGAAAACTTCCAAACTCATTTCATGAGGCCAGCATCACCTTGATTCCAAAACCAGACAAGAATCCCACAAAAAAGAGAATCACAGACCAATATCCTTGATGAACACAGATGCGAAAATTCTCACCAAAATACTAACCAATAGAATCCAATAGTACATTAAAAGGATTATTCACCACAACCAAGTGGGATTTATTCCAGGGCTGCAAGGTTGGTTCAACATCCACAAATCAATCAATGTGAAATAATACTTTAATAAAGAAATAACAAGAACCACATGATTCTCTCAAATGAAAAAGTATTTGGCAAAGTACAGTACCCTTTCCTTATCAAAACTCTTCAAAGTATAGAAATAGAGGGTACATACCTCAATATTATCCAAGCCATCTATGAAAAACCCACTGTGAATATCATTACCAATGGAGAAAAAGAGAGATCTTTTCTTTTAAGATAAGGAATACAGGAGGGATGTCCATTATCACCATTGCTATTCAGCATAGTTTGAGAAGTCCTAGCCTCAGCAATCAGACAACAAAAGTAAGTTAAAGGCATCCAAATTGGCAAAGGAAAAGTCAAACTATCACTCTACGCAGATGATATGATACTGTATGTGGAAAATCCAAAAGACTCCACTCCAAAACTCCTAGAACTTGTACAGGAATTCAGTAAAGTGTCAGGATATAAAATCAATGCACAGAAATCAGTTGCATTTCTTTACACCAACAAGACACAAGAAAGAGAAATTAAGGAGTCAATCCCATTTACAATTGCACCCAAAACCATAAGATACCTCAGAATAAACCTAAACAAAGAGGCAAAGAATTTATACTCAGAAAACTATAAAGTACTCATGAAAGAAATTGAGGAAGACAAAAAGAAATGGAAAGAATTCCATGCTCTTAGATTGGAAGAACATATATTGTGAAAATGTTTATGCTACCTAAAGCAATCTACACATTTAATGCAATCCCTATTAAAATCCCATCCATTTTTGTCAAAGAAATGGAACAAATAACCCTAAAATTTATATGGAACCAGAAAAGACCTCAAATAGCCAGAGGAATATTTAAAAAGAAAGCCAAAGTTGGTGGCATCACAATTCCAGACTTCAAGCTCCATTACAAAGCTGTCCTCATCAAGACAGCATGGTTCTGGCACAAAATCACACACATCAATCAATGCAAACAGAATAGAGGACCCAGAAATAGACCCTCAACTCTATGGTTAACTAATCTTCGACAAAGCAGGAAAGAATGTCCAATGGAAAAAAGACAGCTTCTTCAAAAAATGGTGTTGGGAAAATTGGACAGCCACATGCAGAAAAATGAAACTGGACCATTTCCTTATACCACACGTGACAATAGACTCAAAATGGATGAAGAACCTCAACATGAGAAAGGAATCCATCAAAATCCTTGAGGAGAATACAGGCAGCAAGCTCTTCGATGTCAGCCACAGCAACTTCTTCCTAGGATCATTGCCAAAGGCAAATGAAGCAAGATCAAGAACGAACTACTGGGACTTCATCAAGGTCAAAAGCTTTTACACAGCAAAGGAAACAGTTAACAAAACCAAAAAACAACTGACAGTATGGGAGAAGATATTTGCAAATGGCATATCAGATAAAGGGCTAGTATCCAAAAATCTATAAAGAGCTTAGCAAACTCAATACCCAAAGAACAAATAATCCAATCCAAGAAATGGGCAGAAGACATGTACAGACATTTCTGCAAAGAAGACATACAAATGGCCCACAGACACATGGAAAATTGTTCCACATCACTTGGCATCAGGGAAATAAAAATCAAAACCACAATGAGATACTGCCTCACACCAGTCAGAATGGCTAAAATGAACAAGTCAGGAAATGACAGATGCTGGCGAGGATGCAGAGAAAGGGGACCCCTCCTACACTGTTGGTGGGAATGCAAGCTGGTGCAGTTTGCATGGAGTTTCCTCAAAAAGTTGAAAATAGAGCTACCCTACAACCCAGCAATTGTACTACTGGGCATTTACCCTAAAAATACAAACATAGTGATCCGAAGAGACACGTGCACCTGACTATTTATAGTATCAATGTCCACAATAGCCAAACTATGGAAAGGACCTAGATGTCCATCAACAGATGAATGGATAAAGAAGATGTGGTATATATATACAATGGAATACTATGCAACCACCAAAAGAAATGAAATCTTGCCATTTGTGATGATGTGGATGGAACTAGAGGGTATTATGCTTAGTGAAATAAGTCAATTGGAGAAAGACAACTATCATATTATCTCCCTGATATGAGGAAATGGAGATGCAATGTAGGGGGTTTAGGGGATAGGAAAAGAATAAATGAAACAAGATGAGATCAGGAGGGAGACAGACCATAAGAGACTCTTAATCTCACAGCACAAACTGATGGTTGTGGGAGGTGGGGGTGGTAGGGAGAGGGTGGTGGGGTTATGGATATTGGGGGGGGGGTATGGGCTATGGTGAGTGCTGTGAAGTGTGTAAACCTGGTGATTCACAGACCTGTAACCCTGGGGCTAACAATACATTACGTGTTTATAAAAGTTTTTTTAATTAAAAAAAAATAAACCTGAAGTAAATATAACATTAGACTTAAGAGAAAAAGAACCAAACTAAAATTACTAACAAAACAATACAATCATTGTATTTACAATTTGATTTTTAAAATCCCTATTAGTACTATGCACATGAAAATATATGAAGGGTGGAACACTATACTGCAAAGGAAATGTTTAGCAAGATTTCAATCCATTCCCTTCCTTTACTGGGTGACATTCCTTAGAGAGAAAGACAACAGGTAACACCATCAAATCTCCTTGTAAACATGCTGAACTCAGACTTCCTAGTGTGCTGTATCTGGGTCTTGATTTATAAAAATGACTGAGTGAGAACACACAGATTTTGATACTATTGAAAGAAAAGTTTAATAATACTCACAATTCCCATAGACACAAAAGTCATGGCTCACCACATAAATTCAAAGGAAGAATACCAGATTTTGGTCAAGAAGCAGAAGTATGAATGAGGGGAGCACAAAGATCTTGACCTTCAGTGGGGTTTCTATAAAAAAGACAAAACAAAGCAAGGTAAATAGTTTAGGGTTGGACACTTGGAATAATTTCAGCTGGTTTTAGGCTATAGGTGTGGTACCCCTCTGTGGGTGCCTAGTAGTTGGTCTTGGGATGATTAAGGCAGAAGGATTTTGCTTCCTTGGTATATACACCAGATAAAGGAGGTTTGAATCTGAATTGATTAGTTTCACATCAAAGGTGTTCTCCAGGTTGAGTTCCTTGCTATCTCTAAGAATAGGCTAAATCAGAAGGGAAGGTCTCCTCCAGCCAGAAAGTTTTTTAAGATGTCAAAACATCTTAACATAAAGGGAAACACACACACACACACACACACACACACACACACGTACACAACATACAGAGAAAATGAACTAAATGGTATTTTCTTGCAGAAGAATCCTTATCTACGACATAGTTTTAGTAGGATATATTTGATCTGTCTACAATTGCTTATGTAGTGGTCAGCAAACTATGGCCTATGAGTTAAGAATGTTTTTACCTTTTTTACATGTTGTAAAAATAAAATACAAAGATTAATGGAGACTACATGTGGCCCACAAAGTCTAAAATACTTACTCTCTGGCTCTTTATAGAAAAAAAAAATGCCAACATCTGACTTACTGTAACCAAACAACAAATCTATGGATTTATGTGGAAAAATAAATTTGCTAGAAACACTATTAGAAAGCAAATTTCTGTTACACTGAGACGTACGAAACACTTAAAAATGTATGATCATGTTACATTTTTCAACTTGACTCAATTAACTACACACAATGCTCAAGGGTTCTCAAGTTTTACCGGTTGAATTTACCTATGGTTTTATGTGGAAAATGTTCTCTAAGCAATACACCTATAAGAATATAAATGAAGATAATTCATGACCCAAACAACTCTCATCTGTACAACTGATATGATCATAACTAGAGCTTAGCTTTCTTCTATGTTGATTGGGGCCCAGAGAATACCCCAATGTCTCAAGAAATGACCTGGGTTTCTGCATTTGTGGTCTTATAGCTCCCTCTGCTTTATCAATATTCACAGGTTGTTGTAATTTTGATATTTTTGGTAAAGTTTACTGGGTAAGAACCTTGACTTTCTAAATCTCTAATGATTTCTTTGATCATACACCGCTGACTTTAATAATTTTCATATATGAAAATGTAATGCTATAATTTGTTGCTGTTGTTGTTGAAACACTAAAGAGTAAGAAAGGAAAACAATAAACCTGAAAATTAAGGATTATGTTATGGACTAATATAAAACCTCAAATTAGTTTGAAGCCTTAATTGCAATTATGATAGTATTTGGGGGTATAGCCTTTGGGCAATATTTTGGTTGAGAGGAGGTCACAAGAATGAGGCCCTCATGCTGGGACTAATATCCTTACAGTAAGAGATGCCAGAGAGTGTGCTCCTTAGCTCTCACAAACCCACGAGGACACAGAAAAAAAGTGGCATTTTGGAAGCTAGAAGGAGTGTTCTCACCAGAACTCGACACTGGCATTCTGATCTTGGACTTCTAGGTTCCAGAATGGTGAGAAAATAAATTTCTGATGTTTAAGCCATGCAGAATAAACAAAAGGGTGATTCTGCTAAGATGGATATGCTGGTACTGAGGCCGAAATAATACATGATGATAATGTTGATTAGAACTGCATCTGCCAAGTGAATACTGAACAAATGAAGATGGATCTTGTCTGCAAATAATAATTGGTATTATTTTTCTTCTGACTTCACCTAGTAGATGGAAGGTAGAGCCTCAGTGTGGATGTCAGTATGAGGGGCAGTAGACCATCAGCCTTAGGCATCTGAGAATGAGATGTGGTAGGTTTTTTGCTGAGGTCCTGAGGCTGATGATTGTTAACTCTTGAAAAAAAAAAATGGTGTCATGTAACCATCATGTATGTTAAGCTGCTTATAATTTCCTAAAATCATACCAAAGGATTCTTTTTTTTTTTTAAAGATTTTATTTATTTATTTGAAAGAGACACAGCAAGAGAGGAACACAAGCACGGGGAGTGGGAGAGGGAGGAGCAGGCTTCCTGAAGAGCAGGAACCCAATGCAGGGCATGATTTCAGGACCTTGGGATCATGACCTGAGTCAAAGGCAGACACTTAATGACTGAGCCACCCAGGCCACTCACCCCAGCCACCCAAAGGATTCTTAATATTGATTGGCATGTCTTATATTATATTTCATCATTTCCTATAAATATAATCTCAGAAGTATTTTTTGCTTCATTGAAAATTATTGCTTTACTTCAGCCTTCAAGTCATCATTTCTTTTTCGAAGATGTTGATGAAGCTATGACAATACATTATTCTATCATTTATCTGACTCTGCTTTTGAGTTTATAAATGACTGGATTATTTTAGAGGCACCTGGATGGCTCAGTGGGTTAAGCCTCTGCCCTTGTTTCAGGTCATGATCTCAGGGTCCTGGGACCCAGCCCCGCATCGGGCTTTCTGCTCAACAGGGAGTCTGCTTCCCCACTCTATATCTTGGCCTGCCTCTCTACCTACTTGTGATCTCGGTCTGTCAAATAAATAAAAACAAAATCTTTAAAAATAAATAAATAAATAAATAAAATGACTGGATTATTTCAAACATTATTTATCCGATTTGCACCAAAATTATTTAAATTCTTTATATATTTTTTCATTTTGTTTCATATAGCAATGCAAAGATTACTATAAAGCCTGGCAGTATTGTATCTCTTTCAGATCCATACCTCAGTGATTCAGAATCTAAACAATATGAACCATAAATATGTGACTTTGAAACCTGATATTAGATGTTGAAGAATGTGCAAGGTGGGGGTGGTAATTTCCAGCCAAATGTGCAAATTGTTCATCAGGAGGCCAGAAACATTGTATATGACCAGTGACATTGCAATCTACAATAATTTCTTTCCTAAGGTTCCCACTGCCCTCCAGAATGAAATACTGTGGGATTAGTGTAGATGCATCCTTGCTCTCATAGCATTATATTTTGTTTTGTTTGACCACCAGAACAGAAATACACATTTTTGGAATAGCAACATCATTTTTTTCTTCCTTTTACGAATTTATGTATTTAATCTTGGTGTACATGTAGTAGTATTTGAGTAAGATGGTAATTTCTTAAATTCATTTGCACATTGTTTTTTCTTTGGGTAAAATTTTTGGTGTTATTTAAAGCTATACTACAATTGTTTGTTTGTACCACAATGGATGAATTATCCCTTGAGGAAGAGAAAAACTGAAACACTGTTGTCTGCTTCATTAGACCCCCTAACAAAATAGTGAAGGAAAAGTAATTTGAAACAAACCATAAAATGTTACCTTATTAAAAATACCCAAGTCAACTTAAGACAAATGAATGCAATATAAAAAATTAATTATCTGTAGCATTTTTCATCACTGATTATGGTTAGAATTATAAAGCCAGTCTATTAAAATAATGTTGATTTTTATTGGATACTTGTTTATATTTGAGTAGGTAGTCCTAGACATAATTTTAGTTTCTAGTTGTTTTTTTTCAATCTATTTAAAGTTCAATAGACAGAGTTATATTTTCAAATTTTCAATATACATTTATCGAAAACTACTGTCATCCAGGAAATTAAGCCTGATAATAATATCAAAAATTGATATTAATGAAGCATTTAATATTTTCTAAGCTCTATAGAAATATGTTACACGTACTAACTTATTCCTTTGTTCCAACATTATAAGGCACATAACTAGAGGTGCCTCCACAGGGTGTGGCCCAGAATAAAGATGGCGCCGGCTTGCCGTCTCTTCCGGCCAACAAGGCGCCAATTTCACAGTTTCGGTTCCTGAAACCTATGGCACTTCCTCCTCTCGCCCGATCTTATTGGCTCTTCCCCCTCTGTCCTCAATTCACTTCTGCTGCTCTATATAAGGTGTGCCCCCGCACAATAAAGTGAGATCCTGCTTCGACAGATCCCCCGAGCCTGGTGTCGTCCGTTGGTGCGTCCGGGTTCGCGACACTCGCCATCCCGCTCAGCCCCGGGAAGGGGCCTCCGGCTGGTCCGGTCGCCTCCACCCCTCCGAGGGAACCCCAACAACTGGTGCCCCGTGTGAGGAACCTCGCTCTTCTCGCTGACGGGCCAATCGGTCAACGGGTGAGTGTACTCCCATAAGTTATGGGGCAGTCCTCTTCTAAAAACGACCCCCCTGTTAAACCAAAGAGGTTCTACTCCTCGCTAGACCCCTTTGACGCGGCTCCTTGGCCCCCGGACCTCCAACCCAGATCTTTGGCTGAGGGCCCCCCTGTGTGCCCCCCTTCCACTAACCCCTTTATTCAACCGTCAGCGCCCACTCCTCCGCCTCCTTATTGCCCCCCCCTCCAGAGCATACCTCCCCTGAGCCCTCCAGTTGTTCTCTCTTCCCTGTTAATGTTAACCCAGGAGGCAACCGTCCAGCTCCATGGTACCCATGGGAGCCTGGGGACCTTAAGAGCTCAAAAAGGCAGTGTTGGAGGATGGGCCCAACGCCCCCTGGACAGAAACCATCCTCTGAGGTCTGGCCCATTCCCCATGTACGGCGGCTGACTGGCGGTCACTAGCTAGGGCCGTTCTTCCGGGGGCCCTATATATAAAGTGGACAGCCTTATATAAAGAGGAATGTCAGCAGATTGCAGAAAGAAATGCCCGAGCCAATCCAGCCATCCCTATAACTATGGGAATGCTTGCTGGGACTGATGGCCAGTATGCCTCCGGAACCCAACAGGCAGCCATCCCCCCCCTTACCAGGACCAAATCCGAGCCGCTGGGCTCGCGGCTTGGAGCAAACTTGAGGAGGGGCCTTCTGAGTCACCAATAGCAGGGTTACACCAAAAGACTAATGAAGATTTGCCCTCTTTCATTGATCGGGTGGAGAAATCCGTTAAGAAAAAGATGCCCCCTGGGGATCTCAGAGACCATTTCGTCAGAATGGCAGTATGGGAAGGAATGACCCGGGATTATAAGATGGCCTGTGCTGGCCTAAAAGAAAGATCTATGGACCACTGGGTTATTGCTACAAAAGACATTGGGTCCACATCGCATGAGGTGTTTCCGTAGTGTAGTGGTTATCACGTTCGCCTCACACATCGCATGAGGCGCGAGCTATGGCGACATCCTTAAGAGAGCATCAACAGGACAGCCTTGAGATGCTAGTGTGTGTAATGCAGCAGGCATCATTGCAGCCCCACCAGGCCAATCTTCCCCGCCTGTGCTTTGGCTGTGGGCAAGAGGGGCATTTTAAGAGAAACTGCCCCCTAGGGCGCAAACCAAGCTACCCACAACCTGTTGATATGCCCCGAACACCATGTCCTAAATGTAGGAAGGGGTTCCATTGGGCCAAGGATTGTAGATCTAAATTTGATATCCAAGGCAAACCTTTAACTCCAATCAGGGCAATCCCCAGCCCCGTTAAACAAGGGGAAAACACCTGTCAAGGCTCATTGGACAGTTCCTTTGGTCCCAGGCCTCCGCCCCAAAATGCGTCTTACCATCGGAGACAAGTCTTTTAAATGCCTCATTGATACAGGTGCTGAACGCACTGTCCTTAGGCAAGAGGAAGTCCCCCCTTCTTGGAAACTTGTCCCCGGCCCTCCCCTACTGGGGGTAGGAGGCCAGTCCAGCTCTTATGAGACTGCTAACCCGTTATGTTGGGTAGATCCAGATGGCAACAGAGGACAGATTCGCCCCCTAGTGGCCCCTGGCCTCACCGCTAACCTACTTGGTCAAGATATTCTAGGGGCAACGGAGGCCTTCATTACTACTGACCATAAGGCCTTATTTGATGATGTACTAGATGAGGAAGAATACCAACAGCAGTTCCAGGAAGGAAGGGACTCCCATCCTAATTACCGAGAGGACCCCTATCTTGAGAGCATTAGGCAAAGGTATCAGTCCCCCCAATCCTAAAGGCCACTGCCCTGCCCCAGGTCCCTAAGATTACCTGGAAAGACGGACCTCCCATTTGGTTGGAGCAGTGGCCTCTCCCTTCCCACAAACTACAACAACTCCATATCTTAGTGCAGCAACAGCTCGACCTAGGACATATACGCCAGTCCCTTAGCCCTTGGAACTCACCCATTTTCGTTATCAAAAAACCCAATGGTACATGGAGATTACTACAGGACCTGTGACAGGTCAACAATAAAATGGTCCCCTTTTAAACCCCCAAAGGGGACTTCCATGGATTCCAGCCATTCCATCCAAACATTTTATTACCACCATTGATATAAAGGATTGTTTCTTCTCCATTCCCCTCCACCCTGATGATATGGAAAAGTTCGCCTTTTCCCTGCCTGCTCTTAATTTCTCCGGGCCCGATCAGAGGTTTGAATGGATGGTCCTCCCCCAGGGGATGGCTAATAGCCCATCAATCTGCCAGAACATATTAGCCCAGATTTTTACATCATTTTTCAGAAACCCAGACATTCTATTTTACATCTATATGGATGATATTATCCTAGGAGCGCCTGACCGCTCTCAGCTTGACCTCCTCACTACCGAGTGCCTCTCTATTTTGGCCCACCATAATTCCAAGGTGGCCCCTGAAAAGATCCAAAGGATCCCCCCTTTTAAAATCCTTGGATCCTTACTCTCCTTGGATACAGTGTCCCCGATCAGATCCCAATTAAAGATTCAACCCTCGTACACCCTACTTCAGTAACAAAAACTACTTGGTGAAATAAATTGGATGAGGCCATGGATCTCTATTTCTTTTTTTTTTTTTTTTTAAAGATTTTATTTATTTATTTGAGAGACAGAGATCACAAGTAGGCAGAGAGGCAGGCAGAGAGAGAGGAGGAAGCAGGCTCAGAGAGCCTGATGCGGGGCTCGATCCCAGGACCCCGGGATCATGACCTGAGCCGAAGGCAGAGGCTTTAACCCACTGAGCCACCCAGGCGCCCCTGGATCTCTATTTCTACTGAGAAACTCACCCCTCTATTTGACCTACTCAAGGGCTCAAATCTTTCGTCTGATATCATTCTAAACACAGAACATATCCAAACACTCAATGAGGTCCAACGGGCCATTGATAAATCTACCTTAAAGCGATTCACTCCCTCCGTGCCCTTAATTCTATATGTTTTCCCTGGGGAATCCCTAATGACAGCGCTATTAGCCCAACAAGGAGAACCCATTCAATGGATCCACCTTTCAGTGGGGGGCACCCCGCGAGTATACGCAGCCACTGACCAACTCGTTGACTGCATCACGAAAGGGAGAAACAATTCGCTCCGTTTATTTGGACAGGATCCAAGTAGCATTGTTATTCCCTACTGAACTCAGGACTTCACATGGCTCCAACGCAATAATGCTAGGGTGGCCATAGCCTTAGAAGGATTCTCCGGAAATATAGATTGCCATTATGGGCCTTATAAATGGATGAATTCCTTCGGTAAGCTGCAGTGGAAGATCCCCATGCTATTCATCACCCAAGCAGATCCATCCTTTCATACAGCCTTTACAGATGGAGGAAAAGTAGGAGCTTCAGTAGTGATCTTCCCCCCTCACTCTGATACTGATAGAACCCCTACCCCTCAGAAATCTCTCATCCACCTGGTCCAGGGGTCCGCACAATTTAAAGAGCTTTATGCTGTGGTCCTAGCCCTTTCCACCATTAAGGGTCCCCTCAATTTATTTTCTGACAGCCTCTATGTGGTAAACCTCCTACCCAACCTAATCGACACTCACATCAAACTACTTCTAACCCCATCACCCCACTTATGATCCAAACCTGAACCCTCCTAAAACAAAGAACCAGCCAAATATACGTTCAACATCTCAGGGGACACCAAGGACTTCCGGGTTTCCTATCCCAAGGTAACTCCTTGGCCGACCAACTTGCATCTACTCCCCAATGTTACTCTGTAGAAGAGGCTGCTCACTTCCATAAACTTACACACACCAATTGGAGGGGACTCCATCAACACTTCCCCCAGGTACCCATTAAAAATCTCAAAAAAATCATTTGAACCTGCAAATCCTGCCAACCTTTCCTACAAGTTCCCCCTTTCAGATGGAAAGACCCCCTGACTGGGTATTGGAGGGGACCTAACCCCCTCCTCACTACAGGTAGAGGGTTTGGATGCATATTCCCCCCGGAAGAAAAGAAGCCTATTTGGGTGCCCGCACAAGACATCAAATACCTCCCAGCACCAGAAAACAACAATAACCCAGACCCAGAGAGCCCACAACTCTCTGAAGAACCTTTTAAAGATGATATTATCAATCCTCCTGACCCTACTCGCTCATGCACAAGTCACTATTGCGGGACTCGGCGACCCAGGTAAAGCCAAGGCCCTGCTCCGAGGAATACAGGGAAATCCTTGTGACTGCAAAGGGGGCACACACACCAGACCCCCTGCCTCACAATGTTACTGATCAAAAATCTCATGCTCAGGTAATGCTCCCAGAACTGTCCCTACATCACAAGAAAAACCTGGGCCTTGCCCATGCTCCACATTCCATCCCTCACTCCACACTGCTTGCTACACAGGCTCTTTTGATAACAAAACATACTGGTACACAAAGCGGGGGACAAACTCACCCAGCGATATGGGGGCCGGCAGCAACTCGATGCCATCCCCTTGTTATGGCACCCCAGGGCAGGATGTCTGCTTCAACTCCATGGCGCCCATAGGAGTATCTGATGGGGGTGGACCCCAAGATCAAACCCGCAATACAATTGTATCACGCAGGATTGAAATTATGATCAAGAGCCAAGAACCTCCTGTCTATCACCCCCTAATCTTACCTGAGAACCGGGGAGTGCTACAGCTTGACCCCGAAACCGGAAGTATTCTAAACACTGTCTTCGCTCTCATAAACTCCTCCAACCCCTCTCTCGCCCAGAACTGCTGGCTATGCCTTAAGAATGGGCCTCTTCTGGCCCAAGCCATTTTAGTCAACAATATCTCATTATCCCTACTCCCCTCATTATGTCAGCTTCTACCACCTCGACCCAACATATATATTTCCCCCCTCTCCCCTAATACCTCCTGTCTTTGGGCGCCACCCCTTGCTGATAATTCCTCTAACCTAGATCTCGGACGCATTGACGATGTTTTCTGCAGTAATAACTGCCGAAAAGGGAGGCATCTGCTTGTTTTTGCAGGAGGAATGCTGCTTCTATGCCAACAAATCGGGCATAGTTCAAGATAAAATTAGAAAACTACAAGAAGACCTGGAAAAGAGGCGTCGCGAGATGTGGAACAGTCCGTTCGGGACCGGCTTCGGTGGCCTTCACCCATACTTCCTCCCTCTTCTGGGCCCCCTCTTTATTCTGCTCCTTGTCGTTTCCTTTGGCCCCTGCCTTATCAATAAGCTAACTCAATTTATACAAAAAAGGATGGAAGCCAATCAGTTAATGAATGTTCAAGTACATTACCAGAGACTGGCCACCCATGATGAAGAAATCTATCATTAATCTTAATTGGCCAATGACTGGTAAGACCCCATATCGGTTGGGGCAACCTAAGACAGGCCTTAAAGGAGATGCCCCCCCGTAGCAGCATGATATTCAGTGACGGGTAAGACCAATTAGAGACACAGAGCAACCTAAGACAGAGAATATACCTATGCTGTATGACCCTCAATGACGGGTAAGCCTGTTGTCTTGTCACTGGCAACCTAAGACAGAAGTCATGCCTACAAAAACAAAAGGGGGAAATATAAGGCACATAACTAGAGGTGCCTCCACAGGGTGTGGCCCAGAATAAAGATGGCGCCGGCTTGCCGTCTCTTCCGGCCAACAAGGCACCAATTTCACAGTTTCGGTTCCTGAAACCTATGGCACTTCCTCCTCTCGCCCGATCTTATTGGCTCTTCCCCCTCTGTCCTCACTTCCCTTCTGCTGCTCTATATAAGGTGTGCCCCTGCACAATAAAGTGAGATCCTGCTTTGACAGATCCCCCGAGCCTGGTGTCATCCATTGGTGCGTCCGGGTTTGCGACACTTGCCATCCCGCTCAGCCCCGGGAAGGGGCCTCTGGCTGGTCCGGTCGCCTCCACCCCTCCAAGGGAACCCCAACACAACATGTAGAGGCAAATGCTATTATAACCACATTTTATCCATAAAGAAACTGATCATCAGAGAAGTTAAATTATTTATCCATGGGCATAGTGAAAAAAGCACAGACAAGACTCAAACCCATGCATGTTAGAACTTTGCTCTTAAGCAGTGAACAGAACACACTTACTTAAAGGTGGCTGCAAAGTAACACAATACCCAAGATATGTATTGCCCTGAGGCCTCAGAACAAACAATTCGCTCTGGTAGAGAAGCTTCCAGAAAGGTAATAATTGAGTATTATGAATGAGAAGGAGTTTGCCAGAAGAGAACTAGATATTCAAGACAGGAAAAACACAATGCACTAAATGCAAAGCCATATGACACAAATGGGCAAGCATGGGAAAGATGGAGGACTGTGTGGGAAGACTTGTACAGCTGGTGCTGAGGGTGTGTGTAGGAAAAAGCTGGAAGATCAGCTAATCAGCTAATCAGCCTATGTGATGACATAGTTGTGATCTGCATAAGGTCTTTCTCATCTACTAAATTTTAACTGACCTGAAGGCAGGAAATGTTTCTGTATCATTTACTCTATTCCTGTCACCTATCTCAATGCCTCCTGCTTCTCAATAAATGTATATTAAATTAATGAATAAATGCATGAATCAATGAATGAATGATGTAGATATAGTTTGGTAGATGAATTGAAGTTAGATTCTGTAGGTCCAAGAAGAGTTTTTGAGTATTTAAAAAGGAAAATGACAAGATTGCATTTTTGGTTGTTTCTTAAAAACATAACTCAGGGGTAGTTTTGAGGGAGTCTTTAAAGTAGCTCCTCATTAAAATAAATGATAATTTGTGTATATTTCCACCGTACTTTTGTTGATGAGTAATTCATGAAAACTCTCTTCTTCCTGGCAAATGAGGGGATGAAATCATCTGGTCGTCTTACCCAACACATGTGTAGCACAAACTAGAGTGTAAGAACATGGTCTTACCATGTTGATACTGACACATAATGGACAAACCTGGCAACACAAAGCACCCAAGGACCCAAGGCTACAGTCTGTCCTTTATGAGTAAAAACAACAACAACACAAAAGCAACTTCAGAGTAGTTATACCTCGCTTATCGCAGGTTGTAATAAAGGAGAAGATGACTTTTGAACTTTGGGTAAGTCTTAGAAAAGAAGCTCTGAGGAAAGTACCACTAAATTATTTGAAAAATGGAATGCATATTCTTGGTAGGAAGGCCTCCTTCATACAAGAATTTACTGATATATTGCATAAAAATGCTATTTTGTTAAACTGGAAAACTTAATCCATCCAAAATCCTTTTTTTTTTTTTTTTTAATTTAAACAATAGCTAAGGAAACAAGCTTCCCAAAAGGAAGAAAAATCTATGGCGCAGGAGATGAATTCCAAATGGCTCCAACTATGTGAGTTCTAAGATTATGATATTTATGATTCAAAACATAAGTTGTTTTCCAAAAAGGAATCTTTCTTTATTAACATAACAAAAGAGTTAATTCTTCTCTTCTAAATATATATTAAAATAATGAGCAAAATTGATAATATTTATATTGTATAGAATACCTGCTCTTATACTCACAACCTGTAAATAGGCTGGTCCTGGGGCGCCTGGGTGGCTCAGTGGGTTAAAGCCTCTGCCTCAGCTCAGGTCATGATCTCAGGGTCCTGGGATAGAGCCCCGCATCGGGATCTCTGCTCAGCGGAGAGCCTGCTTCCCCCTCTTTCTCTGCCTGCCTCTCTGCCTACTTGTGATCTCTATCAAATAAATAAATAAAATCTTTAAAAGAAAATATGCTGATCCTATATTCCTTTTCTCATTGTATAAAAGATTCAAATTAAGGGAGCAGTAATTTTTAAGTAATTTGCCCGAAGTTACAAAATCACAACAAATATTAGAAATGAATACCAAATTTAATGTAAATGTCTCTAAAAGGACTAGACTATCTTTTTCTTTCTGTTAATTCTGACTTCAGCTTCTCATCATTACATATTTTAAATGTTGGTATTCTCCTGGAGTTATGATACATACTTGGAGTATGAAACCTTTGGCACTGCTCACAGAACCAGCAGCTGGAGCTCTTCTGGCTTGATTTATCTCAGCAGCTGTTTTCAGAATTACTGAAGCCAGATTCCTTTTCCTCTCTACTTTGCTCTTCTTGGGAACTGTTGATGTCATGTTATCTTTTCTGTAAAAGCTGTTATGCATCTTTCCATAAATAATGCACTTATGATAAGGCTTCAACTTAACTTCTCCTTAAACTTCTTTATTTCTTCTCCTACCCCAGTGACACCTAGTGGTATTTTATTACTTACCTCTGTTTGGTTGTCCAAGAACATATCCTCACCTTGGTGATAGAGACGGTTATTACTTCTCAGTATCCATCCATTTCTCATTACTGTATTGAGCACACCATTAGTTTCTTACCTGAAGGGAATAAAATGATTTCTTTTGTTCTTATTTTTTTCTTTTCATAACTTGTACTATTAAAGTGCTGAGGTCATATATTCTCCATAATCTTCCATCATATATTTTCAATAATGGACTAAACAGGATTTTTAAGAAACCGTTGCACACATAGCAAATGATATATGTTATGATGGTGGCATAGATAAGCTGCTATGAGAGTTCAGATGAGTGGGGATAATGTGGGCCCAGAATGGGTAAGGAAGACACGGAAAAGTAGCAACAGAGATCAGTCTTGAATAAAATTATGGCTATGCTACTCATCTGGATCATAATGGGGTGGATAAAAATTAAAGAGTCTGAAAAATTAATGATTTTGATCCATAGGACCTGAGTAATCTCTGATAGAGTGCCTTGAGCCATTAAATGCACAATAAGTATTTGCTGATTTTTTTTCTTTAAATATTTCATTTATTTATTTGACACACACACACACAGATCACAAGTAGGCAGAGAGGCAGGCAGAGAGAGAGGGGGAAGCAGGCTCCCCACTCAGCAGAGAGTCAGATACTGGCCTCAATCCCAGGGTCCTGGGATCATGACCTGAGTCAAGGGCAGAGGCTTGACCCACTGAGCCACCCAGACACCCTAAGTATTTGCTGATTAAATGAATCTAGTAATACGGCTTGATATAGTTCTCTTTTGATGGAGTAGAGAATGTAATTTTTGTTTAGTAAACAATGGTTTCAAGAAGAATGTTGCTAACACTGGTAGAAATGAAGATAAGAAAAACTCATCTTTTAAAACAAAATATTACATGGGGTGACTGGATGGCTCAATTGGTTAAGCATCTGACTCTTGGTTTCAGTTCAGGTAATAAACTCAGGGTAATTAAATCAAGCCCCATGTTGGGTGCTGCACTTAGCTCCTAGTCTGCTTGGGATTCTCTTTCCTCTCCCTCCACTCATGCCCTCTCTTTCTCTCTCTCTAAAATAAATAAATGAATCTTAAGAAAAATAAAAAAAGGATTATAAAAAAGCAACATATACTGAATGAGATACACTATCCCTGGAAATGCTTCTCCTTCAGAAATGATTTGTAATAAATAACTGTTTGTCATTATTTACTATTTGCTAAATATTGTGCCAACCTATTCACATACGTTTTCTAATAGATGCTTATAACAAACTTGTAGGGTCCCACCAAATACTCTAGTTTACAAATAAAGAAAAAAGATGTGTAGTGAGGCACAGTACCCAGACATACCTACTTGAACTTTGCCTGAAATATATCCAACATTTACTTTTAATCCCAGAAATACCATACTTTGAAGAAAGTACTGCCTTGAATATAACCAAAACAACAGCAATCTTTATCATTTTCAGTTTTGTTCCTGCTCATCTGAAAAGAAGCAATCATAGTCTGTATTGGATAGAAGAAAAAGTGGAGATTGGCAAGTAAGTTCTTAGTAGAATTTGTCAAGGCCAGTGGAGAAAAGCTCTGTCCTGATCTTAGAAAACCTGCCCTCGATTTCTGAATGAGAATATCCCTATTTTATACAGGAGCACTAGTTAATCTATGTTAATTTTTTTTTAAGGTTTTCTGCCCATTCTTTTTTATTTATTTATTTTTTATTTTCAGCATAACAGTATTCATTATTTTGCACCACACCGAATGCTCCATGCAATCCGTGCCCTCTATAATACCCACCACCTGGTACCCCGACCTCCCACCCCCTGCCCCTTCAAAAGGCTCAGATTGTTTTTCAGAGTCCATTGTCTCTCATGGTTCACCTCCCCTTCCAATTTCCCCCAACTCCCTTCTCTCTAACTCCCCCTGTCCTCCATGCTATTTGTTATGCTCCACAAATAAGTGAAACCATATGATAATTGATGCTCTCTGCTTGACTTATTTCACTCAGCATAATCTCTTCCAGTCCTATCCATGTTGCTATAAAAGTTGGGTATTCGTCCTTTCTGATGGAGGCATAATACTCCATAGTGTATATGGATCACATCTTCCTTATCCATTCATAGGTTGAAGGGCCGATGATATCTGTAGTTAACAGTTAACTACAGATATCTTTCCACAGTTTGGCGACCATGGCCATTGCTGCTATGTTAATCTTTGAATCTAATCTTTCTTTTGTTTATATGTTATCACCGACACTCTGCTTACTAGGTTGGTCTGTTTTGTAAATTTATTTTTATTTATTTTTAATTTTTTTTAAAAGATTTTATTTATTTATTTGACAGACAGAGATCAGAAGTAGACAGAGAGGCAGGCAGAGAGAGAAGGAGGGGAAGCAGGCTTCCTGCTGATCAGAGAGCCTGATGTGGGGCGGGACTCAATCCCAGATCATGACCTGAGCTGAAGGCAGAGGCTTAACCCATTGAGCCACCCAGGCACCCCTATAAATTTATTTTTAAATTCTACACATAGATGCTGTCATTTATATTTTCATGCCATATGGTTTTAATGGCAAATACAGTTATATTTCTACCTGTCTATTTTTTTGGCACCTAATTTAGTTTCTTGACTGTGAAGTTATTTTTGCCTGCAAATTAAACTACATGTTTAGATAGACCTATGATGACACCATTTAGGTTGTTTGTTTGTTTGTTTTGGTACCTTTGACTACTTTCCACCACAAGGACACCGTTTCTTAAATTCCTTTTAGCTATTTGAGATGTTAAATATTTCATATATGTAACAATTATGTATCTCAGCAATAAATTCTAAAAGTGTCATTACTACTGCTCAGAACTTTTGATTTTAAGTTAAAATACAATAGAAGATCTCTATTAATATTCTTAACTGTTAACTACAGATATCACGACTTTTTTTAACTTAACCTGAATTAACTTGAACATCTCTTCATCTTACTTTTTTAAAAATAAGTATTTTGCATGAGTTATTTCTGCAATTCTTATTGATTGTATTTATATCAACATAATTATTTAAATTAAGGAGAGATTTTTTTGTTGTTTATCAAAATAGGCTTTGAGAATACATATTATTATAATGGACTCTGATTATTTGTTGATAGATACAGTAAAGTTTTGTAACCAACAACCACAAAACCCATATGTTTAAAACAATAAGCTATTTCAAGCTATTTCTTTTAAGCTTACACAGGTATGGGTTGACTAGGAGACCATCTGGTCTCAAAGGGCTGAGAGTCACCTATGTGTACCTCTGTGATTATCAGTCATTCACCTATTGAAATCACTAAGTGCTTTGCTTTGTTTTATTTTGTTTTGCTTTGCTTTGTTTTGTTTTCTTAGCCATAATCTCTCATTTGGTTGGGGCTTCAATGAAGATGCCTCAGTTATCCCCCAGGAGGTTCCCCATTCTCTACCAGATTAGCTATCATTTACTTGTTCTCAAAGTGAAGTCAGAGAAGCTAGAAAAAGCACACAAACACTCAAGATCTCTGGAGGCCTAGTTTGGAAATGGAATATTGTCACTTGTTCCATACTCTTTTGACCATAGCAAATCACGAAACAAGCCCAACTTCAGCGATTCAGAAAAGATCCAACTCTATGAAAACTACTATGTTATATTGTCAAAGAAATAGCTATAAGTAGAATAGGGGACATTTTTGTAATCAATTATTTTTTCGTTAATCTTGATAGATATTCTCTGAATACTAGTCTTTGGAGAAAAAAACTTGTTTCTGACAATCTTCACAATTATATGTCTCTCTATTTTATTTATTTCTAGTCTAATTTTTATTTCCTTTTTATGTTTTTTTGAGTTATTTTATTAATAGTTAACTAAGTACCAAGTTAGATTCTTAGCTAGTTAATTTGCTATTTTTCTTTTCCTATATTTAAGAACATTTAAATTCCCATATAAACATAATTTAGCATCATCTCATAAGTTTTGAGGAGCAATAACTTTAAAATATTTAATTATAAATATTTTCCAATTACAAGTGTGGGTTCTTATTTGATATAAATTATTAGTATATTTTAAATTTAAATTAAATATGCATTTGTAGCAAAATTAACTTTTAGAAAGTACTTTCTAATATAATGGCATTGCATTCAGAAAATGTAGATTTGAATCACAACATAGATGATTCTCACAAACATAATTTGGAACAAAGTCAGAAAGCACACACAAAAAATACATACTTATGAATCCATTTATATAAAGTTCAAAAACAAGCAAAATTATTCTTTTTTCCTTTAGGAGCACATAGTGACTAGGTAGTGGCACAAGGGAGATTTTTGAAAATGCTGGTAATGTGTTTTTCTTGATCTAGGTGCTAGTGACAAGGCTATTGTTAATTCATGCAAATTATCAAGCTGTTTATATTTGTGATTTATGAATATTTTTGTGTGTTTGCCATACTCCAGGAAAAAGCTGAAAAATCTCAGTGAATTTGTTCACAGCAGAGTTTATAGACAGAGCCAAAGAGAATTAGTAGAATAAAATACAAATGTAAGTAATTATGAGTTTGTAACACAGATTCAAAGAGAGAAAATTATGAAAAAGCAGTTATATACATGGTAAATATTTCTTCTAATGTGTGTCACCCCTCCTATCAAGACATAGAGTCTGGCTCCTCACTACTTGAAACTGGTATGGCCCTAGAACATGCTTTGAGCAACAGAATGTGGCAAGAGTGACACTGTTTTACTTTCAAGTCGGGTATTTGGGAAGACTTGCAATCAAGTAGTCTAGAAGTTGTTAGCAGGTGCTAGGTGGACTCATCCCACTTACAGAGATTTAGTCATTAGGAATACAATGAGACCAAATGATTTTACAAAGTTTGTAACTTCTGGTATAGCAGGCAACTGGAACTTCATTGCTCTCATTGATCTCTTTTGTCCCCCAAGTTCTGTAGGGGTGATTCAAACTGGGTCTTGGTGAATTCAGAGCACACAGCTAATTCAAGCCCACTTGTGGAACCCCAAGTTTAGGAAAGCTTGCATTTCATAATGTGCTGCTAAAAAATCTTGCCCAAACTTTATTCCGGAGAAGACATGGTATTTATTACTCTGGAATGTAAAAACTTCTCCTCTGAGAGCAAGTATTGTCTTGGTATATCTCCTTATACAAACATTTTTAAACTGGCCATAAATGCCAAGCCACATAGAAATGTAAGGGATTCATGGAAAATTTGTTTCTCATCAGCAACATCCGAATGTGTCTATAATGTAAAAAGGACCAATCTAGCATCTAGAGGAGGAAATATCAGGAACCATTCCCTCTGAGAACTCTTGTATAAAATAAATTTAAAAACTCAGTTGAAATCAGTCCAAATTGGTGATTCACATTTTGCGAGCTAATAGTACACTAAGTTTTTTTGTATGACCTATTATCCAGTATTAGATAACTGAAACGAAGATGTCAAGTTAAGATTCATAAAAGGAAATATCTCTAAGCATGGCTGGTTACTTTGCAGAATAGTCATGGATTATTTGTACAAAATGCTTATCAACAATCTCATTCTTCTTCTAGGACAATTTTTACAAAACTACTTTCCAGAAGCTATTTGGAAATATACATATCCCTGCAAATAAAACATTCTACTCATAATGCTTTATTATCAGTGCTTAAGTTACAATTAAAGAAAAACTGTTTTATAGATATCACTTTTTTTTTTCACTAAGATTTTGAGCCACTGAGAATATAACCACCAAGCCCATGCAGATACATATTCATGGTATCAGTATTCATTTGATAATAGAACTGGTGAGTCCAACTGTGAGTTTTTCTTTTGGTTCCTGGCAGAATGAAATAGAACCCTTGAAGTGTGTTAGTATGGAGATTATTATTTTATTTGTTCAACAATCATGAATTGTTTACAGTTAAGTCCCTCCTCTGCCCTCCTGGAATTTTATGGATCTTCCATAAAATCTTGCACTTCCCCTTTTGCTGCCTCCACTACCTTAAGCATACTTACTATTCCATAGTGACATAGGGGGTTACTTTTCTCCAAAATGTCCTTTTTGGAATAACTATGCACCAAGCTTCTTTTTATCTTTTTTTAAAAATATTTGACAGAGAGAGAGAGAGATCACAAGTAGGCAGAGAGGCAGGCAGAGAGAGAGAGGGAGGCAAGCTCTCCGCTGAGCAGAGAGCCTAATGCCAGGGCTCAATCCAAGACCCTGAGATCATGACCTGAGTCCAGGGCAGAGCCTTAATCCAGTGAGCCACTTAGGCACTCCCAAGCTTCCTTTTATCTTTAAGCAGTTTGGTCAAATATCAGTTGTATCATACCCTCACTCACTGACTACCCAGTTTAATCTCCATCACTTCCTATTATAATTTCACGATTTTTCCCATAGCACTTTATCACCATTAATGATTTTTTATTTTTTTTTTTTTTTAAAGATTTTATTTATTTACTTGACAGACAGAGATCACAAGCAGGTAGAGAGGCAGGCAGAGAGAGAGAGGAGGAAGCAGGCTCCCTGCTGAGCAGATAGCCCAATGTGGGACTGGATCCCAGGACCCTGAGATCATGACCTGAGCCGAAGGCAGCGGCTTAACCCTCTGAGCCACCCAGGCGCCCCATTAATGATTTTTTAAAAATATTTTTGTTTGTTATTAGCTGTTTCTTTTCCTGAAAACTAACTTAAAAAAAAAATAAGGTTTTGTTTCCTCACTGTAATGTTCCTAGTGCTTAAAACAGTTCCTGGTACAAAGCAGGTGTTCAAAAATGTTTGTTGAATGAATACATGAATTAATGGAGTACAATCAGACTCTGTTATTTTAAAAAGAATCTCCAACACTATAGTAGTATAATAAAATTTTATGTGTCACATTTGTTAGGGGTTCTGATTTATGTCTTCTCACTTCAGGAGCTGATGGATACTGAACCAAGGCAATGAGGATTAAGCAAACCACACGCTAGTTCATTCCCACACAAAAATGATAAAGAGCAAATTTAGTCATATTTTACTGGGTAATGTAGGCAAATTGCATCTACCATATGCCAAAAGAAAAGAGGCTGTGATAATGGCAGAGATGGTATTTATATATGGTGGCTGGGGAACACCTCTCTAAAAGAGTAACCTTTGAGTTGAACTCTAATTTATTATCAGAGGCTGACAGCTCTCATGTCCTAAAACATGATTGAGATCCCAGATCTATGTGATCTGTCTAAAACGAATAGAGTTACCTTACCTCTTAGTATTGCTGCATTGAATAAGGTAATTCATATAGAATACTTAGCAATTAGAAATTAGTAATGGAAATTAGTCTGGAAATTAGTAAATGCTAAAAAATGGTATCCATTATTAATATTATTATCACTACCATTTGAAATAATTTTGAATTAAATACCAAGTCTTTCTTAAAACACTGAAATGTGAAAGCATATCTAAAAAGAGATCAATGTTAAGTGGATTTTGTCATAAAAATGGTCATCCAGGTTGTAGGATAATCACAGAGTTAAGTATTGAATCAAATTTGGTTGAAGTGGCTGCATACAGACTAAGATGTAATGTAAGTAGTTGTTGAAACCAGAGCAATGATGGGATATGTTGAAGAAAGCAATTTTTTTGAAGACCAGGCAAATAACATCTGCCAGAAATACAGGGTTAAATTTTATTCAGAATTTATCTTTTATAACCCTGTTACTACTAGCAGATGGAGCCATTAGGAGGAATATGTTGTTCAAGGGCTGCCTGGGTGGTTCAGTCAGTTAAGTGTCTTGACTCTTGGTTTCAGCTCAGGTCATAAACTCAGGGTCATGAAATTGAGCCCCAACTCAGGCTCCATGCCAAAATTCTCTCTCTCTCTCTCTCTCTCTCTTTGCCTTCCTTCCCACTTGGGCACTCTTCCCCTCTATTTCTCTCTCTCTCATAAATAAATAAATAAATAAATAAATAAATAAATAAATAAGTTGTTCAATAATAATAGTTGATTCTGGAGACAAAATATTAAGTAAGTATTATCTTTGATTACTTTTAGGTACGTTGCAAATTTTACAAGGATCATCTTTTGTTATATAGGCATGTGCTATAAAATAGAATGCTTTTAAAAGATTAATATGATAATATAAATAATTGTATAATGCCAGGGTGTTAACTTTAACAACAGTGAAGAAAAACATCGATATTGAATTACAGGAGGAAATTATAAGAAGAAAAACTTGATATAGTAGTTTAGAGGAAATTTTGACTAGATGCCTTTATAGTGGAGACAGTGGATGCTGATTTTGCCTGCAAAAATAAATAAAAGAAACATTCTATTTCCCCTGTATTGTTTTAAACTCAACAAATTGAAAGTAATTAGGCATGTTGGTTAAACACATGGTACTTATTAATAGAGTAATTAACATAGATTTCCACAGTCATGTAAGAATGTATATATTAATACATGATTTATTATGCAAGGACATTGTGTTTTTTAACTCATTGGTGGAAATCATGAACATTACTACAATTTAGGTTATATATTTACTGCAAAGCCTACTTGAAGTTACATTGTACAAAGAAGAGTTAAAAAAAGACACAGGAATAAGATCCAAAATGGTTGCTTATAATCATATGCTACTAATTAGTGTTTCGTTAACACTGATTGTTAAGGAGCACAGTGTGACTTATATTTCCATTTTGATTTAACACATTTTATCTAGGTGTTTAGTTGTTCATGGGTATGAGAATGTATTTTACCATTCACTGAGATCTCAGTTGTAGCTCTGGTATTTCTGACTTAACTGAGCTTTTTCCACCTCAAGTTTTAGGGAAAAAAAAAAATTACCATTCCTCAAAGCACTAAATTACTTTTAGTATTACAGTTTCTAGTCCTTTGTCTCTCCTTGATCTTCTGACATTCTTTTTCATGTCTCCTCTTGTAGTGCACTTAAGCAGAGCTATTTTGATTAAATAACTCCCCAGAGGACTGAGATTATAATACAATAGTCTTCCAAACAGGTTATTCTTGAGTACATATTGCCATTATGCAGTGCAGATATAAAATCAGTATTTCATAAATGCATGTTTCTATGAAATCTGCCAAGTAGATGAATATCTCTTTCATTGTTCCTGACATCATTGAATTATAAATAATAAAGTGAAGCTCAAATTGTTTATTTGCAATGGAACAGCTCTGAGAAAAATTTCAGTTATCAATGATATAGTAACCTCTAGGAAAGACGGTAACTTTAAAATTACAGTGAACATGATCTGAAATAATTTCCCTTAAATTGGGCAATTGCTCAAAATTGCCATAAATCAATTCTCCAAATCCAATAGAGTTAAAATGAATGGTGAGTACATTCTTATTTAATTCATTTTTTTTTTTTTTTAGATTCAAGCTGTTTCAATATTTTGGAGTTAAGATGGCATAAGATTGGTAAAAGTAATTACTAATTAGTACAATTTCACCAGGACAGATCACTTCATTACTAGTCAAATAGTTTACTCTTCAGAGAAATTGGTTTGCACCTTTTAAAAACAGCTCCCAGGAAAAGTACTTTTCCTTCCTTATGTCAAAAGATTACTATCATCATGCACTTGGAAAACTTCAAATTCTAAAGTAAAACATGAGACGATTTTATTGAATCTTCAGAACTCTACTTTTTAAGTAAAATAAACCCAAAGATAGAATTTTTATCATGTGATTAACCATTAATCTCTTCTCACTTTTCATGTAGTTTAACTTTTAACAAAAACCAGACTGTATATTAAATCTTTAGCATATAACAGGCCTATGAAACCTGATACTAATTTTAAAATTCCCATTTCATATAGCTATCTTAATCCACTGGCTTCAGAAACAGTGAAAAATTATTGAAATATATATATATATTTTTAAAGATTTTATTTATTTGGGGCACGTGGGTGGCTCAGTCAGGTAAGCCTCTGCCTTCAGCTTGGGTCATGATCCCGGGGTCCTGGAATCCAACCCCACATCAGGCTCCTGCTCAAGAGGGAGTCTGCTTCTCCTTCTCTGTCTGCCTGCTGCTCCCCCTGCTTGTGCTACATGGTCAAAATTAACTAGAGTTTACTGTATATTTGAAATTTGCTGAGATAATAGATCTTAAGTGTTATCACCACACACACACACACACACACACACAAAATGTTAACTACATGATGTGATGGGCAAGCTAATTAGCATTATAGTGGTGAATGTTTCACAATACATATACATACACACTTTTAAATCATCACGTATCCTCAATAAAGCTGATAAAAATTTTATAAGTGAACAAAACTGTAAATCAGTGACAAAGGACAAAAAAAGAAGTTCTTCTTTAACAAACAAATAACTTAGAAACTGTTTTGTGCTGTATATTTTCTCAAAGTGCTTTATTTTGAATAACAGAAATTTTAATGTCCTTTCTAGTAGTTCATTAACTGGAACACGATCTGGTTGTTAGTTTTGAGAGATTTAATACACTTTGGTAAGAGTTTAGAAAGTTAGGTTTGTTTGTTTTATCTCTTCTGTTAGAGTGAACAAGACAAAATAAAGAAAATGATAGGGAAACTGTAGAGTGGTAAAGGGAAATAGAAAGTCCTTTTTGTTATTTAGCCAGTTAAAATAAGTAAATTTGGAGGATTATTTTGCTTGCTATTTCTTACTTAAAATTAAGAGGTTAATCGCGGTTAGGTATCTATCTAATTTTTGCATGAAAGATATACTTACTAAATAGTGCATTTCCAAAATTTATGAAGTTTTGGAAGAGGAAGGGTGCAAGAATTTTCCCACTGCAATATATGCGAGGTTCCTTTGACTAAAAAAAGTTTGAAATGTACACTTAATTTCTAGAATTTCCTGAGCTGTGATTATATATTAATAATGAATAAGATCAACAGTGAGGAGGAGAAAGTAGTTGTCCCAAGGATACAATTCCTTTTTATTGAAAAAAAAAAATTAAAGCAAAAGGCTACTACTGACCCTGATTCATCTCCACTGACAGGCCAATACTGACACCACTGTACCTGACTTTCACCAATCCTTCATCATTTTTCCTGTGATCCTACATCTCTTACCATCTTTTCTGACTTGACCAAACAAAACATCGAAAAAGAACACTTACTGTATATCTAAATTAATAAAACCATGGGTGGAAAAAGAAGCACTGTGCACTTGAGATATTTTTGCTCTCATAAAAGATAGAGGTGCTCATGAGGTCAAGAGCTCTTTGGTTATGACTTCTAAGCATTCTAGCAATAAGAAAAAAAAATCTGTATTTTACTGTATATCTTAAAATTCTTTTCTTTTTTCTTTCATTCTCTCTCTTTTTTTCTACCATTCTATTTGTAGCACTTCTGAAAATATAATAGTCACAAAAAATCAACTTTCATTTTTCTCTTGGCTGAATATAAAAATATTGAATATTTTCATATCTGTTTCTTATCATTGATCATGCAGCTCTTGGTCTTGGCAAAATGAATTGAAAATTTTATAGGTGATAGTATGTTTAAGTATATTTTACTCTTTTTTTTTTTTAAAGATTTTATTTATTATTTTGACAGAGAGAAATCACAAGTAGACAGAGAGGCAGGAAGAGAGAGAGAGAGGAAAGCAGGCTCCCCGCCGAGCAGAGAGCCCGATGCGGGACTCGATCCCAGGACCCTGAGATCATGACCTGAGCCGAAGGCAGTGGCTTAACCCACTGAGCCACCCAGGCGCCCCTATTTTACTCTTTTAATTTTACATTAAAATGGTCTTTCTCTTTCTCACCAATTTATTTCATATTAACACTGAAATATGTAAAAAAAAACAAATAAAGTATACAGAATGAGGTTAAAATTTATATAAATTTGAGATATTTATTATTTGATATTCTTATTCTTACTTTCATCATTAAGTTCATGTTACTTTTAATATTAGCTAAAATAATATCTAATAAAGTTGTGCTTTTTATAAAACATACTATCATATCATTAATTTTATGATAGAATTATTTTAATATAATAATTTTGCAAATCCAGTGTGTTTAAAATTTCAGAATATTTATTTCAAAGCTGTGACTTCAAGATTTTTATCTATTTGTGTTTAAAAAATTGGATCTCTGAACATTAGTTTGAATAAATGAAAATGAAAGTGAAAATCAGAACAGAAATGGAATTTAAAGTTATTAAAATTTACCCATGTGTCCATTGCTCTAAATACATTTGGAATAGAAAGTAGAAATTCATATTTTAGGGAAAATAACTTGAGGATGTTCAATGTACTTAATATCATTTTGAGACTGACACCATTATCAGCTTATTTTTTTTTGCATGTCTCTCTAGGTGTGGACCTTATTATTATATTTTTTATTCTGAATACATGATATCTATCTAATTAAAGTTATGTAAAATAATCCAATTTTCAGAAGAATTATTATTCTTTTGAATAATAAATGACATTTTTTTGCTTCCTGACACAGACATAATCAGAATTTTTTTCTCATGAGTGAATGCTCCTGGCATGAAAAGATATTTAATAATTAAACAATGTTATCATTGTTTTTGTCATTATTATAAAACTATTATAATAATATTCATTACTCTTAAAAGTCAAGAAAAATAATCATGTCATATATGCCCACATTCTATGTAAAATAATTTTCATTTTTCACAAGTTTCCTTTCAGACTCTGCCCATATCCATGCATGTTTTACATCATTACTGCTCTACTCAATACTTTTGTTTACACTTTAGATTTGACAACAGTCATATCTTCCTTATTTTCCAGTTTCTATTCCTGACATACTCATCTTTTAGTATCTAAGGCTACTATCCATCCTTTGGTTTTGCCCAGTGTGAGAACTGACTGCCTAGCCACTCCCGAGCAGTAGAATTTTCTACCCCATGAAACTGATTATTTACATGCCAGAGTTCTTTCCAGTTCAGGCTAAATTCTGGAACACTGAAGTTGAAGTGTAGTAAAATATGCCACTTTGGTTTAGTGTTTATTTTGAGGAATAGACATTTTAAAAACAGCAAACGCAGGGAGAAACTTTTTCTGAACTCCCCTTATCTGCCTAAAGACAGATCCCCATAGGGAACTCAGTTGTCATAAACCCCCTGGATTTTCATCAATTCTTATCACAAGACAGGAGACTAGCTGTGACACTACATGTACACAACTTTTGTCATAACTATCATATTTTTCATTCAGTCTTCTAAGGACCCATTCATCTTTTCTGAAAAACATTCCCACTCCCTTAAGAGGCCTATGCAACCTCTCCCCTTTCCTTAATAAGATGGTATTTAATTCTGAATTCTACACCAGTTCAGGGACTTACTCACCTTTTCTTGGTAACTCCCATGTAAACATGAGATACACATGTTAATCTTCTATTTGGTTTTTTCTTATTAATCTGTTTTACATTAGGAAGGCTCAGCTCAGAACTTAGAGGGTAGAGGAAAAATATCTTTCCTTTCCCAGAATATCTGTTTGTAACATTATCTTATCTATTGCTCTAATATCTTATGTAACCAAATTCTGGCATTATCTCCAAGATAATAATACATAAACTCCAACCTAAATTCCTATTTTTATACTAATGAAATTCTTAAAATTGAATTTTAAAATACCATTTATAATAGCATCAAAACTAAGAAGTATTTAGAGATAAATCTAGAAAAACATTACCTACACACTGAAAATGATAAAACATTGAAGAGAAAAATTAAAATAAGTAGGGAAAAGCTTTTTCATAGATGAGAAGACTAAATATTGTTAAGACATCGATATTCACCAGATTTTTCTGTAGATAGATTCCCCAATGAAAAGCCCCAAAAGATATTTTTATAGAGACTGAAAAGCTGAATCTAAAATTTAGAATCAGCCAACACAGAGAAATTGAAATCTCCAAAATAAACAAGTAACTTTAAAATAAAACAAAGTTAAAGGAGTAACACAACCTAATTTGTTGGCATATTATAAAGTTACAATCAAAACAGCGTCATATTGATGTCAAGATAAACAAATACATTAGTGGAAAAGAAAGCTCAGAAATAGACCCATACAAGTCTCTTTCATACTTCCTTTAAACCATTGACACTAATTTCTATCAAAGGTAAAACAGCAACTCAAGGAGTAAAGTTAGTCTTTTATTTTATTTTTTTTAATTAATTTATTTATTTTCAGCATAACAGTATTCATTATTTTTTCACCACACCCAGTGTGGTGCTCCATGCAATCTCTGCCCTCTATAATACCCACCTCCTGGTACCCCAACCTCCCACACCCCCGCCACTTCAAACCCCTCAGATTGTTTTTCAGAGTCCATAGTCTTTCATGATTCACCTCCCCTTCCAAAGTTAGTCTTTTCAATAAAAAAAAAAAGTTCAAAAAATTGGATTACTACTGCAAAAATATGTTGCTTAATCCATACTTCATTCAATATACAAAATTAACTCAAGCTGAGTCAAGACCTAAATGTAAGACCTAAAGCTATAAAACTTCTAGAAAATACACAAAGAAAAATCTTCATGATCTTGAATTATGGGGAGATTTCTTGACTATGATATCAAAGGCACAATCTGTTTTTCAATTAAAAAGAATTAAGATAGTTTGAAAGTCGGTGTTAAAAGAATGACAATGCCAACTATTGGGGCAGGAGAAGTTAAGATGGCAGAGCATTAGGGGGACCTTAGGCTTGTTTCATATCTCAAAAACAGCTAGATAAATATCAAATCATTAAGACTACCCAAGAAATCAATCTGAATTATGAGAGAATAAACTTCAAAATTAGAGGGAAAGAAGAAGCCACATCTTGGAAGATAAGATGTACAGATACATGATTTCTGGGAAAAGAGAATCATAGATACTGTAGAAAGAAGTGAACCTTTATCTCCAAGAGAGGAGAAAGAGAGATAGAGAGCAAAACAAAAAGAAAGTGGTTGTCTGGGGGTTCCACTAAAGAAACACTTCCCCAAAACTATTGACTTGGAAAACTAGAGTGGACAATTATCACAAGTTTTTATAAGCAGGGAGCTGACAGTGTGAAGTTTTAGAAGATTGCACCACTGTTGGGTGGCACCTGGTGGGTATAGCTTCTGTGTGGGTGGAGGGCAGAGGTCTTGGAGGGGATAGAATGCTCTGAGGACCCCCTGGGTCACCCTGGAAGAGACAGTTCCCCTCCTTGGAGAGCATTTGGGAGAGGTGGCCCAGCCTCTCTGGAAATGAAAGAATTGGTAGGCACCACTGTGTTGCATTGTTCTTTAGCATAGGATCAGAGACCCTTACTGAGGGCAGCAAACCTTGGTGCCAGATTTTTGCTGTGCTTAGCTATAAACTGTGAACAACTATGTGGTTGTGGGACTATTTTTCTGGGACTAACTGATACCACCCACAGTGTGGCAAGACCTTCCCCTCAAGAGTCAGAGAAGATCTGCACTAGCACTGGATCCCTAAAAATTGGAATTTTGAAATCCAGTCATATGCCTGAGATAAAACACAAGAGAACTGTGCCACCTGCCATGCAGACAGTTCAAACACAGAGTGAAGGTAAGGCTCTGACAGAATCCAGGGACATAAGAGAGGAGATTGTTCACTCTTCTGTGAGGGTTTCCTGAAGAGTAGCAAGTGCGAACTCCCTGCTCTGGGGAGGAAAGAGCAGGCAATGCCCTTTCTCCCATACCCATCAGAACTGACCATCTCAGTGAGCATTACAACACCCCCCAGGGGAGGCTGGAGATGTTAAGACCAATCCCACCCCTCCACACCCAGACACACCCTAGGTTCACCTTTACTAGGGCAAGCAGGCCTGAGAAGAAGTGCAGACCTTCCCCCAAAAGACCAACACAAACCCCTCAGGCACATCAATCTATTGATCACAGAGTGCTGTAAATCTTCAGCTCTAGGGGAAATAGGATCTAGCTTCTTTTAATAGGCAGACCAAAACTTACCTAGTTAAACTTGCCAGAGAGTGGACAAGGTCTTCTACAGAGTTTCTCCTTGCTTCCACTGCAGTCAAGGAGAAACTCTGCAAAAGACTGACCTGCTGGAAAGATAAGACACAACAGAAGAGCACACACTCTGAAGTAGATAAGACACAACAGAAGAGCACACACTCCTGAAGCACCAGGCCCAAGACTGTATAGACCTCTTCTTAGTATAGCCATCTCTCTCAAGAACAGTTATATAACAGGCTTTCTTAATATACGCATGCACACACACACACACACACACACACACACACACACACACACATACAGAGCACACAGTGATCTAGACAAAATGACAAGACAGAGGAATTCACCCCAAAAGAAAGAACGGGAAGACATAATGAATGGGGATTTAATCAAAACAGATATAAGAAAGTTGTCTGAACTAGATTTTAAAACAACAATCATAAGATTACTCGCTGGGCTTGAGAAAAGACACTAGAGAATCCCTAACTGCAGAGATAAAAGAACTAAGAACTAGTCAAGCCAAAATAAAAAGTGCTATAACTGAGTTGCAAAATTGTTGGATGTAATAACAATGCGGGTGGATGAAGAAGAATGAATCAGTCATATAGAAGATAAAATTATGGAAAATAATGAGGCTGAAAAGAAGAGGGGAAGAAAAGTATTGGATCACAAATGCACAATTAGGGAACTCTGTGACTCCATAACATTGATATCATAGGAGCCCCAGAAGAAGAGAGGGGGAAAGGGTCAGAAGGTTTATTTTAGCAAATTACAGCTGAAATATTCCCTAATCTGGGGAAGGAAATAATCATCCAAATTCAGGAAGCACAGAGAAGTCCCATCAAATTTAACAAAAACCAGCCATCACCAAGACATAGCACAGCAGAATTTGCAAAATATAAAGATAAGGAAAGAATCCTGAAAGCTGCAGGGGAAAAGAAATCCTTAACCTATAAGGAACAACAAATTAGGTTTACAATAGATGTATGCACAGAAACCTGGCAGACCAGAAGAGAATGGTGCGGTACCCTAGCCCTAGGGTGCTAAAGGGGGAGAAATATGCAGCCAAGAATACTTTATTCAGCGAGACTGTCATTAGAAGAGGAGAGATAAAGTTTCCCAGACCATTACAGTCTTTGAAAAATACTGAATAAATTCACCTCTTTACAACTGGGAAAAAAAAAAAAAGTTTCCCAGACAAATAAAACTAGATTAATTTGAAGCCACTAAACCAATCATGCAAGAAATATTAAAGGGGACTCTTGAGTGGGAAGCAAAGACTAAAAGCAACAAACACTAGAAAGGAATAATGAAATCTCCAAAAACTGTGACTTTACAGGTAATACAATAATACTAAATTATTATCGATCAATAATTACTCTGAATGTAAATGGACTAAATTCTCCCTCTCCCTCTGCCTCTCCCCCCAGCTTGTGCTCTCACTCTCTCTCACTCTCTCTCTCTTTCTCAAATAAATAAGTAAAATTTTAAAAGAATGGTTAACCAGGAAATTAAAGGAGAAGAAAAAAAATATGAAAACAAATGTAAACAAAACATGGCAGGGGCACCTGGGTGGCTCAGTGGGTTAGGCCTCTGCCTTCAGCTCAGGTCATGATCTCAGGGTCCTGGGATCGAGTCCCCCGTCAGGCTCTCTGCTCACCACCCCACCCTGCTTGCCTCTCTGCCTGCTTCTGATCTGTCTCGGTCAAATAAATTGATGAAATCTTAAAACAACAACAACAACAACAATAACAACAAACATGGCAGTTCTAATCCTTTGATGTGAAGCAAGGGTGGTTCTATGGAGGAGGTATATAGAAAGAGTCTTACCCCAGGAAGCAAGAAAAGTCTCAAATAGACAACTTAACCTTACACTTAAAGGAGCTAGAAAAGAACAATGAATAAAGCTTACAGCCTGCAAAGAAGGGAAATAATAGAGATTAGAGCAGAAATAAATGATATAAGAACAGCAACAACAACAACAAAAACACAGTAGAATAGATCAGCAAAACTAAGAGCTAGCTCTTTCAGAAAATTAAAACGATTGATAACCCGCTAGCAGAATTTTCAAAAAGAAAAGAGATAGGACCCAAATAAATAAAATCATGAATAAAATAGTAGAGATTACAACCTCCATCACAGAAATACAAATATAAGAGAAGATTATGAAAAACTTCAAGCCAAAAAACTGGGCAATCTGGAAGAAATTAATAAATTTCTAGAAGCATACTAATTATTAAAACTGAAACAGGAAGAAATAAAACATTTGAACAGACTGTAAACCAGCAAAAAAATTGAATCAGTAATAAAAAATCTCTCAACAAACAAAAGTCCAGGCCCAGAAGGCTTCCAAGGGGAATTATAACAGACATTTAAAGAAGACTTAATTCCTATTATTCTCAAACTGTTTCTAAAAATTAGAAATGGAAGGAAAACTCTCAAACACCTTCTATGAGGCCAGCATTAGCTAAATTTCAAAATTAATGAAATACTCTACTAAAAAGGAGAATTACAGACCAAGACCCCGATGAACATTGATGCAAACATTCTGAAAAAGTTATGAGCAAACTGAATCCAACAATACATTAAAAGAATTATTCACATGATCAAGTGAAATTAATCTCTGAGCTGCAGATTTGGTTCAATATTCATAAATCAATCAACATGACATACCACATTAATAAAAAGAAGGGATAAGAACCACATGATCCTCTCAGTAGATGCAGAGAAAGCTTTTGACAAAGTACAGCATCTATTCTTTATAAAAACATTCAACAAAATAGGTATAGAGGAAACATACCTCAACACCATAGAGACCATCTAAACAAAGATCCACAGCTAATCCTCAGTGGGGAGGGTTGCCTGGATGGCTCAGTTGGTTAAGCATCCGCTGTCAGCCCATGTCATAATCCCAAAGTTGTGGGATCGAACCCCGCATCAGGTCCCTACTCATTGGGGAGTCTGCTTCTACATCTCCCCTGCCCCTCTCCCTGCTTACGCTCAAGCTCTATCTCTTAGACTGTCTCCCTCTTCCAAATAAATAAATAACATCCAAAAAAAAAATCATCTTCAATGGGGAAAAACAGAGAGCTTTTCCTCAATAGTCAGGAACAAGTCAGGGATGTCCAATCTCACTGCTGTTATTTAGCATAGTATGGGAAGTCCTAGTCTCAACAATCAGACAACAAAATCAAGAAGTCAAAGGCATCCAGATCATCAAGGAAGAAGTCAAACTTCCACTATCCACACATAATATGATGCTCTATGTAGAAAACCTGAAAGATTCCAGCAAAAAATTACTAGAACTGATACACAAATTCAACAAAGTCACAGGATACAAAATCAATGTACAGAAATCTGTGACACTTCCATACACCAATAATAAAACAATAGAGAGAGAAATCAAAGAATCAATCTTAGTTACAAATGCACCAAAACCCATAAGATATCCAGGCATGAACCTAACGGAAGAGGTAAAAGGTCTGTCTTCTGAAAACTCTATAATGAAATTGAGGATGACAAAAAAATGGAAAAACATCCCATGCTCACAGATTGAAAGAACAAATTTTGTTAAAATGGTCTATACTACCTAAAGCAATCTATAAATTTATTGAAACCCCTGTCAAAATACCACCAGCATTTTTCATAGAGCTACAACAAACAATCCTAAAATTTTTATAGAATCACAGAGGACCCAAAATAGCTAAGGCAACCTTAAAAAGAAAACCAAATCTTGGGGCATCACATTTCTGGACTTTAAGCTATATTACAAAGGTCTGGTTCTGGTGCAAAAATAGACACAAAGATCAATGGAACACAATAGAAAGCCCAGAAATGGACCCGCAACTATATGGTTAACTAATCTTTGATGAAGCAGGAAAGACTATCCAATGGAAAAAGGACAGTCTCTTCAACAAATGATGTTGGGAAAACTGGACACAATGTGCAGAGGAATGAAACTGGACCACTTTCTTCCACCATCCACAAATATAAATTAAAAATGGATGAAAGACCTAAATGTAAAACAGGAAATCATCAAAATCCTAGAGGAGAACACAGGCAGAAACTCTTTGAAACTGGCCATAGCACCTTCTACTAGACGTGTGTCCTGAGGCAAGGGAAACAAAAGTGAATATAAACTATTGGATCTTTATCAAGATAAAAAGATTATGCACAATGAAGGAAACAATCAAAACTAAAAAGCAACCTTGAGAATGGGAGAAGATATTAGTAAATGAAGGGGTTAGTATCCAAAATCTAGAAATAATTTACCAAACTAAACACCTCAGAAATGAATAATCCAGTTAAGAAATGGGCAGAAAACATGAATGACATTTTTCCAAAGATGACATACAGATAGTTAACAGACACAGGAAAAAATGGTCAACATCACTCATCATCAAGAAATATAAACCAAAACCACAATAAGATTCCATCTCACACATGTCAGATGGCTAAAATTAAGAACACAAGAAACAACATACGTTGGTGAAGATGTGGAAAAAAGGGAAAATGTTTACACTGTTGATGGGAATACAAACTGATAGAGCCACTCTAGAAAACAACCAGTAGGTTCCCAAAAAGTTAAAAAACAAAAAACAAAAAACTACCCTTCTGCATGGCAATTACACTTAGGTACCTGAAGGATACAAAAATACTGATTTGAAGGGGCTCATGCACCCTGATGTTTATGGCAGCATTGTGAACAATAGCCAAATTATGGAAATATCCCAACTGTCCATTACCTGATGAATGGATAAAGAAGAGGACACACACACACACACACACACACACACACACAGAGGAATATTACTCAGCAATCAAAAAGATGTGCAATGAAGTAGATGTTGTTAGCATACTATGTGAAGTTAAATAAGCTAGTCAGAGAAAGGTAAATACCATAGGATTTCACTCATATGTAGAATTTAGGAAACAAAACAGAGGAACATAGGGGAAAGGGAAAAAAGACAGAGGAGGAAGCAAACCACTGAAGACTCTTAACTATAGAGAACAAACTGAGGACTGATGGAGGGAGGTGGGCAGGGAGATGGGGTAAATAGATGATGGATATTAAGGAGAGCACTTGTGATACATACTGGGTGTTATATGCACATGATGAATCGCTAAATTCTACAGTTGAAACCAATTTTACCATATATGTTAACTAAAATTTAAATATAAACCTGAAATTAAAAAAGTCCAACCATTGATTGAAGGAAAATATTTGTAAAGCATATATTGGATATATGGATATATTGGATAAACACATTTTGTCTAAAATGTGTAATAAACAACAAAAGATGAAAAATGACAAAATATTTAATATTTAAACAGAAACTGTTTTTTTAAGATTTTATTTATTTATTTGACAGAGAGAGAGATCACAAGTAGGCAGAGAAGCAAGCAGAGGGGAGGGGGAAGCAGGCCCCCCGCCAAGCAGAGAGCCTGATGTGAAACTCAATCCCAGGACCTCAGGATCACTACCTGAGCTGAAAGCAGAGGCTTAACCCACTGAGGCACCCAGGCGCCCCTTAAGCAGAAACTTTATCAAAGAAATCTCTCATTTAGTGATAAGAGTTTAATCAAGGAAACACGACACTAACCAATGAAGCAGAAGATTTCAGATGGTTTTAATTACTTTTCTAGCACTAATATCTAAAATTTAAACATAATTTTACTTATGTTTCTATTGGACTTCAAAACAAAGAGGAAACAAATGGACTCTTCTTCAAATAACTTGTTTTAAAAATAGAAAAGCTGTATCATTAGTTCATTAGAGCTTACTAAATTTTTAATTTATATAAAACCTCTGTAACTAGTAAGCATTTTTAGAGATCATGGTAGTTGATGGAAATAAAACAAAACAAAATTTGATTTTTTTGGACAATATTATATTAGTTGATATAAATTAATTAGACTTCTTTAATTTTATTACCAACATAAGCACTTTCATGTTCCAGTGGCCAAACACAAAGCAAGATATTTGACAAACTCAGCAAGTAAGGAATATTTGTAGTTCAAAGCTGGATATTTGATCAAAAGCCTTTTAAATTGTATCTGACTTTAAAAATAGCCATTATTCCATTTTCCATAAATTTTGCTTTAATAAATTTTGGTCATTAAGGAACCTAAAATTCTGAATGGCTTTCAGTGTTTTATTTAGCATGGACTTTAAGCTTTGGGGAGAATTTTTTTCAAAATATAATCATGTTGATGCTATTCGTCATGAACCAAAGCTATAGAGTTTAGTATTTTAGAGCCAGTTCTTTTCATCGGTCATTTGTGAAATAGCAATGGCATTTTCACTACAGGCTTCCTATTATTGATTATTCTTAAAGTTATAACTATAAAAGTTAATGTAATAACGTGACCCTCTTTCACCAATCAAAAGTTGAACCATAAATGTTAACACTTCTATCAACTCACCAAAGAATTCTTTGGCGTAACCAAACTGCATATCCTAGTTCAATACACTGCTTCTAAATTTTTTTCAAATGTATTTTGGGATTTGAAAAATGTTGGAATATGAATTGTATTTAATTTTCTTTTTTTAGGAAGTCTCTCTATATAATGCATCAATAAGAAAGAAATCACAGTGCTATTTTATTTTGGTTGGTGTAGCATATTAAAAATCAATCCCACAAAGTTAAATTTTGGACTTCCAAGACCTGGTCTCCAAAAATATTTGAATTAGTAGAATGATAAATTAATTATATTGTTCTTTCTCTCTACCATAGTCCACTTACACATATGATGGAAAATCTGTAGAGCCAACTCTCAGGTATTTTCAATTTTATTAATGATAGTATTGTGTTGTCCACTTACAATACAAGAATTGTGAAACATAATCCTTGAACACATATATGTAAGTTCAAGATATTATCCAGACATTTGGGTATCAAAAAGCATGAAAAATGAAAAAGACCAGTATAAGTTGCCATTTTATCTTTTAAAATTTTCTAAAGGACACGAGAACTTACAAACAGCATATTACTATTCATTTTATTATTATTGTGTGATTGAAAACAACAGGGAAATCTGGCCAAAGGGTACAAACTTCCTGTTATAAGACAAATAAGTTCCAGTGATCTAATTAGCAATACCATTACGTACTTGAAGGTTGTTAAGAAAGGATGTCTTAAATATTTTCATCACAAAATATAAGGTGTTGAATTTGTTAACTGTCCTTATTGTGGTAACCATTTTACTATATATATATTATATATATATATATATATATATATATATATATAATATAAATATATGTATCAATTCATCAATCTGCACACCTTGAACTTATACAATTTTATATGTCAATTACATTTCAGTAAAGCTGCAAAAAAAAAAAAAAGAGAGAGAGAGAGAGAGAGGGGGAATTTAAACCAAAAAGGTAGGAAGAATATAATATTAGCAAAAAGAATTTAAGTTTTGTTTAAAATTCACTTCATTTAGGGTGCCTGGGTGGCTCCGTGGATTAAGCCTCTGCCTTCAGCTCAGGTCATGATCTCATGTTCCTGTGATTGAGCCCTGCCTCCGGCTCTCTGCTCGATGGGGAGCCTACTTCCCCCTCTCTCTCTGCCTACCTCTCTGCCTACTTATGATCTCTCTCTGTCAAATAAATAAATAAAATCCTTTCCTTATCTTTATACTTCTTCTTTCTCTACTTTTTAAGTCAAATCAACAAAACAAAGAAACAAATTAACAAATGCATTACCATTGATTAGCAATAGGGTTAGACCAGCAAATGAACCATCAATAGCTATAAATGTATTGATGCTGGTTTGCAGAATATAGTCAAAGCCTGATTCAGGTAATATTTCTCACCATTGTCTGCCTTTTAGAGTCCAACTTACACAGGTGTCCATTGTGAAATTATATTATGTGACCCTATTGATTTAAAAGTTTGTTTTCATTGAATGGCTTTGGGTTCACAGAAGTGCTCATCTTCTCTATATTAGACCATCTTGACCTATAATTTAACTTTGTGTTATTTAGCATAGCTAGAGAAAAAAAAAAATATATATATATATATATAAAACATGGAAACTCACTTCTCAAACAATTAAAATATACATTGTGTATTGTATTATAGCATCTTTGACCCCATTTCTAATTCTGACTTCTGTATTTTGTTTATGGTTAGTAATAATAATTCCTCCATAATTCACATTTATAAGAAATCCATGTATAAGAAATGCTTCTGTGACTTTTCTACTTTAGAGCTGGAAGGAACTTTATAAACATTAAATAATTAATTCTCACAACACTCAAGGCAAAATTTAATATTCTCACTTCATAACCAGGGAAATGAGAACAGAATGGAAATTTATCGGCTAAATGCATTAGATAAAACGCATGTCAGGTCTAGGATGAGAATTTGTAGTGCAAATCAAGATTTGCAGATGCTAAAAGTAACTAGTCTTTAGAAGGATTATACATTATTATTTGCAACTAATATACTCAGAGTTCTTGAGAGAAAGATGTCTTGTACTTTGTCATAAGTTCAGCAAAATTATCAAAATTTTGAAGAAACTGGAACATTGGTAAATTGCATTAGTAAATGATACAAACTATAAATTTTTTTTACTACATTCTATTCTTTCCATGTATTTTTGGCATAAATATGTGATTTTTGAGCTGGAGTTTCACATTTCAGTGAGTTTCACATTCCATAATTCATATTTTACTTTTTGCATTCACAGTTTTAATTTGAGTTACTTGAGTAAAGCTCATACAAGTGATAGAACAAAAAATATGCTATGATATACCAATTTTTGTGGTTGAAAGGGACAAAATTTTCTTACAAAAATAATTTTCTTTCTACTTAATATAGCTATGGTTATAGGAAGAAAAAACATCTTTAATAATATAAAGCTCATTTCAAAAACAGCTTACTTAATGCTGACTTAAGCAGATGAAAAATATACTTTGAATGAGAAACCAATATAGAAACCAGAAGTATAAAAAACTTTTTTAGCTTTTTCCATACCTCATATAGTTAATGGGAGATAGAGAGTCCATTACAGAGAACAAAAAAAGGGGTAATAAAAAGGAGCTGGATTTCAAATTTCAGGTGGCCTCAATATGCTGAAATTTTCTCATACAAAATCATACTTTTTGATGCCCCTATGCATTCCATAAGTGAGGAGGCATGGGATGAAGAAATCTTGGATGTAAAAGAATATAAAATATTCTTGTACACCTGAAACTAATATAGCATTGTATGCTAACTAGAATTAAAATAAAAACTTCAAACAAAAATAAAGAAATAGAATATAAAATGTAAGTAGATATTTTGGATTCCAAATTTTGGAAAAAAACTCATCTATTTTTCTTCCATTTCTAAGTCTCCTCTTTTTCTGAGACAAAAATGTTTGCTTTCCACTAGTGATTCAGAATATTTAGATTATGATTGTGTATTAATCTAATGTATCTGCAAAGATTTAAAGGCATTTGCTGGCATTGTCTGAACTTTTAAAGGTAAACAAGGACTTCTTCTTCTTAGTTCCAGAAAACATGTTGAAACCAGTGAGAGCTGGGTCCCTTGGCTGGCTCAGTCAGTTGGGTAACTGCCTTTGGCTCAAGCCCTGATCCTGGGATCTAGCTAGATCAGGCTTCAGATCAGACTTCCTGCTCAGTGAGGAGCTTCCTCCTCAGTAAGGAGGCTCAGTGTCAGGCTTCCTGCTCAGTGAGAAGCCTGCTTCTCCCTCTCTCCCTGCCCCACCGCGGGTGTTTTCCCTCTCTCTCTCTCACATGCTTTCTCTCCCTCTCTCAAATAAATAAATAAGTAGATCTTCAAAAAAAAGAAAAAAAAAAAAAAAAAACAAACAAACTAGTGAGAGCCTTATTTATTTTATTGCCTTTGCCTCAGATTAAGATTGATGCCATTTCAGTTTAAAGAGTATTTGACCAGGACTATAACTTACATATGTAAATAAATGGATCCTTTTAAGTATAATTAACTAATTAATTAAACAAACAAATAGTAAATATGAATAAAGAGCATTTGAGATTTTTTTCTAGTTAAATATTCTTGCACCATTGCTTTTTTTTTTTTTTTCCCGAAATCTCTAGGCTTTTACCTGTTTGTTACATGAAGATGAATCTTAAAAGAGTAGAGAAATAAAATTTCAATTTGAAAGAGACAAAGTTGGAAAAGAAATATTTGCCCAAAGGAAGTTAGTAATGACTTGCAAAGAAAAGTACTCGTCTATCCTGACCTTTGGTTGGACCTCTAGATGACCTTGCAGGCACCTTCAAGTTCAGGTATGTGAAGTACCATATAATATTAACTTTATAACTCTTACATCATATCATTTTTTTAAAAGATTTTAGTTAGTTATTTGACAGAGAGAGAAATCACAAGTAGACAGAGAGAGAGGAAAGCAAGCTCCCCACTGAGCAGAGAGCCCAATGCAGGCCTCCATCCCAGGACCCCAAGATCATGACCTGATACAAAGGCAGAGACCCAGCCCACTGAGCCACCCAGGAGGCCCATGATCATTTTTAATAAGTAAAAGTTGTTTTAAATTTACTGATAGGAGTGCCTGGGTGGCTCAGTGGGTTAAAGCCTCTGCTTTTGGCTCAGGTCATGATCCCAGGGTCCTGGGATCGAGCCCCACATTGGGTTCTCTGCTCAGGAGGGAGCCTGCTTCCCTCCTCTCTCTCTGCCTTCCTTTTTGCCTGCTTGTCATCTCTGTCAAATAAATAAATAAAATCTTTAAAAATAAACAAATAAATAAATAAATAGATTTACTGATATTTTTAATTAAAAGCTGCTATTCTAAATCTTTATTCCAACTAGAAATGTGAGGACAATGAGAACATAGATCATTTTACAATCATATGGTGTGAAGCCTGTTTTCTGTTTCTACTTTTTGGAATGTTCAATATATGTATGTCTACAATATATATTATTTTAGATTAAAAAGTGGCCAAGTGTGGTCTCTTTTGACTCTAAAAAGAGTTAAACTCTCTGTTGGAAATGCATTTACACTGAAATGACTACATAGCAAAGGATTCCATTCTGAAATGTTTTCCAAGGACATATCAATAATTTAATTTATTATTTTCACAATCATTTGTGATTTCCAAATTTAGAATTATATTAATCAATCATAGTGGACAACATTAAGTACTTCTCATAAGTAAATATAATTTTCTACTTTGTGTAAAGCAACCCTGAATTTTTATCTAATACATTTAATCTCATTTCATACTCAAATACTGTTTTCTAAATCTACCTTTAAAAAATTAAAGTAATCTATATTTCATGAAGCAAATTAAAGATTCACATAGTATGAGAAATTTTAGAGATCACACAATTTTCCATGGTGGGGGAGATAAAGAAATTAACTAATCAGCAATTTAAATATTTTTCCTCTCTAGTCTACATACCTCCTGATAATTAACAGGATTTCTCTTACAGGATATATAGTAATAATGTTCACTAACACATAATCTCTCATTTTGAAACTGTAATTATATTTTATTAGGTAAAATAATTAGTACAAGCATTTGTTTCCCCCCTTGAAATAGATGATCTATTTTAAACTGTCCTAGATACATTATATTTCATATTCCAATCCTAATGCATTGGCAAAATTTTCTGGAACCATTATTTTGAGAAGACCCAAAACCTACCTTGACTTAATATGACAGAATAACATGGTAGAAGTGATATCTTTCCAAAGTAAAAGAGGGAAATTTATGACATATGAATCATAGGTATACTATCTCAATCTTAAGAGTCAATCTAACTAGTATATAAATATCAAGTTAATGATTTAAAAATGAAGCTAAAATACTCCTCTAGACAGCAACTTATTCTTTGTATATTATTTTCTATACTGCTTATGTATTGAATCTTGCCAAATGAAACATTGATGTTTAATAAATAATTCAAATCAAACATTGATGTTCTCTGTAAAATTGCATATCCAATAGTTAAATTCCAGTTTCTTGTCAACATTTAATTGTTCAATCATCTTACTTATGCCTCTAAAAATAACTAGTTTATAAGCTGAGGCTGGGAGGGATCAAGTTGGGAATGGAGAGGGCCTTTTTATAATTATTTCTCAAAAAATAAAAGTATAGGATTATGAGACATATTGATTTTATATTTATGTATAGATAATGTTAAGTGAGAATAAGTATACCATGTTTTTCTTTTTCAATTTAATTTAGTTGTATTCACTCTACATGATTAATCATAGGGAAAAGTATCTATTTTGGGGTTGATATATATGAAAAGTTAAAAAAAAGAAAAACAACTTCCTAAGACTTACATTAAGTAGATTCCATTAGTGACCTGTCATGAGCTCATGCCTATTAAACCTTTGTAAAATATTTCCAATGTTCTAGGATCTGACAAGGCCATTATAAGTTAATTTAGTATGCAATATTTTTGCAAATACATACAACTTTTATTATTTTCAGGAATTAAAAGTCATTCATAAAAGTGGTTTACATAAAACAAGTTTAATTAAGTAATTTGTTCATTCCCCCATAACAGTCTTTACACATGATTGAAGACACAGGCTGAATAAGCATATCATTTTTAATAATTTCAACATATTCTGATAAATGCAAAAATACACAGTTGTAGTTAGGAAAGAAATATAAGAAAAGTCTCTGCCATGTGTTATGATATTAAAAATGAAGTACATACATGATAAGTGATGTAAAATAGCCACACTTTATACTTAAAAACAAGGCTTAATAAAAAAGCAAAATACTAAAAGTAGGTAAGCCTGGATTACTTTGGCTTTCTCATAAAAGGCACCTGATTTCATAAAGATAATAATTACCATTGCACAGGCAAGTTAAATGCATATTGGAGAAAAACTGTCAAAGATGACTTTTTTTTAAATTCAATAACATCTTTGAATATTAAACACTTGCTATTCAAGACTCTAACAGAATATTAGTTCTATAGTATCCAGACAATCTAAATAGCAAGGAATTAAGATAGGGGTTAATAAGAAATGGGTTAATAAACATTTATACAATTAAGCAAATAATTTGCATATAATGCAAAAGCTCTTTCTAGTCTCATGACATTTGTTCTTAGAGCCAGCAGGCTTTTACCTAATAATATTTTAGGAAGACTGAGAAGACTACTCTCTTTATCTATTTTTCCCCAGAGTTTATTATTATTTTTATTATTATATTTTATTATTATTATTATTCTACAGTTTTTTTAATCTTATTCTAATAATTTACTCAATATTTAAAATAATAATTATATATAAATCCCCAGAAAAGTACATTAAGCATGAATGAGTTTGTCAGTTTGATGGAAGAGTGGAAAAGAAACCCAAGGGCTCTGGCAAGGTTAATCTACTGGATATATCTTGCTAAGGCAAAACTGGTTACTTGTAGCCTATACTTCCAAATGGTTAAATTTTCCCTGCAGTTAGCAACTTTTTTCCCAGAAAATTGACGATTATATTCTATTTCTCTGAAATTTATGACTTGCAGTAATGAAAATGCTTTTTAATATAATAATATAGTCTTGCTCTAAAGCACATTGTTCAAAATTTCCCCCAGATGATGGAAGATCTTAGATGACTAAAGTAACTTCAACAAAAGTAATAGTTTATGGAGGTGATTTTTATTAATATTAATAAAGACCATTCACTAAGGCCCTCCACATATCAGACACTGGACAAAGCTTTTTGTATATATTATAGCTTTTAATTCCCTCCTAGTTCTAGGCTGTGAAGAACTATATCCACCTTTTTCCATATTTGGAGTCTGAGTCAGAAAGACTATTGGCCAAAGTCAGACAATTAGTAAATTAAAAAATTAGTAAATTAGAGTTTTAACTCTAATTAGTAAATTAGAGTTTTGTAGCTAGATTTACTTAGTTGAAGATCAATATTTTAAAGGATCTCTTAAGCATAAAATCTTTTTTGTGTGTGTTTCACCAGGCCCAAACTTGTGCTTTTGCATGACTAAATGCCTTATTTTATTTCTGAAAAACTAGATTAGAAAATTAAGTATTACAGTCTCATCAAAGTGTATTGAGCTTCTATACTTTATGAAATGCTCTTTTCTTTTCTCAACTTAATATTACTTTCAATATTTAATTAATATTAATGTAAAATATTTACTTAACTTTAGATTAAAATTTAAACAAGGAAGTATATATTAAAGTAAGGATCAATATTCTAAGGCTATGCATATCTATACTTACATAATTTACTAATTTAATGTTGTTATATAAATACCATGTTTATATGAAGATAACTCTATATACCATGTACCATAATCTGAACCTCATTTTGATATGAAAACATGCTGTCATGGATGCAAGGGGAACTAACAATGCCATCTCACAGCATAACTGAAAATGTAAATGTCAGATTCTATGTGTGTACATTAAATCAAATGAGATACTCAAGTCACGAAAAATTTTCTAAGCCAGAGTAGACGTATATCAATTAATTTACCTTATACATGAGGCTGATACAGGATGAATGAAGAAAAAAGTAGCTCCTATTCTGATCATGTAATAAACTGATATAATTATCTGTAAACAAATGCTAAAGGGCTAACACAAATTCAATTTTATTTTTATTTTTTAAATATTTTATTTATCTATTTTAGAGACAGAGAGAGAGATAGAGAGATTGCATGACTAGGAAGAGGAACAGAGGATAAGCAGATTATAGCTGAGCACAGAGCCCCACACAGAGCTCAATCTCAGGACCCTGAGGTCTCAACCCAAGTTGAAACCTAGATTTGGGCACTCAACCAAATGCACCATCCAGATACCCCAACAAAAAATCATTTTTAGAATAAGATGAATAGTTATATAAGTTTACGTTGAGCATAACATTATATATTCCTAAGGCTTTTAAAACCTGATTATCTCTAAATTATTTTTTTAATGTGTTTTGGCTATAATGGCCATAAGTTATCTCTATGTTTTCTTTAAAATTAGAACACATGTGTTCTTCATCCTTAAAATTCCTTTCCTCTATTTTGTCAGTTAAGCTTTACCTTTCCATCAAGATATACTATAAGTCTATTGTTTTAAGAATATAGCAGTGATCACTTGAATTCTTGCATAATTTAATAAAGATTTTTTAAGTGTATGTATTAGCTTCAAGATTATTTCTGGAACACCTAAAATATGTGAGACATTATTTGAAGCACAGGAGATACCAAGATGAAAGTGACAGAGTCTTAAACTCATGGATATAGAGGAGACAATAATCAAGAAAGTAAGTAAATCCTTAAAGTCCATGCTATATGTATTGAGAACATAAAAGTACAGAGAAAAATCACTCTTAGGAGGTGGAAAGTTAAAATAACAAACCTCCTTAATATAAGATTACAAGGAAGTGTTCTTTTAAGGAAATGATTTTTTACCTGAGATCTGAAGGATGAGCATCAGCAAATGAAGAACCAGCACTTTTTCCTGTGATAATATAAAATTTGCATATGAAACTATCATGATTGTGTATGAATATTTAAATTTCTTATAGGATTTTTTTTTATCCTAGAGAGGGACAGTGATTAGTAGATTGCAAATACAACTTTAAAATCCCTACAGTAGAAAATACATTTCACATGTATGGGGAAAGAACACCATTTTTTCCCATTATTTATTTTTTACAGTGTCTTTATGTAATACAAAATTTCTCCTTATAGCCAGGTGGGTTTAAGCTTACTTAATTCAATTTCAAACTGGGAATGGATTTTATACAAATGTTTAGGCTCACTATCAAATATAATCATGCAAGAGCAGGATAGTGGACAATATGATAAAAGCCAAGGTTCTAATCCATTTTTAATGTTCTAGAAATTCAAATAAACAAGGCAAATAGGAGTATATTAAAAGTATGTTAGACCTAGTCCTACAGTCAGACATATTATAATAAGCAATTAATATAGCTTGACATCCAAAATTCCAATAGAATTACTGGATCACATTACATTGATTTTAAAAACATTTTGTTTCAATCAATGTATTTGATTTTATTTTCTTCTGTGCTGATTTGTAGGATTGTGCATTAGATTAGTTTTCAAGAGAAAAATAGTAGCATGTAAGATTAGGTTACAACAACAATTTTCTACATTTTATAAGCTTTTTTCCCCCATGTTTATTTCTTGGATAGTGTTGTCTTAATCTTAAATAAAAGCTTAGTTATTCCTGAGTCCTTGACACATTCTCATTAAACAAAACCCTAATTTTACCTTAATTATAATCTTCGGATTTATTTTAGTTCTTTATTGTTACTTTCATTTCCTTTCATGTCCATATGTATTTATAATCTTTTCCTATTTATGTACATTTTGTCAGGTATTTTAAATTACGTTTGGAATGTGGCAAACAAAGGAAGGAAAAAGGATAAAAAAGAAGTGTGAGAAGAAGAAAATAAGGAATATAGTTACTTATTTCACAACAAACTGAGAATAAATTTCATACAAATGTTTGGGCTGTCTGTCAAATACAACCATGCAGAGGCAAGAAACTAGATGATGTGTACAAAAGTTATGTGATGGGAGAAATAGAAATAGTGTATAGAAACACTCCTACAACAATCCAGTTAACAGAGGTTTCAGATAAGATTTTTTTCTTTTTTAAGATTTTATTTATTTATTTGAGACAGTAAGTGGGTGTGTAGGAGAGAGTACAAACAGTGAGGAGGGGCGGGAGCAGTAGGGGTAGAAGCCAAGTCCCCACTGAGTGGGGAGCCAGCCCATCAGCAGCCAATCCCAGGACCCATGAGATTATGACCTGAACCAAAGGCAGACACTTACCTGACTGAGCCACCCCGGCGCTTCCTCAGATAAGTTCTTTAAAACTGACATATATCAGGGTAAATTTATCCTATGTAGAATTAGGTAACAAATTTATCCTATGTAGAATAAAAAGTGCAAATGACTGCTATATATAAAACATGAATAACCTTCAGACATGATATTGAGTAAAAAACTTAAAGAGTTAAAGACCCTAAAGTCCACATGTGGCATGAGTTCATTATATGAAGTTCAAAACCGTGAAAAATAAAACTGTTTTGTTAGATATTAAAGACTTTTTCCTGAGAAGGGCCATGGATGAGCTTGCTGAGATATTAAAAGAACTTATATGTTTAGATCTATGTGATGATACAAGTTTTTATACATAATTTTTAATAATATCAACCTGTATACTTAAATCTGTACATTTTACTGTACTAACCATTACTTCGATGATACAATAAAGTACAAAATATGCTATAAACAATTATATTCCAAGTAATATTAAATATATATGATATACATAATTTGAAATAGTCAACATAATGGAACAATAAAACTTGCCAAATATGACACAAGAAGAAATAGAAAAGACATAGAACACATGAAAATTCTAAAGCATTGAAGATTTATAGCAAGGACCAAAGGATTTCTCAATCTTAAAACTGACACAGATGGATTTACTGGTCAGTACACACAAATTCAATTAATACCTCTGAGCATATAAAATTTTTTCCCAGAATTTATCCTAAAATTATTTAAAATTTAGCATATTGTATTATTAGAACAGGGCAAGAAATGAGAATTACATAGCAGTTACTTTCATGAGGATGGGATAAAAAAATAATGAATTTATTGTTAATCAAGGAAGTAATGCCAAGAAAATTATGATATGCATATCATGTGTATATTACAATAATCAAGTTAAATTTATATTGTATATTTTAACACTCTCTTAACTTTGGAAAATCAATGTATGCACTCTATCAAATTAAAAATTAAAAGAGAAATTTCATATGGTAATCTCAATATATGCCAAATAAGCATTTGGTGAAATTCAACATTCATCTTGATAAGATCAGTTATCTAGCCAGTAAGATTTTTACACTAATAAAGATGTATTAGTAAGAGTAAGCTAACTGCTTTAGTAAATGACCTCCCACTTTAAGTAATTATAAAATACATTTTTTTCCTGCAAACAATGATTCAATATATAGGCTCCTTGTTAAAGAACTCTTCTAGGAGGCTTTTCTCAAAGTAGTGATTCAAAAAGCAAGTGTCTTGTGAATTTTCTGAAATATACTCTATGGCCTTTATTTTCAGCTGCCAGACATAGAAAACAAAAATTGATTATGCAGTTCTTAAGTGCTAAGCCACAGAGTAGAGCACACCATTTTTTCCTGTGACCATCAGAACCAAAATAAGTCACTGTTAATTTCAAGTCATATTCCCAATTAGAAGAGAAAATATAATTTTGTGAATGCATAGCAATTTTAGCTACAAACTTGATCTGCAATGTAACTAGAGAAAATACTATACTTTAAAATACTAAATCTTTAGTATTTAGAAAATACTAAAATCTTTAAACTTTCTTTTTGAAGTAAGAACAAAATATGGACATCTGCCATCAACATTTCTTTCAACATTGGATTAGAGGTCTGAACTAAAATTCACTTAAAAATTACTAATTAAGGGGTGCCTGGGTGGCTCGGTTGGTTAAGTATCTGACCAACTGACTCTTGATTTTGGCTCAGATCCTGATCTCAGAGTGCTGAGATCCAGTCCCCCCAGAGTAGGACTCTGCTCAGTATGGAGTCTGCATCTCTCCCCCTCCTTCTCTCTTTTTCCTTCTGCCCCACCCCTTTTCCCGGTGTACTCTCTTTAACTAAAATCAATAAATAAATCTTCTAAAAAATTAATTAAAAGTAACAAAATTAAATGTTAACTAAAATTAACTTAGTTTTATTAGCTCAAATACATACAACATGGATTTATATGAAATCTAATTGAAATTTATTGTCTATCACCATCTCTTTTTATTATGCAGTGTTATCCAAAAATACTAAAAGGGAAAAATAGCACATAGAAATTTCAATATACTTTAGTTAAGAAATTTGTTTTGTTCTCGTTTAAGAACAGAAATAAGAATTGGAAAGTAGGTTTGCTTTGATTATACTTGACTGAAAATGTGTGTGAAGAGGGGTGTCTGATGGGGGGGGCAGTGAATCTAGAGGTTATCCAAGTAATTTTATCAATTTTGGGAGAAAGAGAGTCATAGTAATAGATCCAAACTAATTTCTTTTAATTTTATTATGTATTTAAAGTAAAAACTGAATATTCTATAGCTTTTCCTAAACTCACCCAGCTTTTCAGTGTTCTTGTTGTTGCTGTTATTGTTAATTAATAGGCTTTATTTCCTAGAGATTTATGTTTATTAAAAAAACATAAAATATGAATATTTCCCATATACTCTGTCTCCCCACACATAGTTGTCCTTATTGTTAACATATTACATCAATATAGTACACTTGTTACATTTGATAAACAATACTAATAAAGTATTATCAACTAAAATCCAAAATTTATATGTGTTCACTTTTTAAATAGAACAATTCTATGAATTTTACCTTGCACCAGTGCATTATTATAGAAAGAAGTTTCACAGACCTAGCAACCCCTTATGCTATATTAATCAATCATTTTCTTCCTCCTCTCAATCTCTGGCAACCACTGATCTGTTTATTGTCTTTATCGTTTCACCTTTCCCAGAATGTCATAAAACTGAAATCATACAGATTGGCTTCTTTCTTTCAACAACAGTGTTTAGTTTCCACCATGTCTTTCCTGGATTAATAGCTCTTTTCTTATTGTTGCTGAATATTATTGCTATGTATGAATGTCCATAGATGGTTCATCCATTTACCCTTTGTAGGATATCTTGGTTTGCTTACTTTTGGCAATTAGCAAAATGTTGTTTTGTTTTGTTTTACTAAAAAATTCATAAACAGGTTTTTGTGAGAACAGAATTTTTTTTAAACTTGTCATCATTTTTTTAAAATTAATTACTTCTTTTTCTTTCTCTTTTTCTCTTCTTTTTTTCTTTTGTCTTTTCCTGTGCTATGGTGAGGGAAAAAAAGGTTAAAAAAAGGAAAAAAAAAAAGAACATAAATTTTTAACTTATTAGGAGAACACCTAAGAGTGTGACTGCTAAATTTTATGGTTAATCAATGCTTAGCTTTATAAAAACCTGCTAAATTATCTTCCAAAGTAAGTACCAACTTGCATTCCCACTAGCAATAAATAATTATTCTTATTGTTCTGCAAATTCACCAAAAATTCATATTTTCAATTTTTTATGGATTTTAACCAGGCTAATAGATATGTAGCAGTACTACATTGCCATTTTAATTTGCAATTCCTAATCTTTTTTTTTTTTTAAATTTTATTTATTTATTTGTCAGAGATGGAGAGAGAGCGAGTGAGCACAGGCAGACAGAGAGGCAGACAGAGGCAGAGGGAGAAGCAGACTCCCTGTGGAGCAAGGAGCCCAATATGAGACTGGATCCCAGGACACTGGGATCATGACCTGAGCCGAAGGCAGGTGCTTAACCAACTGAGCCACCCAGGTGTCCCTGCAATTCCTAATCGTATATGATGGTAAACATCTTTTCATTTGCTTTTTTCCATCTCAATCTTCTTGGATGATATATCTGTTCATGTATTTTGTCCCCTTTTTATTTGGTGGTTGTTTTGTCATCGTTGAGTTTTGAGAATTCTTTGTATACTTTAGATACAAGTCCTTTATCACGTATGTTACATCTTTTGTAATGGTGCCAAGGTTCTTGGATATTAAATTCCATATTATTGTTCTTGTTTTTGCATTTTAATTTTGGAAACCTCTATTGATATACTTTCAAGTTCAGTGATTATTTCTTTGGCTGTTGTCAGCCTGTTGATGAGCCTTTCAAAGTCATTCTTCATTTCTGTTACAGACTATTTTATTTCTAATAGATCCTTTTTATTCTTAGTTTTAATCTCCCTGTTTAAATTATGCATCTGTTGTTACTTGGTATCCACTTTTTCATTAGGGGCCTCAGCATGGTTAATCATATTAAATTCCTATTCTGATAATTCTAAAAATTCTTGTCATAGCTAAGTCTGGTTCTGATGCTTGCTTTACTTCTTGAGACTGTATATTTGCCTTTTTAACATACTTGTTACTTCTTTTTTTTTTTTAAGATTTTTATTTATTCATTTGACAGACAGATCACAACTAGACAGAGAGGCAGGCAGAGAGAGAGGAAGAAGCAGGCTCCCTGCTGAGCAGAGAGCCTGATGCAGGGCTCGATCCCAGGACCCTGAGATCATGACCTGAGCCGAAGGCAGAGGCTTTAACCCACTGAGCCACCCAGGTGCCCCCATGCTTGTTATTTCTTTTTGAAAGTCAGAGATGAAGTATCCAGTAAAGGAATTGAGGTAGCTATGTCTTCCGTGTGAGATTTTATGCATATCTGTGTTTACTATTTGCTTTACCAGTAGGAGTCAGAGTCTAAAATGTCCTCTAATATCTTTATTTTTATCTCACTTGTTTTCATTGGATTTTCCTATAGATTCCTAAATTGGATCTGAAGCTTACAGTTTTTCATCTCTAATTCCTACTGGTATGGTGATAAGATGTTAGAAGATGGGAAACATTCTATAATTCTATGATTATGTCTTAGTCTTTTATTGAGCCTGAGTTGGGTATTCCTTTTCCTCCACATCAGTAGCTATGGTTGGATTTTTCTCTTCCCAAAGGTTGGTTAGCATTTGTTGAAATCCCAGTTGGTTAGGCTCTTATAAAATAGTTTTCTTCAGACCATGTTAAGGAGAACAGAGAGCATTATATTATTTCAAAATGGCTACTTTTTCCCCACTCTCTGTGGGAAAGAAGAGTTCCCAAGTCTTCAATGTGAGAATTTGACAGTCCTCCTGTTAATAAACTCCTGAGAGTGTGGGAGCCTATCTATGACTGGGCCTCTTTCTATTTTTAAGTCACAAGCTAGCCTACACTAAGTCTCCAGTAATTCACCACTTAAAATTGAAAGTGTCTCTACTTGGCTCCAGCCACAGCCTTCTACTTCTAGGCTTCTCCTTTCATAAACTTTGATTCTTTGTATGTGCCTGTCTGTCTCTCCAGTTGTCATGTAAGTAATCTGTCCTGGGACCTCAATTTCCAGAGAGATCTAAAAAGAGTTGTTGATTTTCAGTTTTTTCAACTTTTTTTCTTATTGTGAGGATGGGAGTGTCAACATTCAAGCTTTTTAGATGACAGACTGGAATCTGGTAGAGTGTGTGTGTGTGTGTGTGTGTGTGTGAAAAGACAGAAGTTTATTAGGTCAAGACGTAGAAAAAGCTATCCAGAATGAGAGGGGTCAGCCCCAACATGGTTACTGAAGAGGGTCTTTAGGGTTGGTCTTTTATAGAAAGCTAACCAGGGAGCTTAAATCCTTTTAACATCTTTATTGATATCACCATTGAAGAGGACTAGTGATAACACCTTCAATGGATCACTTCCTTTTTAGGGTCTGGGTATTCTTTGTTGGTTATAGGTGTTTATCACAAAAAAGACAACCATCCCACATGCCTAGGGCAGGGTGGTCCTGTTTGTTCCCTTATCTCTGGGTTTCTCATACCTCCATATTTTTGGGATTTCTATGAGCCTGATCACATAGCCCCCTACCTCTCCCTACCTAGCCCACATGTCCTTTACTCATTCCTCCCCTTGACACAGTGTCTTTTGTTATAGACTCATCATTTGCAATAATAGTTGTGTGTTACTTTCCATCTTCTAGTTTTCAAAGAACATGTAACATGTTCCTCATTTTATTATCTACTGAATATAATAACTCTATTTTGAATGACCTCAGACTAGTTTGAATTAACTCAGTGAACATTGCTTGATAGAACCAGAGAAGTATCTGGGGAAACTATGCAAAATGTTGTGTATGAGTATGACAGTGTGTTTGTGCTTCATCTTGAATAACATGATTTTAAACCTAATCATTTATTTTTTAAAGATTGTATTTATTTGTTTCACAGAAAGAGAGAGAGAGAATGTAAGTATGAGCGGAGGGGAGGGGAAGAGGCAGAAGGAGAAACAGACTCACCACTGAGCAGGGAGCCCAAAGTGGGGCTCAATCCAAGGATTTGGGATCATGACTAGAGTCAAGGCAGATGCTTAACCAACTCAGCCACCCAGGCACTCCTAAAGTTAACCATTTAGAAAAACTAGATGTATGATAAGATGCTTCACAAACCTTTTAATATGTGTATATTTTAATGTATGGCAAAAAATTCATAAAGACACTCCCAAAATAAATGATTTCCCCAATTTTTGTTTAATTTATTAATATGCAGAAACAAATTATTAACCTCTTCTGTGTTTTTATGTTTCTGGACTCCTTATTTGTTAAAACCACACATCTTCTTATACCATATTTTCAGTTAGAAGGCAGTACCTCTAGGGGTGCCTGGGTGGCTCAGTTGTTAAGCATCTACCTTCGGCTCAGGTTATGATCCCATGGTCCTGGATTTGAGCCCCACATCGGTCTCCCTGCTCAGTGGAGGGCATAATTCTCCCTCTTCCTTTCCCCCTGCCTGTGTTCACTCACTTGCTCTGTCTCTTTCTGTCAAATAAATAAAATCTTAAAAAAAAAAAGCTATACCTCTAAAGTAAATTATGCAATTGGAGTCAGTTTTTTTTTTTTTTAACAAAATGATTTTAAAACAATCATGAAAATGGAATGCTACTTTGGTAATAAAATTTGGGAATAAATTAAAAAACAAATCTTACATGATTCTGCAACACACAATAGAGGGAATAGAGGTTTTTTTTTTAATAAATAATGAGCAATATCAATTGTTAAAAAAGGGAAAAATGGTGGTGGTGGAAGTTTTGGGGAAGCTTGTTGGGGACTGGAGCATGACAAAAAAAGTTTGGAGTAAATGGTTAAGATTGGTTTCACTAGACTTTTTCTATGACTGCATAATATTCCTCTGTGTGTGTATGTATGTGTGTATGGGTCTGTGTCTATCTATGTACTACCTCTTCCTTATCCATTCAGCTATTGATGGATATTAGATTGCTTGCCATTTGCAACAACATATATGGACCTAGAGAATATTACGGTAAGTAAAGTCATGCTGAGAAAAAAATACTGTATAATTTCACTCATATGTGGAATCTAAACATACACACACATACACACACACAAACACACAAACACAAGTGAATAAACAAGGAAAAGCATAATCAGACCTATAAACACAGACAATAAACTGATGTTTGTCAGAGGAAAATGGATTGGGGGGAGTGGGCAAAATGGGTGAAGGAAAGTAGGAGATACAGACTTCCAGTTATGAAATGAATAAGTCATGGGGATGAAAGGTAGAGCATAAGGAATTTATTCAATGATATTATAATAACATCATATGCTGACAGGTGGTAGCTACGCAGTGATGAAGACAGTGTAAATTATAAGGATGTAGAATGTTGTGCTATGTTGCACACCTGAAACTAATTAACATTGTGTGTCAACTAGACTATTTTTTTTTTAATTTTAAAAAATAAAGATGAAAAAATAAAGAAAAAATGATTGGTTACACTGAAGAGGAGATTAAGAACAGTCCAGGCACAGGAACAGAATCTCTGAGGTTGAGAGTGAGAAATAATTGGCACCTAGGGATGGGACATTTTAGACCCTAGGAATTATGGAGGAAGGAAGGGCATTGATAAACTTTGGTTTCTCAGAACTCTCACTGGAGACTTCCACAAAGACACTGCACTGTTGTGGCTCTCCCAAATAGATGCAAGCACCTTATATTTATCTTTCTGACAGATTTCTCTGACTATGATTTGATAGCAGGAGGCTTCCCACCTCCTGCACCTCCCATGCAAATAACTCCAATGCCATACCCACCTCCACTATCAGTCAAATTAACAGAATACTTTACCATCTTTGAGGAACAAATTCAGACTTTATCAAAAGTAAAACATCTTCTTTTGAAAGACACATTAAAAAATAAAGAGACAAGTGACAAACTGGAAGAAATATTTACAGTACATATATCTGAGCCCCAGAATAAGTGTTACACATAAAACAGAATTCCAATGTTAAAAAGACGGTTCAGCAAAATCAACAACAATGACAGTAGTAAAAATGAAGAAGACATCAAGAAATACTCTATAGAGGAAAATGGTAAATAAGCACATGAAAAGTGTGCACCATTACCAGGGAAATGCAATTAAATCCATAATAAGATAGTACGATACATCCAACTGGATGTTGGTGATGGTATGTAACAAACAGAACTCTTATATGGCTAGAGTGAGTGTAGAAATGGACAATCATTCTAGAAAACAATATGGCAAATTCTTTTCTTCTTTTGATGGTTTTTGCAATTTCTTAAAAATTTAAAAATATCACTTCTTTATAACTAAACTTTCTACTGTTAAGTGTTCATCAAGTAAAAAAATGAAATCATAAGCCAAAACTTATAAAAGTGTTTATAAGAATGTTCCTAGGAAATCCATTCATAATCACAAAAAAATAAAATAAATAAATAAAACTCAAATGTCCATGATTAGGTATAGATAAATAAAACATGCATATTCACACAATAGACTACTATTCAAGAATCAAAAGGACAAATTGCTGATTTGTGCAATAACATGTGTAAATCCCAAGGCATTAAGCTACATAAAAGAAGACACAGGCAGAGGAGGAATTCATACTTTATGATTCTATTTGTAGGAGGTTTAAAACTGACAACGCTATTATACTGTGAAAGAAAACAGAATTGTGCTTGCTTCTGTGGATTTGTGAGAATGGGGAGGTTATTGATTAGGAACTGAGACAAAGGGAGATACATTAATAAAGTGTGCTTTAGATGCATATAAGTATGTGCCAAAACCTGCAGGACTTATTTAATTATGTGCTCATTTCAATGTTTGTAAATTTTACCTCAAAACAAGTAAAGCACTGGAAGATACTATTTCAAAATCTTGTTGGTGTTTCAAGAAAAGTTATCCTGAAAGAGAAATTAGGATAAAGACACACTTCCCTGCTCTGTTTATGTGGTCTTCTTCAAGCTTCAAACCCTCATTTGTCTATCATATCTCATCCCTCTTCTTCAGGGATATTTCTCAGGCAATTTTTCCACCTATCCCCTGATCCTCTCCCCACTCTCCCTTAACTGAATCCTTACTATCAGCATAAAGCATACTCTTATTTCTTTTACCTACGGGAGGAAAGGAAAAACAAAACAAAACAAAACAAAAACAAAAACAAAAAAACAAACAAATGAAAAAACCCTCCCTTCAGCATTGTATCTTACTTGTCATCCTAATTCCCATGCCAAATTCTGAAATTTTCTCCTAAATTTAATCTTCTTACAGAACTGGAAATGAGAATACCAGGTTTTCCACTGATATCGAGGACATCTTTGAATTGTTTTTGATTTTTATTTCTTTTACGCCCTATATCACATTCTTGTCTCAACTTTGAAAATACATCCCAATTTCCCTCAACAATTTCTTACCTCTGCGTACTCCAAACATTGTGATCAAAGGCAATATTGCCTTGAGTCTTGATTATTCCTATGGCCTCCTAACAAGTTTCTCTACTTCCATCATCTCCGCTTCTGTCTGTTGTCACTACAGCAGCCAGGATAATCACATTAATATATCACTACTCTGTTCTAAATTCTTTAATGCCATTGCAGAGTGACAGTATCTTAATGACCTAAAATGCTCTTTCCATCTGATATATATATATTTTTCACTTTGAACATTTCTTCTGTTACGCCAAGTCTCCCTGTCTCCCTGTCTTTCCCTTAGGCGGTACATGGAGTAGTTTTCTCCCTCCCCTCCCTCAAGACTGATCAAATGTCTCCAGCTCAGTGATGAGTCCCAGTAATCTATTTACAAATTCATGTCCTATATAAGTGTGTGTAGGGGTGTGTGTCCCATCTCCTTTCTCTTTTTTTTCCTCCATAACATTTATCACTTTTTAACATAATGCATATTTTATTCTATTGTCTCAACCTTCCCAGTAAAATATAAGCTTGATGAAGGCAAGTATCTTTGTTCTGTCTTTAGCATATAGAATCATCCCTCATACATAATAAATATTGAGTCCATAAGCCAATTTTGGAAATTGTAGTTAGTCTTTTAGATCTACCTAGATCTTCTAGGTAGACTTCTAGATCTATCCTTGCAATTTAAAGTTATATTCATATTTTCTGAAATCTATTAAACCTACAACAAAACAGAATATATTTATAGATGATTTAACATTTCCAGTGAAAACCCTAAACATTAAAAATAGTTCAAGAACATTATCATCAAATAATATTTACAGCTGCCTGCTGATATTGGCATAATTACATATATGTATATACAACATGCATATATGATAATATTATATATATTTCAATCATCTCATTAATGTTGGTGGTAATAGCATCAGGGGAAATTCCTCTTTTTTTAAATCTCTAACTCCCTGTAAGGAAATATGAAGTAATTTTTTTATTGCTAATTGAATAATGCTTAAGGAATGAAATCAATCCCCCATCAGGGAAAAATTGGCAGAAAAGTTGAAATATTTATGACTTCTTTTACAACCAGGCATCTCAGCAGCATAAGCAGAATATGTAGCTATGCTAAAGGCAACAAAATACTACATCTGAGTATCTGAGACGTAAACAGTTGGAATTTCCTCTTTTCCCTGAAAAGTTTGAAAAATAATACCACAACAAAATCAGAATTGGTATGATATTGTCTTCTGGCCCAATTATAACATTGGCCTTTTTAATCTTAATGCTATGATTCCAGTATGTTGAGTCGTATTTGTGGAATACCTGTATTCATTGAAGGAAATGTATAGTACAATGGTGCTTTCAGCTAGGCTGGTTGGTTTTGTTTTGTTTTGTTTTGTTTTGTTTTGTTTTATCCCTGCCACATTTTTTCTAAATGCTTAAATTATCAGATAAATAACTTACAGAGGTAAACATTAAATTTCTTTAATGGATTACATGCCAAGAAATTAAGAACCAGGGTGCCTGGGTGTCACAGTCAGTTAAGCATCGGAGTCTTGGTTTCAGCTCAGGTCATGGTCTCAGGGTCATGGAGTTGAGTCCTGTTTCAGACTCCACACTGTGTGGAGTCTGCTTAAGATTCTCTTTCTCTCTCCCTCTCTCTCCTCCCCTTCCACTCATGTTGTCTCTCTCCCAAATAAATAAACAAAATCTGAAAAAAAAAAAGAACTCACAACAAGCTAAAATACTGAAGAAAGGATTCAAATTACTTACATGAAGGTGCAAAGTTAATTGTAATCTCTGTTACTCAATGCATCTTGGAAGTAACAAGAAACAACCATAATGTAAGTCATTCATGCTATAATACTTTGTATAATTTATTTGGCATTTTTGAAGAATAGGTTAACACTTCAAATCTTTTTTACATTTTCTTAAGGCAATCTTTACTACTGTAATATTCTTAAATTCTTCTGTCTAGATTTATTTCAACTCTTTAAATTTTTTATTTATGAATTAATTTTATCATCAGACATGAAGCTGTCTATAATCCATTATGGAGTCCATTCTACTCTTGATCCTGAGTATAATTAGGGTGCATATCATATACTTTGCTTTGGGAAACTTACCACATATAAAATTGCCTTCTGACTTGCTCTTAGTAAGTAGAGTTAGGTTAAGAATGCTTCCTTATCCTAAGTGTCATGAGAAGTAAGGAACATTTTCTAATTTATATATTTTATGAGTTTTGAGACTACTTGTAAATTTTAAGAATTGTCTTTTATATATATATATATATTTTTTTTTTTTTTTCACTAAGTTAAGAAGGGTAGCTAAAGAATCACAAATTGTGGCAGTGGTTAGGTCCATGCCAACTGATCACATGAGGGCGATGTACAAGATAAATTACCTTATTGCCACACATATTCATCTTTTTTCCCTATGACAGTTCATTTTCTGTCTCAACTTGACTGTGCCATGTTGCTCAAATATATGATTAAACTTTATTCTGGATGTTACCATGAATATTTTTAAGAGGAAATCAACATTTAAATCAGTGGATTTCTAATAAAGTAGATTATCTTCCAGAATGTAGGTAGCAAGTGTTTGAGGGCCTTAGTAGAATGAAGATTCACCTCTCTTGAGCAAGAAGGCACTGTGCTAGCAGACTGGCTTTGGACCAAAAAGCAGCTCTCCTGGGTCTCTACCAGCTGGCCTACCTTCTCTTTCTTTCTCTCTTTTTCTCTCTCTCTGTGTATCTACTTTTCTCTATGTCTCTCTATCTCTCTCCATTTACACATATCTATAGATACACACACACATGCACACGTTTCCAGTGAGTTACATATTTATGTCAGTTGCTAAATTTTTTGCTTCATAGAGTGTGGCCTTGGTTCCAAGATATATTATGAGGAATCCCATGTTAGTTAATCAAAGCCTCTATGAGCTTTTGATTAGCACTGAAGTTCAAGGTATTGTAGACAAGGAAGGGAAACTCATACTCATGAGATTATGTGCTTATCTGGTCAAAATGAGTCACTGTTCTGTCCCTGCTGAAAGGGTGAAATGAATATGACATAATTAGTTTGTCTCTATGCTGATTAACTTCCTCAAAAAATCAAGAAATCAAGTATCTTCAAGAAATCAAGAGCTCACTATCCACCTCTGTTGCTAATGAGTCAAATGCCAATCAGCAACAATAGCTGGGTTAGCTTTAGTAAATGTCAGCCCATGTTGTTGGGCCCGCCTATAGACTCCATCTCTGTCATCATGACTAGTCTGTTAAAGAGTGAGTTTTGCAAGTATTGGAATGATAAAGGACAGAAACTAGTTGACGCTGACTGGCTAATTCATCTCATACTTGATTGTTTAGTGTCTCTTCTGCAATGAGTGCTCTTTAACAGGCATTAATGTCTAATAGATCTTTATTCATTTATACGTAATCTCAAATATCTGTTTGCATGCTTTTTCCTATCTTTAATCTTCAATTTTTCTTTCAGGCCATTAACTAACCAAATAAGCCATCTTTGAATGCCCATAAACTTATGCATATGCTTAACTCAAGCCAATTCTCTCTCCATATAAAAGGGATGACCAGGTACAGCATCCAAAAATGCCAACAAATAGGAGGAACTTCCCTTACCATTGTGTTTTAGGATCACTCTTGAATATAACTATAATGCAGCAGCAGTTTACATTTAGTGTGGCACCTTCCTATACTGGGCATATTCATCTGTGAATGAAGACTGACTTTCTTCTTTCTTTGGCAGTTCGTCATAAGGACCTCCCATTAGGCAACAGGTGGGAATTGAAGGAGAAATATCAGTATAGGCATGGTAGAAGACATTGAGTTCATTTGTTCTGTTTCTTTGTGACTTAGGAACCTACTCAAGTCACTTCCTGTATGTACCCCTTCAATGTTAATGATGAATTGCATCTGGGCCTGCCCAATCTTACCCAGGTAGGACTGATATTACCAGCACATGACAAGTGTTTCTGGATACATGGTTAAGTCTGGTCTTATTATAGTACATTAAGGATTTGTGCTATGAATTTCCTTTTGGGGCTTGGCAGAAACTCCACGTAGTGTCCTTTTTAAAATCCAGATACTACTTATTGAATGCTCAATTATATGGGTCAAATGGCAGGGATACCTGTACTGTGACCTGCTTTTGAAAGTTTCTTGCTCTGGGCATCATTCAAAATAGTCATCCTTCCATGTCTCAGGATTGAGCTGTAGTCTAAAGCATGACATAAACATGTTGCTTCTCATCATGAAAAGTCCAACCCAAGCACTGTGTCTCTTACTTAATGGTAAAAATCAAGATGCAATAATTTATACTTTACTTTGTACAGATACCATTACGACTCAAATTGTTAGATTCTGAAATGTTACCCATGTAGCTGGCTTCTGACTCTTACAGTTTATCTCCAACTTGCTTGAACATATTATTTCATTAAGGTTTCCAAAGTATTTTCCATTTGTCAGTCACCACATTTGATTAATATGATTTCATTATTGTAGTAGATCAATTCAACATGTCCAGATGGCCTAGTAAACTTTGGAATATATTATGATATAAGGTAAGAAAATTAATATGACATGATTGCAAATGTAATTAACACACTAATAATGCTATTAATATTAATATGACATTATTGTGAATGCTTGTGGAACTATTGTGAATTAATATCATTCCATGTGAATGAAATTGACTTCTTACTCATTTTCATGATGCATATGGAAAACAGTCATTCATAAGATTAATAGATGCTGATTACATACACAAATTAACACTAAACTTCCCTAATGAAGTTATCACATTAGGTGCAATAAGTAGAATGTGGGTTACTACTTGGGTATTTTATCAGTTAGTCATTGCTACTTTGGTCCACCTAGTTTTTGCAAAGAGTAACCCAACAAATTCAATGGAGATAAAATAGAGAACATCTCTGCATCCTTTAATGTGTTTGAAGGTGGAGTGATATATTCCATATATTCCATTTTATTTTTTAACATAGAAGAAGACTCTCTTTTTTTTTTTAAGATTTTATTTACTTGACAGAGAGAGAGAAATCACAAGTAGGCATAGAGGCAGGCAGAGAGAGGGGAGAAAGCAGGTTCCCCACGGAGCAGAGAGCCCGACGTGGGGCTCGATCCCAGGACCCTGGGATCATGACCTGAGCTGAAGGCAGAGGCTTCAACTCACCGAGCCACCCAGGCGCCCCCCATTGTTTTTTTTTTTATTTAATTTTTTTTCAGATTTCCAAATTTCATTGTTTATGCACCACACCCAGTGCTCCATGCAATATGTGCCCTCCTTAATACCCACCAGCAGGCCTACCCAACCCCCTCCCCCCAAAACCCTCAGTTTGTTTCTCAGATTCCACAGTCTCTCATGGTTCATCTCCCCCTCCAATTTCCCCCAACTCACTTCTCCTTTCCATTTCCCAGGGTCCTCCACGTTATCCCTTATGCTCCATAAGTGAAACTATATGACAATTAATTCTCTCTGTGTGAGTTATCTCACTTAGCCTAATCTCTTCCAGTCCCATCCATGTTGATACAAAAGTTGGGTATTCATCCTCTCTGATGGAGGCATAATACTCCACTGTATATATATGGATCATATCTTCTTAGTCTATTTGTCCATTTGAGGGCATCTTGGCTCTTTCCACAGGTTGGCGACTATGGCCATTCCTGCTATGAACATTGGGGTACAGATGGACTTTCTTTTCACTACATCTTTATCTCCGGGGTAAATACTCAGTACTGCAAATGCAGGGTAATAGGGTAGCTCTATTTTTAATTTCTTAAGGAGTCTCCACACTGTTTTCCAAAGTGGCTGCACCAGCTGGCATTCCTACCAACAGTGTAAGAGAGTTCTTATTTTTCCACATCCTCTGCAACGTGTGTTGTTTTCTATCTTGTTGATTTTGGCCATTCTGACTGGTGTTAGATG
>NC_139023.1:40585144-40803044 GCF_964662115.1 Mustela nivalis | reverse complement strand
ATTTGTTCACAATACCTGGTTCTCTCCTAAATTCTCTCCATTTCAGGACAGCTGCACAGTTTGTGTCTTCTACTTCATTAGATTTTCCATTTTCATACTTTTGTCATTTGGCAGTTGATCCAATATTTTCTATAGCATTGACTATATTTTGTATCACAGGAAAATACAGAGTACTGAATCCTCAGAGATGAGGGAACACTGATCATTTTCTTTAAGTTACTGATGGTCCAATGACAGATTTGTAATCAATAATTATAATAATATCATAAGTTTTTTCATATCTGGCATAAGAGGCTTGTGGCCTAAGCCTTTTCTGGGTAATTCCTCCATATTCTAAGTGTTAGCACAACACAGCCATGACACACTACCTGAAATATATATTTCATTAGGAACTTTAAAGTTTCCTTTGTTTGATCTTTCTTTTTTTTCTAATAATGTAATCCATTTCCATTTATGATTTTTTTTTATTTTTTTATAAACATATATTTTTATCCCCAGGGGTACAGGTCTGTGAATTACCAGGTTTACACACTTCACAGCACTCACCAAAGCACATACCCATTTATGAATTTAAAGTTCATGGTATTAAATATCTGTTATTTTCCCTTCACTGAATGAATCGTGATGTCCTTCATGTTCTTTCCTCTTTAAGTGGCAAGTAAGAAGGACAAATGGATTAATGGTTGGAGACGTCAGTCAACAGAGTGGCAGGGATAACCCAGAGCCATTCAGAACACAATCACAGAAATCCCAACATCAAATATCACCTTCCTAAGCCAATTTCTCTATTGTCTCACTCTGAACCGAGTTTTCAAGGATAAGCCTACGAGTACACTCCACTCCTGATGTTTATGACAGATTTTCAAGCTAATTCATATTTTGAAAAATATTTACATCTAATTTCATGAATGAAGAAGCTGGAATATTTTAAAGTCTGGGGATTACTTGTTTGTCAAAGTGTATAGCAGCATGCCAAAACATCAATTAGGTCAATGAATACCTAGCTTCAGCCATATAGTGCATTTTTTGACACATTTATCCAGAAATTATTTATGTATTTGAGAGAGAAAGAGAGTGAGTGAGAGAGAGAGAGAGAGAAAGAGAGAGCACAAGCCCAGGGAGAGGCAAAGAGGGAAAGAGAAGCAGACTCCCCACTGAGCAAGGAGCATGACTCAGAGCTCTGTCCCAGGACCCTGGGATCATGACCTGAGTCAAAGGTAGATGCTTAACCTACTGAGCCACCCAAGCACCCCTTGACATATTTATTCAATTAAAGAATATTTAATTGACTGGTTTTACATAAGCCAGTTACTCCACTGTCACATGTGCTAAACAAAGATTTCTCTGAAAGGAGGTTACAGTTCAGTATTAAAGACAGCTGTAGATTTTTTAGATTTTATTTATTTATTTCAGAGAGAGGGCCCTCACAGGATGAGTGGTAGAGGGAGAAGCAGACTCCTGGGTGAGCAGAGAGACTGATGCAGGGCTTGATCCTGAGACTCCAGGATTATGACCTGAGTTGAAAGCAGGCATTTAGCACCATTGTAGTAAATTTCTATTAACCTCAATTCTTCATTCTTTCTTTTATATATACTCTTCACTACATGGATTATCCTTTGACTTTGGGTTTGGCCATGTGCCATGTTTTGGTCAAAGTGATGTTAGCACATGTGACAAAAGCACAGGAAGAGTCCGTCTGTGTCTCACTAATGAGAAGCACACACCTGTGAGTGAGCCCTGCTTATCAAGAGAACCAAAAGATTCATTTTTACCCCTTTCTATTGATGAAGAGTACTCTGCCTTAAAAAGAGGACCTTGACTTTCATTAGAAGCTGAAGGTACCCCATATTTATTTTTCTGACTTCTGTCACAGAAGGTGTAGGCATATGTTTTAGGATATCTTAAACAACGTATGAGCCCCTGACTTTGATTCGTTTCTAGAGATTTGAAGAATCTCTAAAAAGCACTGGGCCATGTGCTTTACACCATGTGCATAAAAGGATGAGAGTCATAACTACACTCCTGTAAAGGATGGAAGATCGATCCCATGAATGTCAGGCTCTTCAGCGAAGTCTCTGAGCTCAGTGATCTCGGGTACATTATAATGTAAACTATAAGGAGGAAAAATTGCCATTCTTCGTTCTATCTACTACTAAAAAAGAGGAACTATGCTTCTTTGGTCTTAGGAAGCAATCTATACCATAAAATGCATTTCCAAGTGAACAAGCCTTTGAGTTTCAAAAGAGATAAAAAGTTAAGAAAAGGCTCTCTGGCTGTACACACTGTAGTGCAAGCAGATCTACAATTTAGCCTTTATAACCTACACAGTTAAATTATCTATAGTTTCTGAATGCTTGTGGAGATGATGCAAGCCCCAATAGGACAGCTTGATAGTTCTCTGAAGTTTTTCTCTTCTATTAATTCTAACTAATGGAGTCCTATTATTAATGAAATCTGGCTATCAACAACAGGTACACATATGACATGTGCTGCTCATCCTAAACCGAATGTTATTTTATCCACAAACCCAAAAATTTAATGTGCCTTCCCTCTTAAGTGAATGGTTACGTCTGAGATGACCCCAAGGAGTTATGGTAGACACAGGAGAACAGCCTGAGCAGATGGCTTATAATCACTGTTGTCTACTTCATCCATTCTACCAACTTTCATGTGTTCTAGAGATTCACAAGAATCGCCTGTGACTGGGGGACCTGGGTGGCTCAGTCATTAAAGGTCTGCCTGCAGCTCAGGTCATGGTCCAGGGTCCTGGGATGGAGCACCACATTAGGCTCCCTGCTCAGCAGGGGAGTCTGCTTCTCCATCTCCTACTCCCCCTGCTTGTGTTCCCTCTCTTGTTGTGTCTCTCTATCAAATAAATAAATAAAATATTTTTAAAAATTACATGTGAATTGTTGACTAAACTGGAAAAAAAATAAAGACTTACAGATCCTACTATATGATATGCTTTTACCAGAGCAAGGCAAAATTCTACATACAATATTATATTCCCATTTAGGAGGAAAAAGTGTTCCCAGTGGGCAGAGCTTATGGTCATACAACATGATGTCTCCCCTGCTTGGAATGTTGGATGGCTTAAGGTTAGGAAATAACACAGATATTTTAACAATGTCTAATATATGGCTAGAGAGTCAGACATGAAAAGTAATATTAGGAAATTGCTATTAAGTGTTGAAGTATTGCCCACAGTACCTGTGAATATGACCATACTTGGAAATAGGTTCTTGCAAATGATCAAGCAAAGATGAAGTCATTAGGGTGGGCCTTAGTCTATTATAATGGGCATCTTTATAAAATGGGGGCTTTGGACACAGAGATAGACACATAGGCAGAGAGAAGGCAGAAAATAGAGTAAAACATCCATAAATCAAGAAACTCTGAAAATTGCCAACATAAGATCAAAAACTAGGAATAGAGATATGGCACAGATTTTTTCCTCATGGCTCTTTGAAGGAGGAATGCTGCCAAAAATTTGATCTAAAACTTCTAGGCTTCAGAAATGTGAGACAATAAATTTCTATATGAATGTACCTCCCAAGGAGTGGTCCTTAATGTGACCATATTTATGCCCATGTAAATAAATATTCAATAGACCACCACTGTGGAGAAAGTTACAATTGATCATGGAGTTAATTTGATTTGCTCTGTGGATATGTCCTTTCTTCTTCTTTTTTTTTTTTCTTTCTTCCTTTCTTTCTTCTTTTTTTTTTTTTTCCTTTCAGCTCTAATATTTAAACAACAAAGTCAAGAAAAAAGTGGCCAGATGGTACATGGTCTTTCTGTTCCTAAAGCTGACTTAGCAACTGCCAAATGTCCTGTAGGGTAGCAAAAATCAATATAGAGTCTCCACAATGGCACCATAATCCAGAGATACAAATGTGTCACTTGGTGGTAGGTTTATTACATTGAACCCCCTTCTGTCATGGATGGAACTCTTTCTTTTTATTCAAATATTTATTTTGGCATAAGAGTTACTGCATCTGGCAATCATACATTTGTAACACTACTTCAGTGGACATTCTGAATATTTTATCATCATAAAATCCAGCATAACATTGTAACAATCCTTCCTTTCACTTATCCTTGCTTCTTGTCCTGCAAATACCCTGGCAGCCAGAGCATGGGCATATGACCTTGAATTCACTAGGAAGATACATCAACTTTTGATTCTGTAACAAAAGTCAACTTTTGGCTTTGTAACATAATCTATTGATTCAAATAAACAAAATGGAATATAATCTATTATGACAAGGATGAGGCAAGTAGTATAAACTATAGCAATTTTTTTAAATTAAATTTATTTATTGCCCTCTATAATACCCACCACCTGGTACCCCGACCTCCCACCCCCCCCGCCACTTCAAACCCCTCAGATTTTTTTTCAGAGTCCATAGTCTCTCATGATTCACTTCCCTTTCCAATTTCCCCCAACTCCCTTCTCTTCTCTAACTCCCCATGTCCTCCATGCTATTTGTTATGCTCCACAAATAAGTGAAACCATATATTAATTGACTCTCTCTGCTTGACTTATATCACTCAGCATAATCTCTTCCAGTCCCGTCCATGTTGCTACAAAACTATAGCAATTTATAAAGATATAGCTAGGCATACCCCCAGTACAGGCCCTGTGGCTCTGTAGTTCTTCTAGAAGCATAGCTTTCCTCTGCTGAGAATGCCTAGAAGGGAAACATGGGCTTATTAATGTTGTACAGTCTTTGTCCCTTTAGGAGATGTTTTTGAAAATAAGAATATGTTGCCTATTCTCAAAGTTTTATTTGGTAGCTATTAACCTTCATGCAACCCTGCCTATCATGACCAGTACCATCAAAGAGAGCACCATATTTGATATTGTAAATATTGGTTTATTAATAACCAATAAAATGATTCTCTGAATCTTGTGTTAATAATAGCATTGATAAAGAACTAAAAAGAAAAAAAAAATCTCAGGGAAAAAGGGTAAATCCATAAACCAATTCTACCAACAAGAGAAGTGGTAAAGTGTAATAGTTAAAAGAAAGGATCTGAAACCAAACAGCCAAGTCCCAGTTCCAATTCTCAATCACTGTGTTATCTTTGCCAAGTTTCTTGTGTCTCCATACTCCCATCTCTAAAATGGGGATGAAAATTATACCTACATTAAAGGGGTGCTAATGCAATTAAATGTTGAAATACCTGTAACCGTCTCAAGAAATATCTAGCCCATCGTAAGCAATCTATATTACTTATTTACATTATTAATGAAGATAAATCCATTCAAGTATCCCTGAGAAATAAAAATGATGTAACATTTTTTTTCTTATATCCTGAAGACTCAACTATTCCTGGTATTTTTATTAGCATAACTTTAATTACTTAATTTGAGTAATGAAAGAGAGTATAAGCAGTTACTCACTTTACAATAGAGGAAATGTACTGATGTGAGAGAGCTATCTCAATAGTGGTGAGGATTAACTCCCTTACTCCATTACCAATAAAAAAGACAGACAGAAAAATCCCATCTGTCCCAATGACAAGTCCAAAATCAGACACCTGTGTGGCAAATATGCGTAGCAGTGAGCACCACAGATGCTCTATATTTAGTACAAACCATATGCTCAATGATTTACTTAAATTGAATTGGGAGGATGATCCACTATAGAAAAAGTCCACAGAGCAATTAAGGAACAACATGTTTTCTGTTCTCATCTCATCTTCCCTCCTTTAGTCCCAGATGTTACAAGCACTACAGAGACATTAGTCAATTTGTTAATTTATTGCCAGATCGTTAAGGGTTTATGAAGATTTTGACCCATTTTGCTACATTCATCTTGGCTGCAAGATTAATTTAATTAGGACTATCTTAGGGACAAAAGGAACACAGTAGGATCTCATGTTAGATTTGAATGGCTTAGTACTTTCACCAGGCACTAGAATCTGTATTCCCAGTCTTCAAGTGTGTGATTGCTCTGGAGAAAAGGAGGATTAAAAAGCCAGCATATATCAACATTTCCTTAAATGACATTTCTTGTTTCCTCAGCCATTTTATATCTGAAAGGAAGTCCATATTTTTCCTGAAATTTCAAAATCTCTAGTATTTTATTTGAAGACTTTTAATCTGTAACATATTTCATGTTTTAAAAGTTGCTACTTAATATCTAGAAACTTAAAAAAAAATTTTTAGGCAGGTGATTAGTAGAATCCTTCCAACAAAAAAGTGGCTCACTTCTCTAAATTTATTTGAAAGGAAAACAAGTGCTGTAGGTTTTTCTCTAATTTAGTCCACCACAAGCATATGTTAATCCAGTTGCTGCTTAAGACATGGACTCCTTGAGTCTAGGTTTCTTCATTGAATAATGGGGATGCTCTATGTCCATACTAGTTGACAGTATTATTGCATAGATCAAATAGAACAGTTTTATAAAGGTGTTTTCAATATCATAATAAGCAATGCTATATTAGGATTACTATTTTCTAATATATCTTTATGTCATCTCCCTAGCTAGATTCTAATTTCCACGAGAGTAGAGAATGTGGCCCAGATAATAACATAATACTAATACAGATACTTCTAATACAGATTAGAAAAGGGAAAAGTAATCCCCCATTAAATACATCTTGAACCAAATTGATTTTTTAACTAGTTAAATATTCTATGTACATGAAAGTTGCCAGGTACAAAATACGAAACTCAAAGTAAATAATGATCAATTGTCAAAGAATTTGGAGGAAAATAAATATACTAAACCAGTGGTTCTGAAAATATCTTCTCCAGACCAATAGTATCAGAATCACCTGGGAACTTGTTAGAACTCCTGCAAATCCTAAATTTCCAGCTCTGATCTTGTGAATTAGAAACTCCAGGGTTGGAGCCAAACAATCTTATTTAATAAGCTCTCTAGCTGATTCTGATATATGCTAAAGTATGAGATCTACTGCACTAAAGAACAATGGTATGTTGGAAATAATTGTGTAATTATATAAAATCTCCTTCAGGGATTTTGGCATATGAGGGCTACCATCCTTCCATAAAATAGCTAAATTACTTTAATGAAGGAACAGTACCAAACATATTAAAAAAAAAAAAATCCCATGACAGTCTTAATCCTCTAGTACAGCGCTGTTCAGTAAAACTTTCTGAAATGATAGAAATAGTTTGTGTCATCCAATTGAAATATGGCTAATTAATGAGAAAAAAATTAAGAGTCATTTATTTTAGAGAGAGAACAGGATAGGGACAGCAGGAGAGGGAGAGAATCTCAAACAAACTCTGCTGAGCACAGAACCCCCATGTTGCTGAACCTTACAACCCTGAGATTTTGACCTAAACAGAAATCAAGAGTCAGACACTCAATCAACGGAGCCATCCAGGCACTCTGTGACTAGAAAAAAATTAATGTTACTCAATTATAAATAATTTCTATTTAAATAGGTACTTGTGGCTAGTTGCTGCCATATTTGACAACATAGCTCTAGTGGCTCTTTCTCTTGCATGAAGATCCTCAACATCACATAAAATGGAATAATTTCTTAAATGGTACAAAGTACAATGAGAAAGGTTAAGCCCTAGAGAAATTGACATTCAGGTTAAGTCCTGGTGAATGTGAGAGAATTTCAAAAGATACAAATTCGAGGGATAATAGGCAAAGGCCATGACATATGAGAAAAATGCCATGGAATACAAAGTATAGAAATTGCCCAAATCAGTTTGTGTGCAAAGTGTATGTTGTGGAAAATAAAGATGGAAACTTCCATGCATCCAGAATATGAAAACCTAAAAAGTTTGGGTTTCATTCATTATTCTTTAAAAAATAATGAGTGTTGCAGGCAAAGAAATAACAGTTGGGAAGAGGCATCAAGCCATCGTAGGAAACAAGAAATGAGGCGGGAGATTCAGTTGAAGTGTAAATTTTGGGCTATGAGAGGACTCATTGAGACATGTTTTAGTTTAATTAAGTAATTCTTTGAGTATCTATTTTAGGTCCTGCATTGCTGAAACACCAGTTATCAATATTCATAAAAACACAAAGGTACTGACTTAAAAAGCTGATTTCTACAAGAAAGACACTGGGAGGTGGGGAGGAGATGTGAGTTGGAGGAAATCGGAGGGGGAGACAAACCACGAGAGACTGTGGACTCTGAGAGACAAACTGAGGGTTTTGGAGGGGAGGAGGGAAGGGTGTTGGATCAGCCTGGTAGTGGGTATTAAGGAGGGCACATATTGCATAGAGCACTGGGTGTGGTGAACAAACAATGAATTTTGAACACTGAAAAAAATAATAAAATAAAAAGTGATTTCTAGATTTCTCCCTAGTTGCAATAAATCAAAATCTCCACATGTGAGGCTCAAGAATCTATAAAATATTCAGCAATTCTAGTGGTGATTGTGTAGAGCACATTTTAGTACTATTGAGAAAGTGATAAATAGTAAGAACCTGACTTAGATGGGTCATGCCTGTAATTAAATAAATTCATAATATGTAGTGGTTTGTCTGCTATGTTTGCTGACCTTGTGACTTGCACTGATTTTAAGTTCTTTGTTTCTCTGCCACAGCAGCCTCATAAGCTTAACGCATTCTGAGAACCAGCTGTGTTAGCTTTTTAATCTAGGGGGTTTTACAAAGTGACATGTCAGATTAAGTCAACGATCTCTACAATTTAACCTAAAAGCACTTTCACCTGAAGTAGCCAGATGATTTGGGAAAGGGAATTGGGTGTTAACCTGTTTAAATGATCACATCAGCTTGATACATTACTATGTGGTCAGATATATCCCCAGTGTGTATTCCCAGTGTATTCACGTTCCCCATTTTGCAATTTGAGGAGTCATTATCTTTTGCTCTGCTTGTCATTGGTACTGTTCTTCTTATTAGGAGATGACACTGTGTGAAATACTCTGTAACTCCTTTCTACGGGAGAAAGGTACTGAAACAGTAGCACGAGTGCATTTCCAGACCCTTCTGATTGCATAGTTGAGGATATATAACAAAAGGAATATATATATAATATAATATAATATTATAATATAATATTTATATTATATTATATATATATAAATATACCTTGTGTTGGTATATCTTGCATCCTCTCAGCTAGTTAAGGATTTATAACAGAGAGATATTTTCTCTGAGTCCCTTACAGCCTGTTTAGATCTAAGAGATTAAGACATTGGGAGCACGCCATTCAACTCAGTAAAAAAAAAAAAAAGTAGGGCAAAAAAATTCTACATGTGATGCACATGGAGGCAAGGTCTACTGTCTTGTAGGTCCTTATTTTCACTATAATTATAGTTTAGAATGCCAAAATTGCAATGTTACAATAATGAGCCTGGAAGTGGTAGTAATTCCAGTGGCAGGTCTCTGGCAGGAGTAAGCAAAATGAAAGTTTCTTCTTCCTTTTCAGCCACACTACAATACTTGCCCTGTTCACGATCTTCATTTTGAAGGAAAAGTGATTGAATTGTGAAACATATACATTCCCCAGACTTCATTTTACCAGCAATGAATTCTATTTCCTGCATGTTGAAATAACTTCTGTTAATATATTGCTTTTGATATAGGAAATGAGAGTAACGAACACACTTTATAAAAGCGGATATACATTCCCACTTGGCTTACAAAATGATGTTCCTCCTACCTGCAGCAATTGATTAAGAGTAAAATATCAGCATTCATCGGGGAACTCTAAGCACTGTAAATTTCTCTGGCCCCATGGTGTGTTAAAGATTTTTCTCCCTATAATTTAATTCTGTTTACTAACTATTTGCATATTGCTTATGCATCATGGATGCTGAAAAATTGGGTATCTGCAGCCAGAAAATAATGTAACAACAAACATTTACATTCCTTACATTAAATATTTATAAAATCTTAAAAACTGCTTGAAGCTTCTTCCATTTTTAATTATAATTATGAAAGTGAAAACTGTTTAGTTTTCCTCTGAAGAGATACTTTACTATGCAGTGAAACAGTTGTTTTTATTTTTAATGATGCTAGTCAATTGTCATTTCTTAATACAACTCTGTGGCTACTCTGTGCAATTTCATAGCTCAAGTATAACATTCAGTGCAAAATACTTAATTCACTAGCAGTGGAGTTATGCAAAAAAAAAAAAAATCCATGTGAGCCTAGTAAATAATAAAACAGCAAGTTAACTATGTTTTAATGGACTTTTAAACATGAGTTAATAGTGTTCTTTTCTAAGAATTATTTCTTCTTACATTTGGAATTGCTGAGCTCTGTGAAACAGAAAAATGTTCTCTCTTCTGCATCCTTCTAGTACACCACGTTTTACAGAGTCATTTTGCAATGACAATATTATCACATATCACGGCCCTCCCTTCGACCCATTTCTTGAAAGTTGGAGCAAACTTCATATTTTAAATCGAAGTTAACATTGCACAATTATAATGGCCCATTTATTTTAAGCTGCACACCCATGACCATTTTATGAGAGCAGTAGAGTAAGCTCTGCTTTGACTACAAATAAAATTTTGGAAGTATAGGAAGTAAATTTGACATAAGAAATGAGTTGTGTACATCTAATCTTGTTGAACAGCAATCAGGAATACCTGACAAGAATTAAAATATATATATATATATATATATACATACATATATATACATATATATATATATATATATATATAACCAGAAGCACTTTTACAAATAAAACTATTTTATATATTTAAGTATCTTTAATTTCAATATATATAATTAACAATGAAACATACATAATTGAACCTACAATTTAGACACGATCGACTCATAAGTCAATTTAGTGTTGGTGGCTACTCTTTTCTTTTGTTTTTTTAAAGATTTTATTTAGTTATCTGACAGAGAGATGGTGAGAGAGTGAACCCAAGCGGGGCAATGGGAGCAGGAGAAGCAGGCTTCTCGCTGAGCAGGGAGCCTTACTCAGGGTATATCTCAGGACCTTAGGATCATGACCTGAGCCAAAACAGACACTTAAGGACTGAGCCACCCAGGCACCCCTGGTGACTACTTTCTTAGTCTTTTCATCATAGACCTCCAATACACCTTCCTCCAAAAATTGCTAACCTAATATCTGCTTTTTGCATTTACTTAATCCATTTCTGAAGAAACAACCCATCCAAATTCTTCTAAGTTCCAGACATCTGGTGCATGTAAGTTCTGGTTGTCTAAATCTAGTAAGAATTCTATACCTCAAGCCTGCCAATACTGATACAACCTCAGGAGTGCAGCTATAGGATGTGGTTTATCTGGAAAACCTTAGATGAGAATTCAAGGAAGGTCAGCCATTGGACCATTTTGTACTCATCAAGGGATGATAATAGTTGGATTTCAGAGGCCTTACATTTTATATGTAAGGTAGGAGAAAGAGCAATTTTTCTAGAAGATTAAAAATTCAAACAGGTCCCATAAAATAATAAGAGAACAACAAAGTATATTTAAAAGGCTGTTATGTAAAATAAAATAATAAAATAAAAAAGTAAAATAAAATCAAATAAAAGGCTGCTATGTAAAAAATCAGAAAATACAGTGAGCACTCAGAAGAAGAAATAGTTGGTTCAAAGTTCTCAGGAAAAAAGTGAAATAGGCTTGATGCAAGGATGGGATATAAATACTCTGGGGAAAGATAGTCTCTTAATAGACATATCTCTTTGCTAGATACTTTATAAAGCATACTACTTTTTTTTAATATGTTAATGGTTAATGACTCAACTCACATTTTTGTGAAATATCTAGAGGTAACCATGTAATGAATAGCACTATTACTAGTGAAGATTGAAGAGCAAACACCTTTGATCCCTCAAGAAAATTGAAATCATTCTTTTCAAGGAAACATGCATGAATTAAAAGACCTAAATTTCCATTAGAGATAAATTTCCCCTAGGGACTTACTAAGCTACTTATTAAAACAAATGGGGACTTTAGAGAAAAGACATGCTACACATTTGCTTTAGAAATTTAGATTCCTATCCAACAACAATTTGCTTCTCTGGGAAAAATTTCAGATAAATTAGCCAATCCTACTTATCTTGTGTTGCTTCCATGGCTGCTTAAACCCAGATGGAGTTCATTAAGTGCTTCAAAGGAAGCCCAGGGAAATGGAATATGTCCTTTATTTTTCAACATATGGCCCCTACTCTTGAATACTGGAATTGCATTTCATATCTGGTTTGGAACTCGGTTCTTGAGAGCTAAACATAATCATCCTTAATCCTTTTTGCTGCTTACTTATTACTTTGAAGGGTGAGGAGAAAGGTGCTTCTTTTGAGTTTGCTCTCCAATCTCTGCTTTTTTAAAGAGTGAAGGTGAATAATCTATATTTCAAAGAAAGATGACCTTTACTTGATTTAATGGAATCTCTCTTTCAATATCTGAAATGAGAAAGTGATTAAAGCTTTGGTTGATAGGCAAGATGTATTTTAGGAATAGATAAGCATAAAGGTCAGACACTGTCAGAAAGGATTTTGACTTCCTTTAATATTTAAGTATTTCATATGAGTCATGGTTTATGCATTAATAATATATTTTCAAGTTTTATTAAATGTCCTGCATTTTTGTATAATTCAAAATTGGTTTCTGATATAAGGTAAAGATATTGGGTATGGCAAGATATATTTTTGGTGGGATTTTCATGGAAGTTAGATCTGTTCTGTTCTCATAAGACCATATGTGAAGGTAATGGTCATTTGACTCATTGCTTTGGAGAGTTTAAAATTCTATTTGACATAAACCTAAATTATAATTACTTTGATTTTCAATAGCCATGTTTTGAGTGTCATCTATATTCAAGATATCTCTCTTAATAAATTAATAGGAAAATAAATATCTAACATTTGCTGAGATCTCACTGGGTATCAAATGTTTTTATAGCTGTTTTACAAGTACCGATTAATTTAATATTCACCTGGACCAATATTCAAAGAACTATTGAAAGAATAAATGAGTAAATTTTTGAAACAGATTTTTTATTGTCTTCATTTTACAGATGAGAATTCTGTGACATAGAGAAGTTAAATAGTTTACACAAGATTACAAAACAAGTAAGTGAGGATGCTGGTTTCAAAATGCAGTTCTCAAGCTACAGCCTAAATTCCTAACCATGATGCTCTGTCACATATTCTTAATATTAACAATAGCACATAACTTATATTTACTTAGCATTTTATATTTTACAAAACACTTCTCACCTTTCATTTATTCCTAATTAATTTGCAGAGTATGTATATGTTCCTCTTTTAAAGGTTTTCAACTACACAAGTTATTACTATCTCTACTTTATGGATAAGTGCTTGGTTGATTACCCAAATGGCTATAGTATAAGATGAAATATATATAAAGTGACAGAATAAATGTATAATGACAACTCCTAGGGGACTAAAAGGAGAGGTTATAGCCTATTCCTGGGTCAATAAATATTTTATTGAGGAAGAGGAATTGTGATGACCATTCAAGCAAGGTTTTGACTGCTGAAAACATCTCGGGCAGAAAGAATGCAGGTAATTACAGTGAAATTGTAAAACTCTTCATGGAAGTCAATTTGCACCTACCTTCCTAAGACCTCCTAGTTTTTGTTTGTTTGTTTATTGTTTTTTTTTTTCTCTGTAAGAAACAGTGTGAAGGCCCAGACATATTCCCAGGGTTATGGGGGTTGCCCCAAATCTGTGGTACCAGTGGCTTCTTTTATCAAGCCTTTGCACTGTCTTTTGCAAAATAGTAAGAAAATTCATAACCAGGAAAGGAAACCTGGCTGAAATCATTGGCCTAATGTGTATTTGTGGTATGATGTTGGGCAAACTAATTGGTTTTTCTAAGTCTATATTCTCATAAAATGGAGCTAACAGTTAATATTACCTTCTTGATATGGCCATTAATAATGGTCATTTTAATAAAGCCAATGGCCAATATTACCTTCTTAAAAGAGTCTTCTGTGAGACTCAAATAAGATCCCTATAAATTACAAACAGATGTGCATTATAAATGTGCACTATAAGTTACAAAATGTGATGTATCTATTTCATGTAAAATGTCACCACAATGCAAAACACTTCCTCTATTTGACCTCTTAGTCTACCACTTTTAAGTAGTGTTTTGTTACTGGAAATAGAACAAGAGCTTAGTTCTATGATATATTTCTTGATAATTCTTGATGTTTCTTCATATATTTTTTGATATTTCTCACTTCTTGAGATATGAAGGCTGACAGTATCTGCTAGAAACTGAACTCGAAACTGAACTCAAATTTGAATTAAGCAAGGTCACAGGTTGTGGTTAAGAGAGTGCTCTGTGTTTTAGTTGCTGCCCAAGCTTCCTTGCCCCATGATGAGGAAGGTATCCCTCCTGCCCCCAAACCTGCCCTCCAAGGTTCCTCATCCCGCACTGCCTAGACACCATCACAGCTAACTTCATGATGCCATTATCCCTGGTCAATTCAGTCACCAAGAGAAGCCTGAAATGTGTAGGTTATTCCCTAATACCTAGATATCAATCCCTTAGACAGCGATGTACACACCCTTTTTGACGCAATTTCCTTCCCTCAATAACTCCTGAAGCTTTTCCACTATAACGTCTGGAACACACAGTTATCAGCTAAACCTCTTGATCCTTAACCGTTTACCTAAAAGTCCCTTTTGCTTTTTTGCTCTAATTTGGCTCTCCACCTCAGAACTTGGTCCCCTGTGAAGTCCCTAAAATGGCCACTGCCTGTCCCACAATTCTCCAAGCACTAAGCTTAGACATGGAGTAGGAGCCCTTCTTGCACTTCATTCCTATTTTCAGACCAATACACTCCTCCCCTCCCTGAATACAGCCAATAATGAATCAAAGTCAAGGGTATATTGTACATACAGCTTCTTACTTCTGTCATTTATCAACCTCAAGGTCATTTCTTGAAGAGTTTTTAGCTTTTCACTGTCACCCTCTCTAATTTATTCTTGCCACGTTCTTCGCAATCCCAATGTTCTCACAGATACCCTTCCAGTCACCTGGTCTCTCAGGTCCTTCACGTCGTCTCCTTCACTTGTCTTGCCACTGTCCTACCTCTCACTTCCTCAATCCAGAGTCTAGAACATACATTATCAGTAACTGAACCTTCTCCCCAGTCTCAAGTTCAAGCACCCAACTCTGACTCAACTTCCATCATCCAGGTGACTCCAACTTGTACCAAGACCCCAACAACTTTGGGCACCCTCTGAAAATTATATTTAATAACTATTTATTAATGATAACCCCTCACCTACTGTAATTCCTCACTTCACTTTTCATCCAAATTAAATTTCTTGTCCCAACAATATAATCATCTCCTTCTTTTATAACTTCAATAATACTGCTTCTCTTTCATTCTTCAGATACTTGTGTAGTATAAAACCTCTTAAGAAAAATAAAATCCATAAGCAAACTACCATCACCCTTTCTATTTATCCCCATGATTTGGTTTATTAATATATATTTACTCACTGTGTTTGTGTAAGACCAACATATCTACCTGTGCATTGCATCTCCTATCCTGCCCATTACTCCAACAATATCTGCTCCCTCTATAGTGGATCACTCCTATCTGCACAAAATTATGCTAACACCTTCCTACTTTAAAAATTTAATAAACACATCTTTCTCTTAAGTTCCTATACCTTCCAAGCTACTATTCACATTCTCTATGCTCTTATTTACAGAAATAATCCCCTAAAAATGAATATGCTTGAAGGTCTCCATTTTCCCGGCTGCCTTAAACTCATTCCAATCAGTTTGGGTGCTAACACTCATACTGTTCTTGTCAGGATTGACAACAACTATAACCTTGATAAATCATGGTGATTCTCTGATCTCATCTCACCTGACACAGCAATAAAATTAATGCAAATAATCTCTACTCCTCTTTGTCATACTATCTTCACTTGGCTTCCTGAAAAGAAGCATCTTCCTTTATCTCCCTACCTCTTGACTCCTTTTAGTTCTCAACTTCCTTGCAGATTTTGACTAATCTCTCCATCTTTATAACATTGTAATACCTAAAGCTTTCAGTTCCTAGATTTCTTTAAGGTGCCTAAGTCCTGCCTTGGGGAACTAAGAAATACGGTCATATGAACATAAATAAAAAGGTAACCCTTTCTTTGTAGTTATATGCAATTATTTTTATCTATAATAATGACACAATCTTGTATGTTTTATGTGTGTTTGGCAAGTGGAATCTGTGAGGGTAGTTGAAAAAATAATTTCAGCTGTTATGATAGTCCAACATAAATCCTGAATAGAAAAAAAAAATATATATATATATATAAAACTTTTCCCAGGCCATGTCTTTGTAGACAACATGCAGTGAAAGAGCATGGGGGAATTTTTGGCATAACAACAATTGATTTTTATGTTTGCCAATTAATAGTAGGACTTTTGAACTTTTCTTGAGATGTCCCATCTACAAAACTGGCTGGAAAACAATATTCTGAATTTTTACAAGTGATAAAACTGGGATTTGGCTTTTCACTCAGGTTTGAAGAATGATGTTTCTTTTCTGATACTTAAAGATAGTGACTTCACTTGCACTCTTGATCCCATCTCTCTTTGTCATCTCTAGACCTTTCACCATCATTAGGTTACTCTCTCTTTTGTCTTTGATTTCCTAAATGCTTCATTTTATTAAGTCTATAATCTTGCTCAAGTCTCACAAATCATAAAAGAAATGCATGTTTGACATCTTTAGGAGAGTATACATACCAACTGCTCAAATTCAATAAACTCTAAAACAATGTGTATATTATCCATTAAATATAACATTCTTAATAATTTCCATGGCAATGCTCAGCATTATTATACAGCTAGTCACTCAGTGTAGAAATCTAGCATTGCCCCTTTGACTTGCCATTTTCATATCTTTCACTTCTAATTCACTATCAAGTCTTACACATTGTATCTCCTAATTTTTTTTTCTTTTTTCCCTCTTCTTTTAAATTTGTATTTTAATTCCATTTAGTTAGCATGCAGTGTAATATTAGTTTCAGGTGTACAATATACTGATTTAACAATTCCCATACATTGCCCTGCACTCATCATGACAAGTGCCCTCCTTAATCCCCATCACCTATTTAACCACCCCTAACTAACCCCCCTCAATGGTAACTACCAGTTTGCTCTCTATGGTTAAGCCTGTTTCTTACAAAAAAATTAAAAGTCTGCTTCTTGTTTCTTCATTTGTCTCTCTCATTTTTTGTCAACTGTTTTTTTTTTTTTTTTTTCCTTAACTTCCACATATGAGTGAAATCATGTGGTATTTGTCTTTCTCTGACTGAATTATTTTTGCTTGGCCTTATACTTTCTAGCTCTATCCATATATCTCCTAAATTTTGTTTTATAGCTATACACCTCCTTTTCATCTTTATACTCACTACTATAATTCAGGACGTGATCATCTACTTCTTAGAATTTAGTAAAGATTCTTTCTAATCTGATTGACATACTTTTTTTATTATACCCCTTCAATTCTAGTTCACATACAAAACTCAAACGGACAATCTTAGATCCCTGCAAAGCAATGAAGTCATTCTTCATTTTATAGTACTTCTCAAACTTTTGCAACAACATATTCCTAATGGGCAGAGTGCCTTGCCAGGTACTTTAAAATCTGAGCATTCTATTTCATATTATCTGTTTGTCTGAACATTAAAAAAAAAAAAAAATTAACATCTTACAATGTATCTAAGGAAATCTTTTTTTATTTTTTTCCCCTGTAATCCAATCTACATTTCTGAATTTTGTGTATCTGGATTCTCCATTCTCCTTTGAATCAAGAGCTGCTTAATGGAAAGGGATATTTCTTATTCCTCTTTGTTTTATCAGTGTGGTACATATTGTTTGGTTCATAGAATTCAATATATATTTCTCAAATAAATGAGAAAAAGGAAACAAATATAATGGAGGCAATAGAATACTAAAATCTTAAGTTAGAAGTACTCTATTCAGATACTCAGACTGAATCTATATTTAGCTCTACATCTGTCTATTGTGTCCTAATAGGAAGGAAGTTATCATGAAATGAATCTCTTCTATTCTGCATCTTTGCTTCTTTATTATCTATACTCTTGGTTTCCTTGTTTGTGTTCATGTAATTGTTTCTTCTCTTTCAGGCTTTCTCTTTTATCATAACTTGTATGCTCTCTTTTTTTCTTTTTTCTTTTTTTTTCATTGGAGCAGACATATTTAGTGTTCTCCTGATAGATTTTTTAACTACTTCTTTAGTAATAGAATTCCCAATTTTTCACTGGGCACATGGCTGCCGGGAATACAGATGCAGTGTCCAGGTTCCATTAAAATCTAGTTGTGACTAACTAATTTCTGAAACAAAAGTGCCTTGTGGGAATTCCAGGAAGTAGCCCTACACAGAAGGCACATCTGTTTTTTATCTCATCTTCCTTCCTTCCTTCCTTCCTTCCTTCCTTCCTTCCTTCCTTCCTTCCTTCCTTCCTTCCATCCTTCCATTGAAAGGTGGACATGAATGGTAAGACTTATAGGAGCCACAGTGAACTATGAGGAGACACATATCTGGGATGATGTTGGAGCCACCATGAGGTTGTTCTATCTTCCATGCACAACTGTTTTCCTGCAGTTTCTGTCTTTTGTACCTAAATAAAATGCTAACTAATGCACCCGTGGGAAAGTTATCACATTAACAAATGCCACCTGAATTCTTAGAATAGGGATGGCATGTTTGGGTGCTGAAAGTGTCCTCAAAGTCTTGGATTTGGGGAAAACTAATCAATATAAGAAAGGAAAGAAGATGGGACGCCTGGGTGGCTCAGTTGGTTGAGCGGCTGCCTTCGGCTCAGGTCATGATCCCAGGGTCCTGGGATCGAGTCCCACGTCGGGTTCCTTGCTCGGCAGGGAGCCTGCTTCTCCCTCTGCCTCTGCCTGCCTCTCTGTCTGCCTGTGCTCACTCGTTCTCTCTCCCTCTGTCTCTGACAAATAAATAAATAAAATCTTTAAAAAAAAAAAAAAAGAAAGGAAAGAAGAGGGGCACCTGGGTGGCTCAGTCAGTTAAGCATCTGCCCAGTCATGATCTCAGGGTCCTGGAATGGAGTCCCACATTGGGCTCCCTGCTCAGTGGGGAGTCTACTTCTCACTACCCTTCTGCCCCTCCCCACTGCTAATGTGCACTCTCTCTGTCTCAAATAAAGAAATAAAATCTTAAAAAAAGGAAAGAAGAGGACATCAAGAGGAAAGAACATGGGAGAGAGGAGTAGAAAAAAATTGAGACAACATAAAATGATCTACTGATAGCACAAAACTCACTGTGAGGTAAATGGGAGGTTTGAGTTGGGTAGAGTTGAAGCATTTTGCCTTTAAGTTTGGCAAAGAAGCTTAGAGGAAAACAAAAAGTATTAAGAATTTTCCAAAATTAAGGTGATATTTTGGGGATTTTACAAGCCAAGAAATTGAGGTTTAGTAAGATTCAGCTATATCTGTATATGACAGTGTGATTATCAATGTTGGGCACATTTTCATGTGTCTATTGGTCATCTGTATGTCCTCTTTGGAAAAAGGGCATTAGAAGTGAACACTTATATTTGATTCTAATGAATTTAAAGTAAAAAAAAAAAAAAAAAAAAAAAAAAAAGAAAGAAAGGAAGGAAGGAAAACCACAGAAAGACAGTATTAAAATAACTAGTGGGAATATTCTGAGTTGGCCTTAGGACAAAATAACAAAACAGACTCTTTTTGTTGTTGTTGTTTTTAAAGATTTTATTTATTTACTCATTTATTTGAGAGAGATTGAGCAGCAAATAGAGAGGGAAAAGCAGGTTCCCCACTGGAATCATGCTCTGAGACAAAGGCAGATACTTATCCAACTGAGCTCCCCGGTGCCTCCAAAAAGCCTTTTAAATAAAGAGAGCAAACTGGTGTTTGCCAGAGGAGATGGGTTGAAAGATAGGTAGAATAGATAGTTGTGATTGAATGAGAGGTTATCAAGGCTATAGAAAAGTTCTTCTATATAGGAAAAAGATATTATATAGGTGCACAAGAAGAAAAACCACTATTCATTGATATGGAATTAATTCCAGGACATATTAGTAAGTTAAAAAAATTAAAAACAATATGTATGTATGTACATATATAATATTTTGGGTAAAAAATAAGGGAAATAAGAAAATATACATTTATCCTCTTCTTTTTACAAACACCACTGTATGTCACCATGCCATGTTATTACAATACTATTGGCTACATTCCCTATGATGTACTTTCATCTTCATGACTTATTTTAAACTGAAAGCTTATATTTCTTAATCCCCTTTATCAGAGTATTTTTTTTGTTTGTTTGTTGTTTGTTATTTTGTTTTGTTTTTTAGATTCCATACATAAGTGGATATGTAGATATGTATATGTGTGTGTGTGTGTGTGTGTGTGTGTATATATATATATATATGGCATGTATATGTATGTATAACATGTGTGTATATAATTACACACACACATACATCTTCTTTATCAATTCATTTATTGATGGACACTGCTGCTTCCATAATCTAACTATTGTAAATAATGCTGAAGTGTACATAGGGATGCATGTATCTTTTCAAATAAGTGTTTTTATTTTCTTTGGATAGATACCCTGTAGTTGAATTTTTAGGTCATATAGTATTTCTATGTTTAACTTTTTAAAGAATCCCCATACTGTTTTCCACAGTAGTTGCACCAATTTACATTCCCACAAAAATACACAAGAATTCTTTCTTTCACAACCTCACCAACACTTGTTATTTGTTCTTTTTGATATCAACATTCTGACTGATGTAAGGGGATACCTCATTGTGTTTTTTTATTTATTCTATAAATAATAATTTATCTGATGGTTATTAATGTTGGGCACCTTTTCATGTGTCTGTTGGACTTCTGTATGTCTTCTTTGGAAAAGCACATATTCAGGTCACCTGCCCATTTTAAATCAGATTATTTGGTGTTTTTTGGTATTAAGTTGTTTAAGTTCCTTATGAATTTTGTATATTAACCCTTTATCAGATAAGTCACTTGCCAATCCTCTCCCACTCACTAGGTTGCCATTTTGTTTTGTTGGTGGTTTCTTTTGCTATGCAAATCTTTTTACTTTGGTGTAGTCTCAATAGTTTATTTTTGTTTTCTTTCCTTTGCCTGAGAGACAAATCCATAAACATGTTGCTAAGGCCAATGTTCAAAATATTACTGCCTATCTTTTGTTTTAGAAGTTTTATGGCTTAAAAAAAAAAAAAAAGAAGTTTTATGGCTTTGGCTCTTACATTTAGGTCTTTAATTCATTTTGAGTGCATTTTTTTTTTTAAGATTTTATTTATTTATTTGACAGGCAGAGATCACAAGGAGGCAGAGAGGCAGGCAGAGAGAGAGAGAGAGAGAGGGAAGCAGGCTCCCTGCTGAGCAGAGAGCCCGATGCGGGACTCGATCCCAGGACCCTGAGATCATGACCTGAACCGAAGGCAGCGACTTAACCCACTGAGCCACCCAAGCACCCCATTTTGAGTGCATTTTTGTGTATAGAGTAAGAAAGTCATACCATTTCATTCTTTTGCATGTAGCTGTCCAGTTTTCCCTACACAATTGGTTGAAAAGACTGTCTTTTTCCTGTTGCGTATTTTTACCCCTTTTGTAATAGATTAATTGACCATGTAGTTGTGGGTTTATTTCTGGACTTTCTATCCTGTTCAGTGTGTATTGGTACCTTATTGTTTTGATTGATTCTTGATTTCTTTTGTAATTAGCACCTATTTAACCAATAAGCTTACCTCCTTGCATTATTACCCCTATGTGTTTCCTTCTCATGCTGAATCAGGGCTTGAAGAGCTAAGAGATACCAGGTGTGAAAGTCTGTGATTCTTAAGGCTTGGCTATAAATTATTAATACTTCTGTCTTCTCCCCCCCCTTCTTGGAACATGCACTCAGGAAAATGCCAGCCACATTATCATGTAAACATGCAAAGCATCCTGGGGAGATGGCCATATTAGACAGCATACTAAGGTCTCTGTCAAACAACCAATACCAATAGACGAGGCACAGGAGTGCTCAGTGTGACTGCTTCAACCCCTGTTGAACCTTCAAATCAGTGGAGGCCCAGTGGACCACTGACCAAGAAACCTTATGAGAAGCCCTAGCCAAAAACACCCAGCCCAGTACTCCTCAATCCTTGGTCCATAGCAATTGTAAGAGATAATAAATGTTTAATATTGTTTTAACTACTGAATTTTGAGGAAAATAATTAGGCAGCCATTTATCACTCATATGGTTTCTAAATACCATTAACTACTAAGAGAAACTGGGAACCTTGGAAAAATGACTGATTCTGGATCTCATACTTGATAATGAAACTAAAACATCCTGTTTGGCCAGAAACTAAGAAACTGCTTAAAAATAACAATGGGGGACATGTCAAAATTTTGGAAGAACTAGTTTAGCAGGATGCCAACTAGCCAAACTGGTATAACATAGTGTCAAAATATATAAAGGTATTAATGGTCCTTTTGAATAAAGTAGGAATCTTTGAGCATGTATTAAAAATAAAAGTAAAAAATAAGGTAAAATTTTAAAAAATAAAATAAAGTACACATTTATGTTCAAAAAATGCATGTGTGCATATATCAATGTGTGCATACATATATGAATAAATAAAAGAAAAAATAACTAGTGGATAAGGAAATTTCTTCTTTTCAGTGTAGTGTCAACTAATATATGGAGAGGAAAGAATATGGTTAGAAATTCTCTTTACAACTAACAGGAATTGATTCGGGCAAGAATCATCAATACATGCTTAGTAAGAGAGCATTTGTTGAAGAATAGGATATTTGCATATTTTCATAGGACCTCTCCTCAAATTACTTATTAATTACAAAGCAGAAGAGTTCTAATAATGAAATAGAGAAATGGGACAACATTTTAACCAAGTGATCAAAATTGACATTATCAGTAAACTACGAATGAACCTGCTAGTCCTCCATTGTGATGTCCTGAAAAGGACACAGCATTACTTAAGAAATGTGCCAAGCAAAATGCATAACTGGAATCTAATCATGAGGAAACATCAGACAAATGCAAACTGAGAGATAGTCTATAAAATAACTGGCTTGCATTCTTCAAAAAATCTCAATGTCACAAAGGTCAAAGAAAGGCTTGTGAAAATGTCTCAGATTCAAAAAGTCTGGAGACAGGTTCAAACTTTATTCATTACATGACCTGGCCAGAATCCTGTATGGAAATCAGTCCTACATGGGACATTACTGGCACAATTGCATAAACTGGAGTCAGACTGTGGGTTACAATAAAATATTGTATTATTGCTAAATTTCATAAATTTATTAATTTTACTGAGGTTTTAAAATAAAATATTCTTTTATAAATATTCTTAATAAATGTAAATTAAAACATTAAAAGGATAAAGGGTAATGATGCCTAAAACTTATGCTTATATGTTAAAAAATACGCAGATCACACATACACAAACACAGGTATGCAGGATGTACTGAGAGAGAAAAAAAGAGAAAGGTAACAGAGGAAATGAGCTAATAATTGCATTATTGTGACCTATCCAAAGCTTGAAATTATAATTCCTGGGAAAATTTTCTTTCCTTTAACACTTTATTTCTGATTAGTGTCTAGTTTTAAGAGTAAATGCTGAAACAAACTGAGGGTTTTGGAGAGGAGGGGAGTGGGGGGTTGGGTGAGCCTGGTGGTGGGTAGTATGGAGGGCATGTATTGCATGGAGCACTGCACCTGGTGCATAAACAATGAATGCTGGAACACTGAAAAGAAATAAAATAGAATGAAAAGAAAAAGAAAATGCTGAAAATATGAGATGAAATTATTGGTGGTCAAGAGGAAGAAAGAGGAGTCAACTTCCATATATGGATGACTAGCAACAATATCTATTATATAAAGACAGAATCACAGGCATGGTGGGAGCAGGAAGAAGGAGAGGAAAAGCTAAAATTAAAAAAAAAAAAAAAAAATCATCCTGGAGTGCAAAGGATTAGAAAGATTGAAGATTTACTTAAGCACTGATAAGAAAGTTATATCTTTGTCTATATCAATTTTGTTTCTCTCCCACACTTGGAAACTTTTGTAGTACTATAAATTTTTTTTGTAGTACTATAAATTTTTATAGTACTATAAATTCTACCTAATCATGTATAGAAAACTAAAATTGCATTTTTCTAACTGAATCTAATTATATAAATCTAAACCCTCGATTTATTTTTTTTTTTCAATCCAGCTCAGAATTTCTCAGTAAATTCAGGTTTCTCCTTTTTCACCTGTACTTCTCATTCCCTAGATGTTATCTAAACGGATGGGAGTTGGATGTAGAGTAATCTAAATGATGGCGAGGGTATAAGAATCACATAGGCAACATTAAGAAGGTAACTCAGATTTTGCTTCTTTATCAATCTTTGATTTAGAAAAGCATCCATTCTAAACTTTTCAGGATTGATGCCCATATTACCTGCTGCTTAGCTGCCACAGGTTCCTTCATTCCTTCAAACATTCATGACATTGGCATTTCTTTATGATTACAAGCCAGTTATCTTATAGACTGCCAGGTCACTGAGATTACTTTTCCTTATCATCAGACATAAGACCTCTCTAGTTCCCTGGCCCTCTCTCAGATTTTCTTGATTTTTTTTTTTTAAACACATGGGACATTTTATAATCATTTATTGCAATTTACAGGGTCATCAGAAGTTAGGGAAAGGGGTATACCAGACATTTCCTGAACAAACACATTTTTCCTCTCTTGTATTTCTTCTTTGTTGAGGCACTAGTGGGTAATCTTGATCTGTGATGTCGTGGTCCTCATTCTTTCATCCTCTCTGTGATCTTTGAAGGGTTCTACCTTGATTATGTCTTTTTGTTGAAAAATATGATCTTGTACAATCAACATCTACCCCTCACATCCTTAAAATATAACACATATGCTGGTATGCATGCACACACAAAGTTTTATTAGAACACACATTCTATTATAAGTCTGCCAAGTTCTTAACCCATGAGTTAAACAAGCAAAATGGCTCAATTTTTACTGTAAAAATTTTATCTTGGAAATTATCAAATCACCAGACTAATTAGATATCTATCCCTGCTTTTAGAAATTTACAAAATGTATTAAGATACTCATTGACTTCTTTTTTCTTCTGGTTCTTTGTGTACTTTTTTCCTAGAGGAAATAAAATATTTTCGGCATGGCAGTTGTTGATCCAGAGAAGGCTAGGAAGGAAAGTAGTAGATACAGCAACAGCAGAATTACTCTAATATTGCTAAAAGATTTATCCCATTTTTCAGTTTATGATATATTTTCTGTTTAATCCATGAATGTATTTATGCATTCTTACTTTGTGCCAAACAACATGCAAGACACACTTGGATGAATAAACCATAATTTCCATCTTCTTGGTATCCCAAGAGGTATGTGGTGAAAACCAGGGAAGAATGTGTTCATAGAAACTCAAAAGATAGATTTAAACTACTTAGTGTTGGGAAGTTCTGCTGGGGGTCAGCTTAGGAGTGACTTTCAAAGTAATTCTGAAACTATGAACTTCAGGCAAGATAGTGCTAAAGCAGGCACTGCACCCTAAGCAGGACTTGAGCATTCTGGAAGTTTCTTAGAGTCCATAATATATATGGGTTCAGAGTCTGTTTCATCAACCTACCTCTGAGCTCTACTGAACAGCAGTGATAGAAAAACAGCCACGGAAATACAGTCTTTTAATGTAACTGGTCTGGCAACATTGAAACAATATTCATCATAGCACAGTTCTACTGAGCTGCACATGTGCAGAAAATAGAAGACAGCAGGATACCCAACTGCTGCTGTAAAGTGAACTGAAGTGGGGGTAATCACAAGCAGAGAGGGCAGCAGAAACATGTTAAGAATTCATAGAAGCACAGCCTCAAGCAATGTAGCATAACTGAATATATGAGAAGGGGCATGTTGCCCAAGGAATGAAAGAGGAAACTTGCTCTTAAAATAAAATGTTTTCCGATGAAACAAGACAGTATCAGGCACCTATAAGCAGCTCTATCCATTTCTGGTTTTAAAGAACCAAGATTAGTATGCATGTCAAACAGAAAATGTGCACTTATCTAGTGTGTTTGAACTGTATTGTATTTTGCTTATTATTTCTCTACCTAAATTAGCAATTATTTTGTACAATAGGTCAAAAACAATTCTATTAATTTCTTAAAGGCTGTTGAAACTTAATTTGAGGGGGGAGCAGATAGTGTTTTCTCTCTCTCTCTCTCTCTCAATGTGTTCATCTAAATATAATATTAAATTTTATTGTAGCAAAGATATAGAAAAGGAAAGGAGGGAGGTGAGAGACTGCATTTGCATATATTGTCACAGAATTACTGGAAAGTTTTAAACCTATTTTTTTTAAGGTAGCTTATGGAAATCATTCTCATTATTTAAGGCATGTATATTTATTCATTCAATTCATTCATTGACTATTTACCCTGTATTGTATGCAGGCACCATGCTACTCACACCTGGAGTTGAGGGATGCAGACCAGGATTATCGGCATGTATTATAGGAGCTTTTATTTTTTCTTCCAGATTTCAGCTCTAGGTAGGTAAAGAGTGCAAACTTATTTCCATGCAGGCAGTGTTGCTCACTCCATATAACAAGAGTACTTAGCTCTCACAGACTAAAATTCTGGCAAACATCCACTGAACCTTAGAACAACTTCCAGAATTACAATGACTTTAGATACAGAATCAACAGTACATCATAATGATGAAAGTATCCTTTTTTTCCTCTCCCTCCCCTGCCTGTAGAAAATTTTGTGGCAAAGGTGAGCTAAAGGTTGGAAATGAAAGAAAATGTAAGGGAATTAAACAGCAAGTAAATAATTAGAAGGGATAATTTAATTTAAAAAGATTACGATGGCACACAGAGGCTTTTCAAGGTCAATTCTTTAGATAGTTCAATTTCAGTGTATTTTTTGAGCTGATTTGATTGAGTTCATTTAAAATTTTGCAAGATGGCTTTCTTTATTCTGGAAGGAATTAATGAGGTACAGTTTAATTGAACTACCTGGAAAGTGAGTGAATTTGATTATAAATGTACATAGACAATTGCTCTGTTTATGTTAGCTGAATGCCATTCACTTCCATGATGATTTTATGCACATTCCAGATTCCTCATTAGCTGTGCATTTATTGTCTCAGTGGAAACATTTACAATTTCTATTGAAAAGAAGGAAACAAATGAAGGTGTGGTTATCTCTTATCTGCCTATAACCCCAAGGGCTTTATTTGTAGCAGCTTCAATTGGCCGCACTTCCCCCTTTGTTTGTTGTTGTTGTTGTTTCAGTAAAACAGATTATTTTCATTTCCTAATAAAACTTCCTTCCATCTCAATACAAGGCAGACTTTTCAGATTTTGCAAAGATCAAAGGTCACGACTATAAATCATTCTTTTTTTCAACACCAATTTCCACAGCCCTTGAGTTTTATTATTCAGCCAACAGTGGACAGGTTTCATTGTTTAATGGAACTAAAAGAACATAATTTTTAGAAGCCTAAAATGAGAATGGGGGAAAAAAATCACTATTTAGGCTGGACTGAGTTGATATTTCCTTGCATGTCTTTCTTATTAATTATTTATTTACCCATGAAGAAATGCTGTTTCTGATTTTGTTCCCCAAGCCCTCTCAAAAACACAAAAAACAAACCGAAAAAGCCCTCTTAGTTTTAGAATGTAATACTTTGAACAAAACCGATGATTCAGCTGAACACTTATTCTTGGGTTATTTGTTTACATCCCTTGAAAGAGATTGCCCTCCCTGAGTGGGGCAGATAATAAGTCAGAACCTGTCAGCCTTATTAAATTTAACCAGTCTCTTTGCCCCATTGCTGAGTGCTTCCTGGTTGAAATCAACCCCATGAGAATAAGGCTTCTCCTTAAGATGATTGAAATAATACACTTTTGTGGCTAGCAAGCTGTTACCCTATACTGTTTTATTTTTAAGTGAAAATCAAATTCCAAAATTACAGTTTTGAAGAAAATATTTGAGTATAAGAGATTATGTTTATAGTTTTTATTGATATGTATCTAAGGATAAGCAAGAAATAAATCTTTTAGCATTTTGAAAGTACACAAAATTTCTTTAGACTGTAAAAATTTACAGCTGTATGTATACTAACAGGAGAGTGAATTATTATCCTTTTTTTATAGGCACATCTTGCATGTGCCGTTTAATATTCAAAGGTCAAAAAACAAAAAATTAAAACATTATCAGGATGTTCAATTTATCCGTAAAGTCATAATGAATGTAGGTCTCATCAGATTAGCCAAAAATCATCCTCATTGTTTTTCCTATGCACATATCTGTTAATATTATTTCATATTCAAGTAAAATAATATTTTGTTCTCAAAAATGTGGGTAAATAGCTTTTTATTTATATCAGACATTAATAAATTATGTCATTTCCTTTAATTTTATCTCAAGGTATTAATTTTCAAAAATATAATTATTTATTTTGAGCCCTCCTTAACATTTTCCATAATCTTTCTAAATCAGTCTCCATACCTGTAAATGATAAGAGAACACAATTCTCTTAAAAGTGTCTGCAGAGGGGTGCCTGGGTGGCTTAGTTTGTTAAGTGTCTTGTCTTTGGCTCAGGTCATGATCTCCGGATCCTGGGATCAAGCCTGTAGGCAACTTCCTGCTCCATAGGGAGTCTGCTTCTTTCTCTTCCTCTGCCCCTCCCCACTGCTTGTTCCTTCTCTCTTTAAAATATATAAACAAAATATTTAAGGAAAAAATAAACAAACAAACAGTGTCTGCATAATTCTGAATAAAATGAAAGCCTTTCTAAAAAAATTCACCCTGTCCTCTTTTTTTATTTACACTCCTGGCAAAATGTTGATCTTGCATTTGAATATGTTCACTGTACTTCCTCTAATTAACACAGACCAAATTTTCATTGCCCATCACCTTAGACTATGGAACAACTCCCTAAAGTGCCACCTGTCTCTTAATGTGCATTGCTCACAGCCCCATGCCTTCTAATAGACTGCTACTGGTAATGTACAATCTGCCAAAATCAGAATAGGACCTAAACCAGACATTCAAGGCTGACCTCAGATTCTGCCAAATCTTACTTTCTGATCTTACCATTCTGTTATTTTCTTCATAGCCTAATGCAAAGAAGACAAATCATTCAACACACCACTTTACAAGAATGCTATGCCTTCTCCAAAGGCATTTTTCTCCACATGGAAATTACTATAACTCATTTCAAACTATTGGAATTATTACAATTCCACCAAACCTTGCTAAAAAACAATCCATATACTAACATTTTCCCCAAGGATAAATTCTTTCTCATTTTTGAACGTCAACATTTTGTTTATGCATGATATGTAAAATTTAGTACATTCCATTATTTCATATTTTAAAATATATATTATAATCCTCTTTCTCATTTGAAAATTTGCTAGAGATATAGATAATGATATTCATTACTTTTTAACAGCTTTCAATGCATATTTTGTGTACAGTACCTAATAGAAGGGAGAGACAAACCATGAAAGACTATGGATTCTGAGAAACATACTGAGGGTTTTGGAGGGGAGGGGTATGGTGGGTTGGGTGAGCCTGGTAGTGGGTATTACTAAGGAGGGCACATATTGCATGGAACACTGGGTGTGTTGCATAAACAATGAATCTTGGAGCACTGAAAAAATACAATTAAACTTAAAAAATTAAAACAAAAGGGGCACATGGGTGGCTGAGTGGGTTAAAGCCTCTGCCTTCCGCTCAGGTCATGATCCCAGAGTCCTGGGATTGAGCCCCACATCCTGCTCTGTGCTCAGCAGGGAGCCTGCTTCCTCCTCTAGCTCTCTCTGCCTGCCTCTCTGCTTACTTGTGATCTCTGTCTGTCAAATAAATAAATAAAATCTTAAAAAAAAAGTAAGATATTTTAAATAGTTATTGAACCTTAATTAATTATTAATTTATTCCAATAAGTGTTAATGAAATACCTGTTGATACGAAAACAATTATAAAAACAATAATGATAACATAAAACCTGCATTTATAGTTAACACATATTGAATACCTACTTTGTGCCAGGAAAAAACTTTTTAGTGTTTTATGTTTAGCATCTCATGTCACTCTCAAATACAATTGAGAATGGTGGAACTACCCTCATTTTACAAATAAAGATGCTGGATGTTAATTAAATGACATATTTAAGGGGCACAGACATGATAATTAAGAGAGCAAGTGTTTGATCTCAGACCTGTTTGAAGACAAAGATGGTGCTCTTAATATTATCCAGAAAAAAATTAACATTATATAGAGGTTTTGTTTTTGTTTTTGTTCTAAGTGTGTAGTGCAAGGGATTACACTAAATGGCATTTTGAAAAATTGATAGTGGCTCAACTTTCTTGGAAAGCCAAAGGGTAAAAAAATCAACATAAATTGATACAGCCACAAGTTGTTAAAAAAAAAAATTGTCATGGAACATATGGATTTTGGGTGATCTTGGAAAAATTGGATTTAAAGAAATGCGATATGTGGAAGTGATGATAGAGATACTTCCATGGTCATCTATTGCATAACTAGAGGCACAGATGACTATAGATTAAGTATGTTCCTGGACAATGACAGATTTCAGTGGAGATGATTCTTGATTGTGATAGCATGCATATGGAAAAGTTTCTTTCACCTAATACAAAATAATGAAGATACTGCACTTATATCCATGGTAAATATGATACAAACACATTTGTTTAAAATACCTCCATTTTTAAGTTTGGGTTTTGAGCACAGGAAGACTTGATAAAAATTTTTTTTTTAATTTTTTTTTAAATTTATTTGACAGACAGAGATCACAAGTAGGCAGAGAGGCAGGCAGAGAGAGGAAGGTAAGCAAGCTCCCTGCTGAGCAGAGAGCCCAATATGGGGCTCCATCCCAGGGCCCTAGGATCATGACCTCAGCCTAAAGCAGAGGCTTTAACCCACTGAGCCACCCAGGCACCTCAATAAAAATTATTTTAAAGTTAACTGGATAAGTCCTGTATTAGCCTGCTTAGGTTGCCATAGCAAACTACCACAGAATGGTATAAATAAGACAAATATATATGATTCATAGTTCTGGAATCTAGAAGTCCAAGATCAAGATTCCAAAAAGGGTTGCTTTCCAGTACAACCTTTTTCTAAGCTGGTAGATGGCTGTCTTCTCACTGTGTCCTCTCATGACCTTTTCTCTGTCATTAAGTTTGGAGAGAGAACACGTGTCACTTCTCTTCTTTTAAGAACACCAGTCCTATCAGATTAGAGCCTTACCCTTATGACTACATTTGACCTTAATTACCTCCTTGCATTCCTTATAACAATACAATCACACTGAGGTTAGAGTTTCAGCACATGAATTGGAGGGGGAGGGGACACAATTCGGTCCATAACAAGTCAAGTCATCAGATGCTCACTGTGTAGAGAACCTACAGAGAATAATATCTCTGATGATCTCTCTCTCTGTCTCTCTTAGAAGCATAATCAGAAAAATTATATACTAAAAAACAAAATTATACTCTAAGTCTAGAGTTGTTCAATAATCAATGTACCAAATTAAACAATGACTATTGTTTAGCATCAAAATATTTTTAAGAATTTTTCCATCTCTTTTGTATTCAGAAATCAGAGTTAAAGGCTGCCATATGTCAATAAATATCAATGAGCTTTATATATGTGAAAGTCTGTATTTATCCAAGAGTTTTTAGACCATTTCTTTTTTACTGTTGAAATTTTCAGAATTACATTAGAGATTCTAACTGCTCTTGGTGCTTATATAATTAAGACTCTGAGACTACTTAAAAACTAAAAAAAAAAAAAAAATCAAATAATCTCTCTACATCTTTAAAATATGAAACATCTGTCACCTTGTAATTTGGCCACAGTACTGTGAATTTACGTTTTCTTTTCCTTTCTACATAACATCAGTTATTCACTATATTTAAAATGACATTCAGCTAGAAATACATATCTCATTATTAATCTCTTACTAATTCCATTTGTTTAATCATTAAAAAGCCAAAAAATCTAAACATTAAAAAGCTAACCATTAAAAAGCAAAATATAAATTTTTGTGCTTATTGAAGTATTATAGCATTAATACAGTAACTCAAATTTTCCTTTCTTGCTTAAGAAACATAGCATAAGGATATTTCAAATGTGAATGGAATTAACAGGAAATCAAAAGTTCAAATTAAGCTGCTTAGTTATTTTTTCTTTTCTGAATCCAATGCCTGATTTAATCTTATTTCACTCTATTGAAACAAAAGATAAAAAGGGTATAACACTGTGAAGACTTTAATTTGATGCTGATTTGTAGTGACAGTTTATCAATATTTTTCTTTCTCTCTTTTATTTGTATTTTTTGTTTCAAGATTAATTGTAGTCACCAATTTTAGGGATTTCTGCACACTCTAAAAAATGAAATAAAAGTAAAATTATATAAATTTAACTCTTACCAATATACATTTGACATAAGCTAAGTTTAAAGGATATTCAACCTTAGCTTAAACAATTTTTTCTCTATAAAAAGTAGAGAATAGTAATATACACACAATAAAAAACAATTTAGCTTCATAGGGAACAACTATTTTTAAGCAAATTCAAGCTCTATCTTGCTTTCTCTTCCCCTTCCACACGTTTATACAATAAATAGAAAATATTTCATCTTTGTGTATATATGTATATATTTGCATGTATAGACAGATACATGTGCATTCATAGTTATATAAATCATCTCCATATATAAATATAATACATATTATGTGGTAAGTAGAAATTATTCTACTTGTTCATTTACTAGATAGATCAACTGGGTTTTATTTAAGTAGATAACTTTTGTTCATCAAAAAATTCCATTAAGAAAGTAAAATATGAAAACTCATAATGTGGGGAAGACATTTGCCATAGATAAAGCTTCCAAAGATATGTATCTAAAATACAAATAATTTAAAAAATACCTGGCAATTCCACTCCCAATATATGGCCAAGAAAAATAAATGCCTTGTTATGCCAAAACATGTACAAAAACATTCATAATTGTCTCTAATTAGGAACAAATTATATGCCTTCAAATAGATAATAATGAAAAAAATTAGTTTATTAATTCAATGAATAGAACAATAAAAAAGAAAAAACCAATACATGCAACAAAATGGATGAATTCCACAGATATAATGTAGGGAGAATGAAATCAAGACACAAAAGAGTAGAACCTGCATAATTTTATGTTAAGGTGTAACATAGATAGAAATATTTTATGCAAATTAAAGAAAAATAGGGAATACTATTGGGGAGAAATATTAAGTTGCATTCTGGAATGATGAAAATATTCTGTAATTTGATCTTGATAGAATTTTCATAGTATATGTACACCTCATCTTGATTTACATTGAGTTGGACACGAAGATTACTGTATATGGCTTCATATAAGTTATACTTTAATTTAAAAAAATCAAAGAATAACTCCTAAAGTCCTAAAGACTTTCTTTAGTTAGAAATTGGATACATTGTATTGAATATTGAGATACAAACATACACACATGCATCACACACACACACACAAACAAACACACACATACACACACACATTCATCATCTTTTTCCCCATTATTTATAATTAGTTTTCATTATTTTTTAGCCATATGGTCACGGGCATTTTACTTAACCTTTCTAAATTTGTTATTTTCTTTATTAAGAAAGGATTATAATATTTTTCCTATCTCTTGTACTCAAAGAGTTGTTGGAATAAAATAAAATAATGGTAGAATATTAAGATTTCTTGAGCTTCAAATATGTACCCCATTCTGTGACATAGAAAGATGATAGATAATTGATATAGTTATAGATATATTTATAGTTACATATCTATGTCTACATTGATATGTATGTATAGGATGACACATCAAAATCTTGCCAACCTAGGGTACCTGGGTGGCTTAGTGGGTTAAGCCTCTGCCTTGGGCTCAGGTCAGGATCTCAGAGTCCTGGGATCAAGCCCTGCATTGCATCTGGCGCTCTGCTCAGCAGGGACCCTGCTACCTCCTCCCCCTCTACCTGCCTATGCCTACTTGTTCTCTTTCTCTCTCTGTCAAATAAATAAATAAAATCTTTAAAAAAAAATTATTGCCAACCTTTCTTCCCTCCTAGTTTGTTACAGGATTTTGGTTCATATTTCCCCCTCACATTTCTATTTCAAGAAGTTGCTGTCTACTTTTAGAGGATCTTTTGTGCTTTATGAGCCAGAAGGGGGTAGTCAAAAGACCCGATGGAAAGACCATTAGGGAAAAGGTGTAGGGACATTGGAGAATGTTTACAAAAGATTTTGAAAAGTGATCTCTGAAGTATGAGAAAATTTTTCAGGAAAAGAAAAGAAGAATTTCAGCAATCTTTACTACAGGGTTTGCATATCATTAGTGTTGTTTGGGAAGTGCAAAGAAAGGAACAATTACAGGGAAAAGTTCATAATGGTCAACGATTATCTTCCTTTGTTCATCACACTTGTTTAATGTTAAAACTACCAGATAACATTATACCCACAACAAAACTACAAAAAATTAATATTTCTGTTTTTATGATAAGGCAATTAAGCCTCTGAATACCCTAATAATAACCCTAAGGTTATTTGGCCAGTACAAAGCATTTCAACCCAAGTTTATATATCTCAAAATACCGTTTCACTGACTGCATAATAGCTTTGGTTTAAATGATTTCACAAATCATAAAGTGTATATGACACTATTTTCCTCAAAGATACAATTATATGAACAAAATCAAATAGTATTTTTTCAGCAAGTTAAAATTGTTAAAGATATGTTTTATGATTATTATCATTTAAAATAGTAGATAAGATGCTGCTATTGAAAGCTGTGTGTTCCTTATAAATAAAGAGCAGGTAGGCATCACCCTTTCATCACATTCTTCTTGCCTGCCAAAGCAGCTGAGAATCGTTACTACAACTCAGAATCCTCTGCCACTGAGTTAAGAAGAAGAAAAATGGGTGTAATTCTTGAAAGGGTAGCACAAGTTGTGTGCAGTGCTTCAGTTAAAAATAGTTGAAGAGTGCCAGGAAAACCAAAGTAAAAAGAGTGTAAAGAAGATTGACTGTTGTGACAGTAAGCTATTACCACAATAATACTATGAAACAAGCTATCCAGGAAGTCAGTGGCTTAAAACAACCATCATTTATTCACCAGCACACTTCTGTGCATCAGTGGAGGTCAGCAGCTCTTCTGTAGGCTTCCTTCCTTATGGAAGATGGAATCCAGTTCTGTTCCCTGCACCTTTCATTCTTCTTGAAACAGTGAATAGGACAAGTCACAATGATAACAAATATGGGAGATACCATGTTCACCCTGCCAAGCACATTTCCAATGTCTGCTCTAATCAGGTCTGCCAAAATTGCATTGGTCAGAACACAGTCACATGTCTCCTCTTAGTACTAAAGGAGGCTGCACAGTGTGATCTGGGTAAGGTACTCTGGCTAGTCAAGTACCTGGCTAAATATCACAAGTTCTTTTAGTGGGAAAGAATAGGACAAATGGGTATTTGAAACAATCAGCATCTAGTACCGTAACAGTTGATCCAGCTCTACATCCTTAGATCTCCAAGAAATACACAAATCAATAAACTATACAGTGATGGTAAAATCTTGTCATGTCAAAACAATAAAAATAATTTTTTAATGTTAAGATACAAATGATCTTTCTTCCTTAAAGGATTATGAATATTTTGATATTAGGAATGAAGATGGGAAGTACAAGTTTTTGGTGTCTATGGACGTTATAAGAAGACTTACAGAAGGATTATGTCCAAAGAAGTTGGTGGAGTACTGATGGAACCTTCTAGAAAGTATGTGGGTGTATGTATATGTGTTTATCCAGGCTATAGTAGTTTCCTGGCTGCTTTGTACATCTTATATACCTGTTTGTTAATCTAATTATTAAAGTGTATGAATCTGTTCTTAATTGGTGACATAGCTTATTTCCACAGTTCTTGTGAGAGTTAAGCTCTCTTCACTGCACAGTCCCAAACTGTACCAACTACTTAGTCCTGCTTCAAGAGTTGCTATTCACACATCATGACAAGTGAATCAAACCCTCTGAACTTGTGCAATACTGTGATCATAAAATTACAATAGCAAATTTTTATTAAGAACACAATGTAGAAATAGTATTTATTCAAGATTCTAAGATGAATTTACAGTCCATCCATTCTAAATTTAAACCTTGGGTTACCACAGACTATTCCTACTGACAATAAAACTATTTATTTATTTTTTAAAAGATTTTGTTTATTTATTTGAGAGAGAGTGAGTGACCGAAAGAGAGAGAGCAAGTGCAAGAGCAGGAGAGGAACAGAGGGAGAGGGAGAAGCAGACTTCCCATTGAAAAGGGAGCCAGATATGAGACTAGAGCCCAGTGACCTGAGCTGAAGGCAGATGATTATTGGATTGAGCCACACAGATGTCCCTGAAAATATATATATTTTTAAATACCTGTCTTATAATACCAGTATATAATGAGGAAAATAAGATTCTGTATAAAATGTATTGTAGAGATATATGGCTATCTCCCCATGAGATCTGTTTTTTTATCCCCTAAAAATAAAATGCAGGATTCAACAAATTCTTCCAAACCTAAGAAAGATTTCACACACACACACACACACACACACACACACACACACACACCCACACCCCGTACAGTGCAAAGTTTCTTTGGGAGATGGTACAGTTTTACATCCAACAGACTCTAGGGAAAATACATGTAAGTTTCTGTTATGATGCCTTCCCACACATCTTTTCTTAGCTCTTAAAGAGAGTTCGTTGTCTTTGACCTCTCATCCTCACAAGGTGGGAAGGTTTTACTTTATGTCATACTTCTGTATTCTCTTGGTGAGGAAGTCAGGAACAACGCCTGAAGAAGAAAAAAGACTCAACTATCAAGATTTTGGAGAAGGCAGTTGTGTTACAAATATTAAATTACAAAGTTTGTTTTTATTATTAAAATTGTCATGCCTTTACTGTACTGCCTTTACTGTTGCTGATGCTTTTGTTCACTATACAGAAGATTGTCCAGTACAGTTGAAAAAAGTAAAAAAAAAAAAAAAAAATTAATGAAAATCTTTTAGGGGCACCTGGGTGGCTCAGTAGGTTAAGCAACTGCGTTTGGCTCAGGTCATGATCCCAGGGTTCTGGGATCAAGCCTCACATCCAGCTTCCTACTCAGTGGAGAGCCTGCTACTCCCTCTTCCCCTGTTCATGCTTGCGCTCTTTCTCTCTCTCTCTGTCAAATAAATAAATAAAATCTTAAAAAAAAGAGAAGGAAAAACTAGAAAACATTTTCTCAAGACTCATTAAAGGAACACAGCCTCTGATCCACTGATTAATTTTGATGCAATCACATAGCGAATCTTACTAATTCCTGGTTGGTTTGTTTGTTTTTAATGGACTTTTAGGAAATGAAGAGGCAAAAATATAGTCCAGCTTTAGGGAAATGTAATTTTGATTGACTTATTTATTTATTTTTTCTTAACAGACTAACTATCTATGGAAAATATTACTTCATTTCTTCTGATAGAATATTATTGAAGCCCAAGATACATTTTTTTTTTTTTAAGATTTTATTTATTTATTTGACAGAGAGAAATCACAAGTAGATGGAGAGGCAGGCAGAGAGAGAGAGAGAGGGAAGCAGGCTCCCTGCTGAGCAGAGAGCCCGATGCGGGCCTCGATCCCAGGACCCTGAGATCATGACCTGAGCCGAAGGCAGCGGCTTAACCCACTGAGCCACCCAGGCGCCCCCAAGATACATTTTTTAAATCACTTCAAATCCTCTTATTTCTTTGCTTTCCTTTTCTTTTTTCCTATCATTTCCCTTTCCTTCCTCCTCTCTCTTTCCCTCCATCCCTCCCACTCACTCTTTCTTTCTTTCTCTCTTTCTTTTTCTTTCTTTTTTTGTGCCCATATGATCTGAAATTTACTGGTATTTTTCTAGAAAAAAATAAATAAGATGACTAATAATAATGACTAATATATTAAGAAGTAGCCAAATGCATTCTTGGGTGGTTTTATTTAACAATACCTACATCTAGTGGGAAATGTTTTATATTCTTTTCTTCTTTGCGGATGAGGAAATAAGGCTCCAATGCTAAATAACTTGTTGGAAGTTAGAGTTTGCATAAGGTGGAGCTGAGTCTATTATCCTGAACCTTGTTCAAGTTCTTAGCTATTATTATACTACCTTGTCTGTCAGCACTTTAAAAAGCGAAGCTTGTGTATATCAAAGGAGATTCCATTCCAAAAACAATTATAAATTGTTTTTATTTCATTTTGTAAAGTAGAGGAATTAGAATATACTACAATAGGATTGCTAATAATAGAAATGATGTTTTTTACACTTGTATGGGTAAAAAGGCAAGAGAACTCTCTCTCTTCCAATGCACACTTTTTATACTATTGAATCCATATGTGTGATGATACCTACTCCATATGCATTATATAAGATTCATAGTGTATATTAAGCATTTCCTCTTGGAAACGGTTCTTTGTCAGAAAAAAAGTCAAAGTTATCATAGAAGACATAAAATGTGATTTTTCCATTCTTTTACAAATAATTTTGAAGAATGTTTTAGAACTTTCTTCATTAAAAAGGTAATAAATTGCATATAAGGAGTACACTCTAGAACTCTCATTTCAGGAAAAAATTTCAACCCACATACAAACTTAAAGTTCATATATTATCTACCAAACAAACAAACATAGTTACTGTGGCCATATAACTCTTACTCATCCCCAGAAATCATTGTATCAGTCTTAAATATTATATTAAAAAAAAAAAGTATAACCAAGAAAAGGGCAGAATATCTATCACTGGGAGACAGGAACTACTACTGTGTTTCCCAAATACACATTTCAATGGCCAGAGCTACTTGAGAATAAAGTTTTCACCAGTATGGAATAATATGAGAATAAGCACAATATTGGGTTCTTATGACAAACATTGCTAATTATGCACTAAATACCCATTTCCTCTTCTTCCTTGCCAAAAATTTTTTTAATTTTGTTTTAGAAAAGTGTCTTATTATAATTTTTATATTCCCAGAGTGCTTTGCAAGTAGATTTGATTATATGAGCTAGTTCTTGTGAATGAGGCATTAGCAAAAGTGGAATAGGTTGGGACTGGGGCTTCCAAGAAACATATCAGAATGTATCTTTTATCTTTCCTTTTTATTCCTATTTAGAATGTGGAAGCAATGGATGGGGATAGACCCATCATGTCAAAATAATGAGAACGACATTTTGGTAGAAAGGAAATTAAAAGCAGCTTGGGTTCTTGAAGGGTTCCTAGAGCAGCTGCATCCTATCTGAACTAGATCCTCTAGACATCATTTTTACTAGAAAAAATAAATTTCTAGTTAGCATCCTAAAATTGTTTCTTTGCATGCTTCCAAGGGCACTTCTGACTAATACAGATCTTCATTAAGTCAATGTAGTCCACGTGAAGTACTACTTACATTCCCAAACTAATTTAAACTTCCTTTTGTTGGTGAGAATGTTTACTTATTTTAAAGAAACACAGTGCAAATAGATGTTTTTGTTTTTGTTTTAAGATTTTATTTTTAAGTAATCTGTACACCCAATGTGGAACATGAACTCACAATCCCAAGATCAAGAATTGCACATCCTACTAACTGAGCCAGCCAAGTACCCCAGGTAAATATAACATAAAAAAGACAAAGTTATTCTCAAGTTTTATATGTATTTCATTGAAATAGACATGACTGGCACCACCAGGCTAAGTTTCCAGGTTTCCCACTTGCCTGTCATCTTTGGTCTGTCAATTGACTCCAGTACAAGACATATCATATTTACTCAACTCACAGAATTTCCTGAAGATCAAGCAGAGTAAAGCATATTACAATCTATAAAGCACTATGGAACTTTTCATGGTTATTGACAATAAAATATATGTCATGGCAATAACATTCCATGCTAAGTCTATGTTTGAACGAAACAACTGCGACAAATTAGATTTTAGTATATACCATAGTAACACTATAATTATATTTCTTAATTTATGATTCTGTACTAGATATTGTCAGCATGACTATAAGCAGCTCAGTGTTTCCCTTTGCATTGTCATAATGACCACCATTGTGAAGAAGAAAAAAAAATAGGACATCTGTGCACATAAATTCATAATGTACAGGCAAGTGGCTTAAGCCAAAATGAATTAGAAACTATGTAGTTCCTCCTCCCTGTAATAACACTCTTGGTCATATGTCCTATAAGTGGTAATATGGTGTGTTTGCATATCTCAGAAAGATCTACAGAAAATATTAATGATTACATGGATGGAAATGTAAAATGAGGTCTATGGAGTAATGCATACAATAAAAAAGGATTGAAAAATAAAAATACCCATCTACAGTGTAAGAGGATTCTTCTTTCTCTGCATCCTCGCCAACATCTGTTTTTTTTTTTTTTTTTTCTCTGTTGTTAATTTTAGCTATTCTGACAGGTGTGTGGTGATATCTCATTGAGGTTTTGATTTGTATTTCCCTTTTGATGAGTGAGGTTGAACATCTTGTGTGTCTTTTGGCCATCTGGATGTCTTTTTTTGAAAACTATCTGCTCATGTCTTCTTCTCATTTTTTAGCTGTATTATTTGTTTTTGGGTATTGTGTTTGATAAGTTCTTTATATATTTTGGATACTAACTCTTTATCAGGTATGTCATTTGCAAATATCTTCTCCCATTCTGTAGGTTGCCTTTAGTTTTGTTGATTGTTTTCTTCACTGTGCAGAAGATTTTTATCTTGATGAAGTCCCAGTAGTTCATTTTTGCTTTTGTTTCCATGGCCTCTGGAGATGTGTCTAGTAAAAAGTTGTTATGGCTGATGTCAAAGAAGTTGCTGCCTGTGTTCTCCTCTAGGATTTTGATGGTTTTCTCTCTCATTTAGTTCTTTCATCCATTCTGAATTTATTTTTTGTGTATGTTCTAAGAAAGTGATCCAGTTTCATTTTTTTGCATGTTGCTGTCCAGATTTCCCAACACCATTTGTTGAAGAGACTGTCCTTTTAAAATAGATTTTATTTATTTATTTGGCACAGAGAGAGAGAGAGAGAGCACAAGTAGGGGAAAGGTAGGAAGAGGGAGAAGGAGACTCCCCACTGAGCAGGGAGACTGATGCAGATTTGACCACAGGACCCTGAGATCATGACCTGAGCAAAAGGCAGAAGCTTAACTAACTGAGCCAACCAAGTGCCCCAAGACTGTTTTTGTTTTGTGTTTTGTTTTCCTGCACAAATTGTTGCAGCCACTCTGGAAAACAGTATGGTGGTTCCTCAAAAAGTTAAAAATAGAAGTACCCTATGATCTAGCAATTGCACTACTAAGTATTTACCCAGAGGATTCAAAGATACTAATTCAAAGGGATACATGCACCCCAATGTTTATAGCAGCCTTATCAAAATAGCCAGATTATTCAAAAAGCCCAAATGTCTACTGCTGATATATATACATATACATACACACACACAGACACACACAAATAATGTGTGTGTGTATATATATATACACACACACACACACACATACATACACATTATATACATTATATACATATACATACACATAATGGAATCTTAGTCAACCACCAAAAAGAATGAAATCTTGCCATTTGCCGTGACATGGATAAAGCTAGAGAGTATTATGCTAAGCAAAATAAGTCATACAGAGAAGGACAAATACCATGTCATTTATTCACATATGGAATTTAAGAAACAAAACAGATAAACATGGAGATTTAAAAAAAGAAAGAAGGGCAAACCATAAAACACACTCTTAACTATAGAGAACAAACTGGGGGTTGATGGCAGGGAAGTGGGCGGGGGATGGGTTAAATGTGTGATGGGGATTAAGGAGTATATTTGTGATGAGTACGAGGTGTTGTATGTAAGTGATGAATCACTAAATCTTATACTTGAAACTTATATTACACTGTATGTTAACTAATTGGAATTTAAACAAAAACTTGGAAGAAAAACACATAAGGAGCAGATTATAGATTGTATACAGTCTCCCTCAAGAGATTTCCTTAAACTAAAATCATACTTGTGCAGAACGTATTTGGCCCAAGCACCTCATAGAAGACTATGCTAAAGAAATTTTTACCCTTATAATTCTGTACTAACTTGTTGAGAAAGAGTAGAAAAGCATACCTGTACAACTATATTACAGTAAAGTTTTCTTTTCTTTCTTGACAAAGAAATTTTCTAAATAGAGAGGGAGATTTTCTCAAGTACAATCTACTTAATTGAAATTTACTTAGGTTTAAAACTATCAGACTTATATAGCCAGTTTCCAGTTCCTTGCTGTTTTTAAAAGGACTGAGACTCAGGGCCCGCTGTATTTTTCTCACCTCATGTGTCAAACTAAATTTGTTCAGGAAATTACTAAGCTTTACTGTATCATCCTTCTCAGAATTAGGTTTTTCTTGACTATCTAATATGAAGAAATCCCAAATAATTCAAAAAAGATTTAGGGAAATAATGGCACCTACTTTTTAAAGACGATGGTTCTTAAATATTAATTTGTAAAATCCTTACCTGAGAAATTCCTTAAGCATTGCCAAAACTAACCTGTGGACAGAAAATTGCCACGGGTGATTCACAGGTGATTCAATTGCAGGGTCTCAGAGATGATTCCTTACATACATAATACATACATACATACACACATACATAATTCTAAAAATCCAGTTATGTGAACAAGCTGTTCAAAGATTGTAAAAAAAGGTATAGCAACTGATTAATTAACAGAGATAGGATTTCATGTATTCCCTACCCTTTAAGTTAGTCACCTTAGCCACCTACATACTTAACTGATTTTGTGATCACCCTTCTAAACATATAAGAATTTCTTCCTCAGAAACTCCCTTACAATTTTTGTATCCTTCAAAGTATAAAATTAGCATCCTTTTGTGTATATTAAAATTTCCCCATTGTTCTAAATTATTTAGTAAAGATATGTATATTTATTGGAGAGATGCTAAGTGAAACTCTTTACAGGAGCAGAGCAATATTTGTGTGAAATAAGAGAAAAATCTTTAAGTGGTCCAATAGATTTTGCATCATTTTCTAATAAATTTTGTTTATTGAATCACATGACAGCTTCTTGCCTTTTTTATATTGCAAAACTGCACTTAAAAATTACATACACACTACTTAAATTCAACACAAAGAAGTAGATGCCAACCAAACGAAAAGTGAAAATATTAAGCAACCTCCCAACATCTTAAATCAGCAGATTTTTCTACCTTCTCTGGTGGCTAAGTTTAGATTCTGCAGTTGGACTTAACATTTCAAATCCCCACTCCACTTATTAGCCTTCTGACCTTGAGCAGATTATAAACTTCTTTTTACCTAATTTTTCTAAGTCAGAGGATTAATGTGAATATTAAATAAGTTAATTAATTTAAAGCACTCACAACTGTGCTCAGTATGGTTCAAACTGAATGAATTGCTATAGTTATTATAGCAATATAATATAATATAATATAACTATATTATAGTTATTATTTTAAAAATATTTTTGGTCTATATTTCTTTTAAAATATTGTTAAGACTTTTTTGGCTACCTCCTAACCTTCCTGTTTGCAAATATTAAAGGAATAAATGGGAAAGGAATCTAGAAATAAAATATAACAACTTTGTCATTTCTAAACACACATCTTTTTTTTTTTTTTTTTTTTTTAAGATTTATCTATTTGAGAAGGGGGAAGCAAAGGAGGGAGATCTTAAGTAGACTTTGCATTGAGCACAGAGCCTGACATGGGGTTCAGTGTCATGATCCTAAAATCATTACCTGAGCCTAAACCAAGAGTCCCATGCTTAACTGACTATGCCAACCAGGCACCCAACACTCACTTTATAAAATAACATAATGCAGACATCTTGGAACATGATGGAAGGTTGCTATTGCCTTCCTCCCTATTTTAATAAAATGAAATAAAACTAAACATTGACAGGAAACAGGCCAGTTTGCTAGTACTTGCTTAATTAAACCATTTCAGAATTGCTGATGAGCAGATATAACCTGAGTGGCTGAAATCACATCAAAAATCACATTATGAATGGCTACAGTTGGAAGGAAAATATTTAGATCCCCAAGTGTTTGTATCCATGAGTGTGTGAACATACAATCTGCCTTCTTAGTTATCTCCTATGATATGTGATCTTCTGTATTTCCTCTTCTGAAAAAAGATAAATCTGTAATTAATCATCTACTTGAAAATCTTTATATATTCTTTCTTCCCTTGCAAAAAAAAAAAAAAAAAAAGAATACTGTGGGTATAGAAAACAAAATATCAAAAATGGTGAAAAATTAAATTTGAAGTGGTCCATATTGAGATACCATGATCAAAATGATATAGAATCTTAATTCAAAGAGTGTCTTTATTTAACATGTTTATTTAAGAATATACTCTAAATGCACCGTTTTTGCTGGTCCCATGCTGCTTAGTTCATAGTTTTATTAAATGTGTACTCAAATTGTTATTAATTCTCAAGTCCCCTGTGCTTCTCTAGGATAAGTAATTTGTGTCACAGGGGGTTTATTATTGAATTCTCATTTATATTAAAAACAGATTTCAACTCTAATGTTTTAATTACAGTTCAATATCAGACAAAATCTCTCTTTTCCATTATCCATTCTATTAACATAATAAGTTCCTGAAAGTGTTGAACAATCAGCAAAACAAAAGAGGACATTGTATTTTCAATAACGTGGACTACAGTATTTTTTTCCTGTGAAATATATGGTCAGAATTGTTATTATCTATTTATTGAAATATTATACTTCAAGGTCATTATGCTGACTCTATACCATCAATATATAAATTTGGATATGATAATCTATCTGACATAGCATTCTGGATTAAATGTCTACTGATGGCAAAACATCTGTTAGAAATTAGTTTTAGAGCTATTGCTTTATAAAAATGGATTTTTTAAGAAAGTGACCTCTTTATTAAAACACAAGTGTTGGGATGGGAAAAAGGAGTCTGAAAGTAGTTTACAGCTAGTAAAGATCCAAAATATATAAATGTATCATATATTAACTATACTTACAAATATTTTATGTTTCACTAGTTACTCCATAATTAATGTTAATCTGTTTCCACTGGCTTAATGCAATGTATGAAATTAGTGTAAAGATGAGACACAATAAAGATGAAAAGTGACAGCTTCTTTTTCATTAATAACTTTCTCTAGTTCAGCATCAGTATTGTAAATACATTGGGGTGTACAATAATGTGTTCTGGCTTAGAACATGCAGCAGATATACAATCATCTCACATGTTCTTCCTACAATATGTGTTGCTATTCCTCCACCAAAAGGTGGGATTTAGATCCTCTGCACTTGGAGCTGGGTGGAGTTGTGACCACAGTATACATGGCACCAAATGACTTCTGAGGGTAAGTCATGAAAGTTATTAAAACTTCCGCTTGATTATATTGTGATGCTCACTTGTGGAAGCACAGGCCACATGGAGGGTCTATGTCTAGGTTTTCAGGATGACTGACCCAGCTGATTTCCCAGGCTATAGCTAGCATCAACCAACCTGCAGACATGAGAGCAAAGAAGCCAGCAAGCAAACCCAGTCTCATCTACTATAGGACAACAAAGGAATGAGTGAGTGACTCTGATCAAGAATCACATAATCAGACCTGAAGAGATGTCAGCAAAATGATTCTTTTTGTTCTAAAGCTACCAAGTTTGGGGATATTTGGTATACAACAATAGATCATTGCAATAGGATATATAATAGCCTTTATTCCTAACCTTGGTTATTTTAACCTGACATCTAGTTGCATGTGTTCAGTTAACTTCCTTAAACATCTTGATTTTCTTATTTAAAAGTTAGAAAAATATTACCTCCTGTCTATAATGTAACTTATAGAACAGTCCCAGATACAAGCTCTCAAAATTCCATGATAAAATACAAAATTACAAAATAAATTAAAAAACTTAGAGCATCAAAGTTACTAAATATATAGGTCACCCTAATGCCAAAATCTGATATAAAATTATTCTCACTGTTGTACTAGTAATAGAGTAAATGAGAGATCTCTTAAAATATCAATGAGTATCCTGTGTAACTGTGCTAAAATGCAAAATAAGCCAAAAAAACTAAAAGTAAAGAGATGTTTATGACATATTCTATTTTTTAATCCTTCCTTAGAGAATCTTTTTTACTTTACATTCAAATAAACTTGATTCATCAAATATTATCAGTATTATGTCTATGATCTTTATCCTTGTGATTTAATTAGCTGTACTTTGTTTTTCTCCTTGCTTTTTATCCCATTATAATAATATATTCATTGTGATTAAAATTTTGTTTTGTTTCCAGGTTGTAACTTTCGTGGATATTATTTCTATAACATTTCTTTAATGTCTTTTGCTACACTCATAAGTGTATTCCAATGAGTGGATTACCGTGTCATATATTCATGTTACTAAGTGGCTTTGCAAAGCAGTTATTAAAATTTATATTCGGCTTGCAGCATTTGAAAGTTCCAAATCCTTGACAATACATATTACCAGTCCTTTTAAGTTTTTTGCTATTAGAGTAGTGATAATCCTCATTCAACATTTAATTTTTATCCTCCCCTGATAGTTAACTATAATTTGGGCATGTGGATATCCTCTTTCATAAAGTCCACTATTAATATTTTACCCATTTTTTTAAAGATTTTATTTATGTATTTGACAGGCAGAGAGGCAGAGGGGCTAAAATAATGGAGCTCTCTTTTCAGATTAATCGACAACCTAACAGAAATGTAAATAATCATTAGGAGATATCATAGATTTTAGACATAGTAGAAACTGAAAACTTAACCAGTTAGAGCAACAATTTAGCAAAGATGAACTGATCAAACCTGAGCTTGGTTACCTGAGTGACAGCAATGTTCTTAAAAGAGAAGCCAGATAGAAACAGGTTTGTAAAGTAAAATTATAGCATTGGTTATTAAAAAGGAGAGAGTTCATTTACATCAAATATTCTAATCATTAAAGAATAAATTAATGGCTAATGCAACAATGTTTAAGGAATTCATATCTTTTTAATTTCATAAAACAATATTGATTAAATACTTGGTTACTTCTAATGGTTACATTTTTTTATTTAATTAGATCTTAATAACCATTATTAGAAAGATACTTAACATCATGTCCTAACATAATTCCTCATTTTTTCCCAAAATTAGCTACTATAGTCATTGACTGGCATGGGCTTGTCATTGTTGATACTCATTTGTCAAAACTAGTAACTGAGTGGTAGTGGGAAGGAAGGTAAGAAATATGAAGCTTGGTTTCATTTAAACCAATTAGACTGGGTTTAAGAATCTCTGAATACATAGTAGATGAAAAACTGGAAGGAAGGCTTTTCATGAATAAAGTAATAATATTTTAGTCATCAGAAGTGCTTCAACGTACACAGAACAAAATATGTCTTGAGATGGGAAATAAGCCGTTCTGTAGCTTCTGCACTGAACCAAGCACATCTGGGCACTCTCAGAACTGGAAGCTGGGTGCCCAACTGGAGGCATGACATTTGCCACACCAGGGCCATACTAATAGCAGGCAAAGACAGAAAGGAGATTTTGCCAAAACTTCATTCAGATTTGTCTATAACAAAAGGGTAATGGAGCAGAGAAGGAAGAAATGTTCCACAAGAAAACTGTAATTGAGACTCTGTTTAAGACAATACCATGGAGACTCTTAGGTATAACTGACGGATATTTGAAGAAGGATACATTTCTAGAAAAAGTACGTGAGAGATTATGCCATAATCTCTTAATTTTAAAAAAGAAAAATAGTTTAACATGATACTGTATCTTGATGAAGTTTTAAATATATGGGCCATGTAAATAACAATTTATTTTTAAAAAGTAATCTTCATTAACTTTCAGTTTATTGAATTAAAGTAAAGAAGTGGTATAATGTTGTCTCCATAAAGAACAAATCAGGGCCAAAACAAAGTAAGAATATTGTTTTCACTACAGTATTTTAATTATTTGGCTTCAAATTTCCTCAATCACTGTGTTTATGCAGTGTGTATTTGTAGAAAATTTTACAGTTCTATCTGTGGATTCTAGACCCCATTCGTATACAACTTCTAAAATAAAATTCTCATTTCTGAAAGCATAGCATAAGGCATACAGCCTTGACTTTGAAATCTTAACAGTAACTTTGTATCCCAGGTATGCAAATAAGATATATCAACTTGAGATTTCCACTTCAGTTTACTACCTTACAACTCACATCTTCCCTAACACTCTGGAATCATAACACTTCCAAAGCCTGTGATAGAAATAAATACAGGTTTTATTTACATTTTATTTTTTGATCATCAATCTTCTTCCAACAATTTTAAATGCCCTACACTTATGTCTCTTTAGGGAAAAAGAAAATTTTCTAATGATAGCATTACAAATGTGGAAACAGATATAAAGAGATAAAAATTGCTCAAGGTCATTGGCAGAGGTGTGATTAAGAGCAAGCAACCACAGAATGCAGAACATTATACAGATGTTCAAATTATAGAGAATATGGATCGCTGCAAAGTGAAAAGAAATGACCTCGAAAATCATTGTAGTCTAATGATAAAATAAAGGAAGCACATTATAAAGTTGCATAAATATAAATAATTAGAAGAAATCTACGTATACTCCCTGATTATTATTACAGTACTTCCCTTGAAGTTATTTATGGAATAGCATGTGTAATGCAGGCTGCCTCTTTTCAGAGAGGACACAAGGCTTGTTCTTACAGATTTGGAATTAAATAAATAACGTCCTTTTAAAAAAGGCATAAAAACCTACATATGAAAATGATAAATCTCTATTGTCATGTAAATTATGAACTAGGTTATATGAATAAATGCACATAGCTGTCAATTACTGACATTGTACACAGATACACAACACAATTGCAAGTGCACATAAGAACTATTTGAACTCGGTGGGGCCTGGAATGTTATGATATATTTTCAATGGCTCTTTGCTATGTGAATAGCAAAGGAAAAATGAACTGAGCTTATTCTTTACCAATATTGTGTTGAACAAATCAAACATACTATTTCAATTAGGACTCACAAAAATCCTATAATTATTATTGTCCCTTAAAAAAAGAAGGAAATAGTCAAAAGTAGGGCATCACTGATATCACAGAACTTGCAGGAAATACATCTAGGATTAAAATTTGTATTTGTCCTACTCTTTCCACCCATTCCCCTTTTCAAGGAGACCTCTGAAATATAACTATCCATCATGAAAGGGGAAGTGGGATTGGGGCTGAGGTGGAGGAGAGAAAGAATGAGAAAAGATGAGAGAAAAAGAATGTGGGGAGGTGACAATTTTGAGATTCTTAGGACAAACTGAATTTCTAATAAAAATGTACCCTATACACTCTCCAGTAGACAGAAAGAATTAGCATGCCTACCCACCCCCCCCAAGTCTAATTCACTACCAGGGAATAATTTGGCACTGGGGCAATCATTTTAGAAAAATCTGCATCCACAATGCAACCGTTAATATAATAGTCCTGGGGGGGATTAAAAAAAAAAGAGAGAGTTCAGAATGGGTACTGTTTTCAGCATGTGCCAAATTCTAACTGAAAATCCACTTCAAATAGAGTAGCATTATTTCCTTTTTATTTCATTTCTCCCCCAGTACCACTTTGAATATTGGATTTTCTTATGATAAGGGTTCCAAGTTAATGATCAAAGGGCACTTCGTGAACCAAAATAATTTTAACTCCACTTTTCGGACTGACTCTTCCTAAAATGCTCCCTGGGGAAACAAATTTCCCTGACTCAACATCTTTCTATTCAAGGTCTAAAACCACTTTTAAGGGTAATAGCTAAGTAAACACTGTTATATTTTGGTTGATTGAATTTGCATGAATTATTTTTCATTAAATGGCAAAATCTAATTCTTGGAGAAAAAAAAGTCTTGTTAATTGTTTTCATAAAGATGTGCCCCAGGGCAGCATTTAGTTTTTCACTGACCACGGGTTTAAGAAAGCTTTTCAATTCTGCCAAACCATTGCTTGTTTATATTATTCAATGAAAACAGAAAACATAAAAAGGATCTTTTATGATGGACATTTATTAAACACATTTTTCCTCGTAGCTAAAATCTTCTTCCAAGTATAAATCTTTACTTGTATTCAGTAAATGAAAACAGACATGAAAGCAAGTAGACTCACATGGATGGAATATTTGCCAATAAAACAGTGGACAGTTTCAAGACTTCTCTCTAGAAAAAGCTTGCAGTGGTGGACCCCTGCTTTGTTCTCCTTATGCTACAGAGAAAGAATGGGTGTGCCCTGGGAAAATGCAATGCTCTCCTTTGACCAAATGTTCTAATCATTACAGATACTTCAGACACATACATATAGAATAAATGTCTTTAAAAAACATGTTGAAAGAAAGGAGGATTGAATCATTGTCCCCTTAGAATAAACAAGATTCTTATTCATGATGAAGATCTAGGGCAAGGATACAAAATAATCCAACTAATTACTCCCCTTCAGTAATGAGGAAATTCTTTTGTTCATATGGGCACGCTCACACACTCACAGTGGAGAACTGAGTGAAATATCTTCTTAGTGATATTTTAAGTTCAGTGTTTTCTCCTGACCAAAGCATAGATTTTTTGTAGTGTTACATCACTTTTATAAACTGCTTTTATTTTTACTACGGTCTAGAATCTTCCTGTTGTAGAATGGATTCATCTTACTTCAGCTTATAAAATTACTCCAAAATGGACTGGATTTCTTCAACCTTTCTAGTTAAAATGTCACTAAAGCTTGCATGTCCAGGACAGAATGTACTTTAATTCAGGTACATATTACTTGCATACCTTATTGTGTTTCCTAATTGAGAAAAATTGTCAGTGGCTGATCTGAGTGCTTCTACTAATACAAACTAACCTGGAGGATTCTAGTGACCTTATCTCTCTGGTAAATGTCCTTCAAATACTGAAATAGAAAGTTTCCTGAAGTTTCCATAGTAATGTAGTCAAGTGGTTATTTCTACATTCTAGAGTCAACCACGGAGATTGAGAGATAAATTGTGCAACTTCATAAAATAAATAGCACGTTTGAAAACCATATTAGTAATGTTATATTCTATGAATACCCTTAATTGCAGAGAGACTTTAACTAAATGTCAAAATATAAAATTTGAAAATGAACCTATCATTCTCTATATGAGAGGATTTTTCTAATTTATTTATGTATTTATTTATTTTAATTTTTTAATAAGTATAGTTGAATTTCCCTTTCATAAAGTCTGTCCTATTTTTCAGTAAAAACCACAACATTTATGGGATTCATTTGGGAGCAAATCTACATGCATTCTCCATCTTTCTCCATCTGACTTTCAAATTCCTTACATGAATGGAGCCCATGGACCTATTTTAGAGTATTCTAATTCCAGACATTTAAAAAGTCTTTTACCTCCCAGTGAAAGTTAGCAAGATTTGGTAGTTTTCCTAGATTGAATATTTCCTTGATTTAAAAAAAGATCACCATTTAGGCTGGGATCTTATAGTAAAACAGTGTCATTAAGCATTTTGGCATAATTTTCTGAACCTAGGTTTTCTCTTCAGTAAAACAAGATGCATTTTAAGAACTCAATAACATTCTTTATAGGCTGTTATATTGATTTGCTAATGAATATCATGTGTTTGTAAGAAGCAGAACATGCATTGTTACTTTAGAAATGATGTTAGTACTAGAGATAATTGCCACTGTCAATTATTGAGAAAAATCTAAATACTGGTGTTGAGTATTTGGTGAATTGTGTATATTATTTTCCACACACATGCAACTTTGTAAAATTAATAATATTCTCACTTTTTTTTTTTTTAAAGATTTTATTTATTTATTTGACAGAGAGAAATCACAAGTAGACGGAAAGGCAGGCAGAGAGAGAGGTAAGCAGGCTCCCTGCCGAGCAGAGAGCCCGATGCGGGACTCGATCCCAGGACCCTGAGATCATGACCTGAGCCGAAGGCAGCGGCTTAACCCACTGAGCCACCCAGGCACCCTATTCTCACTTTTTAAAATGTGTGTCCGAAAAGCTAAGAATCTTGCATGACTAGTAAATATAAGTATTAAATCCCAAAGTGAGTCTGTTCTGGTCACTCCAAAACACATGTATCTTCCTTTAGACCCTAATATTAAGAAAAGAATCTTTCAATCCACTGAAATAACCTATTTTAGTGGAATTGATATCAGGAAAACTGACTGAGTTCAACTATTAGAAATTTAACAATTGATATAACATATAAGTAAGTCAGATTAATAAGATTGGTTACCTATAAGTAGTGGATGAGAACAAGAAATAGGACTAGAGTGAGGGAGTAGCATATGTTCAGATTTATTTATTTATTTATTTATTATTTATTTTTGTACAATCTTGATTTTTAAAACATGCTGTTGTTTCAAATACCCAGAGAGGAAAAAAAAAAAATGAAATCAGGAAGTTTGAAAGAAACCCTAAAATTGAATTAAAAAACAGAACAAGTTAAATAGTAAGTTAAACTGCATTTTAAGTTAATAATACAAGCACACTGAAGAGTGGGTGGGAAAGAAAGTGGTCTAAGTATATTTTGAACATATTATTTGGACTACATGACCTAAGTTAAAAGCAGTATATACATATACATAGAATTTTAGAAACCAATTTTTCTATAAATTTTATGACTAAGCAAATATGTAGATATGTTGTGGATGATGAGAACTAGCTTTGTCAGAGAAGGTGGTTATAATGCAGAAGGGAAAAAAGATAGAATAAGCTATGTGGTGTTGAGTTGGAATTGAGGTTATCCTAGGTTCCCATATATATGGACAACTAGATATAGAAGTAGAAACAGAAGCTTATGGAGAGCATGTGTGTGTGCACTTGCATGCTTAAGTGCTACATAATTTCCTAGTCCTATTGGATAAAAATACAAAGAAACAATAAAAACCCATAAACAATGAACACACAGTACTTATATCTTGGTTTCAAAATATCATTCTCCACACAAAGGAAGCTGTGAAGAAATGCCTGAATCCAGAGACATGGATGAAAATTAAAAAAAAAAAAAAAATAGCAAGGTAATCCTAGAATTACCTGATGTGTCAGAAAACAGGCAAGTAATAAAAGAAATTATAAGGATAGGTCAAAAGGAGCAGGATTCAGTTTGAAGGGGATTAATCTAGTGAAATATGGGTCAATTTAAGTCTCAAAATAAATAATGATGGTAAAGGATTATAATCTACTTAATAAAATAATTCTAAGAATCCACACTGATACAAAAATAAAATAGAGAGATGATGACAATGATAATGATGATGATAGATTCATAACTGATAGACAGATAGACAGATGATAGATAAAGAAAGGAAAACTCTTCCTCATGATAGAAAATCAACTAATAAATATAGACAGAGTGATAGTTTGAAAATAAATCCCAATTTGTCAACCATGATAATAAAAATTGATTTATGCACGAATCATCATAGATATTAAAACTTGTGATAGAAATTTTGAGAAATATTAAGATATTCAGAAATAGCTATTCACAGGATATTTAATAATTAAAAATAATAAAATCATAACTTTATGATATAGAAAGCTGGCAGACAGCAATTTAACCAAGAATTGAATTAACACCACCAATATTCTAACACACTAACATTTTCTGCCTACTGAGACAAGGCACCAAAAAGGAGATAATATCAGTTTTGTTGTAATTCTGTCCCCAGGGAGTATAACCTGCATCTAGTCATGAGGAAACATTAGATAAACCCAAATTGAGGGACATTCTGCAAAATAACTAGCCTGAATTCCTTGAACATGTCTCTGTCCAAAATACAAAGAAAGATTCAGGAACTGTATCAGATTATAGGAAACTAAAGACATGGGACAAATATGATTCCTAATCCTAATTTACTTTTGTTATGAAGTATGTTATTTTAAAAATTGACAAAATCTGTATATGGATTTTGGCTTAGATAATATTGTACCAGTATTAAATCTCTTTATTTTGATAGTTTTAGTGTGGATAATTTTACTGTGATAGTTTTACTTGGATAAATTTACTGTGGTTATGCAATAAAATGCCTATGTTTTTAGGAAATAAACACTGAATTATGTAGGGCTAAAGAGCCATCATATCTACAACTTACAGTCCAGTGATTCAGGAAACTAACTGTATATACACATAGAGACACATTAACAGATACACATAAAGAAAGCATACAAAAGCTAAAGAATATCTAGCAACATATTAGCACTTGGGGAAACTATATAAAGAACACATGGAATTTTCTGAGCGCTGTTCTTACAAGTTTTTAGGTCTGAGTTGACATTAATATATATTCTTGAAATTAACAGTAGTGGGCTCAAATTCCTCATCCCCCAAATTCATGATGATCTCAAAGAAGACTTGTGACTATAAGGTTCTCTAATGTAATAAAACACTATATCAAAATAAATCTTCATGGTAGCATGAAGCTACTCATCAAGCATGATTCTTAAAACTGAATTCCAAAATTATCTTTATGCCAAGCCAGCTGTAATCCAGCAGGATATTTGAATTTAAGAAACACATTTTCATAATAATAAGATACATGCTGGGCTTGAATGTCATTAGACAAATCATGTTTATCTGCTGCCTTGTTAAGTGTTTAATATTGCCCTGAAATTAATGAAATTCACTACAACTCACTCATTTTATTTTTCCAATTCTTGCAATATTGCAATATCTTTTTTAGTGATTGTCATTAGTTTAAAAAAAAGAAGTAAGATAAAATGCAAGTGATATATGTTGTTTTAAGAAAGTTTAACCTGCCACAGTAAGACTATTTTCAACCAACTTACCTTCAGAGCCTTTGGGTGTGCTCATGTAGAAGGCTGGTTTCTTCTATTCTGTTTGGGTGTTTTCAGATTTGCTTTACGAATTCAGGGTTTTGAAATGCTTTGAGGACAAAATTCATTCTTCTCTGAATATCTCTGGTCAAGATAAGTTGACTTTATGTGAGACGACAGTTCTTGAAATTAATTCATAATTTTAAAAGAAAAAAATCTAGACACCTACCTCTCGAGGGGTAGATAAATTATAACCATCATTAGATAAATGAAATCATAACTTATGGAAAAACTGGTACACCTATTATAGAGTCATAAAATTGCTGGTACAGAGTTAATATAACAATAAAATAATAGACAAATGGATGCATCTTATTGCATAATTCTTTCTTGTGACCATATGCATTTCATTTGTTCACCTTAAAGTAAAAGTATTTACAGTGTTACGAAAAAGTTCAACTGAATACATTGTAAAAGGTCTTATTAGTTATATTTCATGATTCATGAATTGGACAGCATCCAATCTAGCAGACAGAAAGGAGCTCCAAGGAACTGTACAAAATGAAAGACTTTTATGGGCAAAAAAATGAAGTTATGGTAGAAAAAAAGAGGTAATTTCCTTTAGGGGATGGAAGGGGCCTATCAGGCAGTTCCCTCACTGGTGCTGACTAGGCAGTTCCTAATTGGCTAGTTTAAAATTCCTTTTACAGTATTGGCTCTCTCAGGGAGAGCTAATACTATAATTAAGTTAAATCTTGGTTTGGTGATGTGGGGCTTAGCGTAAGAAACTCCATTTGTTGTCTTGTTTTTAACAAGGCTGTTTTGGGAGACAGGATAAAATTCTTTATATTCAGATTTCGAGAAACAAAATATCTGCATATTTCTAGTAACCTGATGCCCTTGTTTATTTATTTTTTTTAACCTAACATGTATTTTTACCTGTTTTATGCAAAGGGTCAATTGATGGTGTGAGGATGCTGTACTGGGGTATTTTCCAAATGAAACTGACAAAGATATAAAAATTCAGGATGTGGATTGAGAGAGCAAACAAGCTCTCCATTCTTGGGTAAAGTAAATGTACACTATTTTCCATAAATTATCCACCCGCTTTGTGCTTCATTTTGATTGGTTTCAGAGCCTAAAATAAAATCATTTTGCATAGTATATTTGTCTTAAAGCTCAACGTTTTTGAAAAGTCCTTCAGAAGCAATAGCCCAGCGGCATCCTGGATGATATCCAATACATTGAAAAACAGAAGAGGACATTTCTGAAGCGTGAGTGTGCTAGTGAAGAGAATAGGGAAGTAGACAGTAGCAGAAACCTAGAGAGAGTAGCAAACAGATCAAAACTGAGGAGGATACAAAGAAGTAAGTTTTACATTGATATGTTTCTTCCCCCTTCCTTTTTATGTCTTTGTACAACTTATAGTTTTTTTCAAGACCTATAACTTTTTTTTTTTTTTAACATTAAACAACTTCCTTAGAAATTGGCTTGCTCCCTTAGAACCAATAGAAAGCTGAATTGAAATTTGTATAAACTGAGCCAGTCTGGGCACCCTTAATATCTTGTATGTTGCCAGAAGGAGGCTACACAATATCTTCTTAATGAAATTTTATTGTTCATATTAATTCATCTGATCTGTAAACCTGAAAACTAACTCTTATTAAAATTTCAATGAATTTCTTGAATCCATTAACCAGTCAGTGTTATCCAGTGTTAAAATAAAAAGACCACAGGGGTGCCTGGGTTGCTCAGTGGGTGAAGCTTCTGCCTTCAGTTTAGGTCATGATCTCAGGACCCTGGGATTGAGCTGCCCATTAGGCTCTCTGCTCAGCAGGGAGCCTGCTTTCCCTCCTCTCTCTGCCTGCTGCTCTGCCTACTTGTGATCTCTCTTTCTCTCTGTCAAATAAATAAATAAAATCTTAAAAATAAAAGCAAAAACAAAAAAACAGTACCACAGGTCCCAAATGTAGTTGGTCATGTTACGTTCCATATCACCAGAGACTTAAGTTAATTATAGTTTTGGCTGTCTCAAAAATGGAATCTTAAGCCAGTTAATTAAGTATTGCTTGATTAGCACTAGTTAGATACTCTGCCTGATAGAAAGTAACCTTGCCATGACCAATCTACTTTATTACCTAGTGTAACTTCCTTATCTCTGATCCCCTCTGCCTATAAAAGTCTCCATTTGCACAGCTGCTTTGGGCGCCTTTCTAACTACTACATCAATCCGAATCAATTTTTGCTCAAATTAACTCTTACAATTTTTAATATGCATCAGGTTTTTTCTTTTTTGACACCAGGAAATAGAACCAGTAGAATATATATATTTGGAAAGAGAGAAAGAGACACAGCCAATGAGAGAGATTTATTTTAAGGAATTGGTTCATGGGATTAAGGGAACTGCTAAGTTCAGGATCTGTAGTGCAGGTTGGCAGGCTGAAAATCAGGCAGTATTTCAATTACAGAATTCAATTCTTTCTTCCTTAGGAAACACTTTGCTGTTAAGGGACAGAACTGAGTAGAAGACGCCCACCCATATTGTCATAGGTAGTGTACTTAAACTGATTATAAACGTCAATCACAACAACAAAATAACTTTACAGCAATGCCTAGACTAGTACTTGACCTAACAACAGGGCACTATAGATTTGCCAAATTGATAAATAAAATTTATCATCACAATAATAGTTGGACCCTATCCTTAACCAAATCTTGCCAAAGATATATTATGAACCCACTGAAAATATTTTTTTTTTCCTTGACCAAACTTTAGCAAGTGTCCTATGAAGCCTTCTTGACTAGGATTCAGCCTTGTTCTATAAAGACCTGAACAAAACATTAGCATAATTTCTAATAACTCAAGGCCATGCCCCCAAGATGATCCTTGTCTCCTGGTAAATGCCTGCCTGAGAAAACTCAAGCCTGCTGTGAGAATTTGATATTTTTCCCAGCCAATGACCAAAGACAGGACCCTTTTCTCTCAGTCTTTGCGGGAGAGTAGGAGCCTAGAAAATCCATTGGGTTTTCTCCTTTCCCACTTAAAATTTTTCACTTCCCTGACTCTATTGAGCCCCTGTTCACTCTGTTGGCCATTCTCTCCCTCTTCCTTTAGGAGGCCCAGTCATTTCTGTACAAAGTGGAGCTCAGTTCACATTAGACCCTTTCCTCTATTGCAATAACACATTACTGATCGAAACCTGGCCTTACCACTTTAACTAGTTTCTTTTTTTTTTTTAAGACTTTATTTATTTATTTGATAGGGAAAGAAAGAAAGCACAAACAGGGGGAATGGCTGGCAGACAGAAAGGATGAAGCAGACTCCCTGCTGAGCAATGAGCCCAATGTAGGTCTCTATTCCCCCAGAAGGCAGACACTTAACTGATGAGCCACCCAAGTGTCCTGAGGTTTTGTTTACTTTTGACATCACTCTCCTTTCCAAAAAACAAAGAAACTTTGAGAAAACAATAGCAAAAATGTATTTATTATAATTTATTATAATATAACTATAATTATATGAATATTAGTAATTAATCAATTAATATAATGTGGAAACCTCTGATGCCAGGATAATGCCAGAGAAAGTTAGATTTTATAAGGCAGTGTAATTAAACAAGGAAGTCATGAGACTAACATGGTTCAAACAACCTATTAGACTACGTAAGCAAACCAAAGTCTAAGCCTATAAATACACTTACAAAATCAGAGCCTAAGGACAACCAATCACAAACAGCTAATTAGTCTTTAAGCTACAGCCAATCAATAATTTCTCTTCTGTGCTTCCCCATTTCCAGTTTGACTCTGTGCAATTCCATTCAACTTTTGTTCAAATAAACTCTTTTTTTTTTTTTTAAGATTTTATTTATTTATTTGACAGACAGAGATCACACCTAGGCAGAGAGGCAGGCAGAGAGAGAGGAAGGGAAGCAGGCTCCCCGCTGAGCGGAGAGTCCAAGGTCGTGGGCCTTGATCCCAGGACCCTGAGATCATGACCCCAGCCAAAGGCAGAGGTTTAAATCACTGAGCCACCCAGGCGCCCCTCAAATAAACTCTTAAAATGTTTAATATGCTTCAGTTTATCTTTTAACAACAGAAAATTAAAGTGGAACAGTTAAGTGATTCATGAATTTAAAAAAAAATGAGAAGGAAAAGGAACATTTTAGATACAAAGAGACATATAAATAATATACATTTTATTGTATTACTTGAATAATATATAAATATGAATACATTATTCTCAGCCGAAAAATGAGAAATGACTAAGAACTCATTTCTTTGAAATCTCCATTTTGCCATTTGTCACCCTGATCCTATGGTTGAAATAAACAGTGTTTCTTGCAAGAGTACTAAGGCCTTTCATAATTAAGCAAAAGATATTTACTTCTTCAAAGCTTATTCTTCTAATCACAAACCAATCCTGCTCAAACTTTATTTCAATGAATAATATTGTACTTCCTCTTTTAATTCTCGTTATAGAGTATCTCTGTCTTATTCTTCCTCTTCTCAATTCTAGTCTTAGATGGCTGAAGACATAACAATGTACATCCTGTCACACAATAAAAGCTATTTCTTCTCCTGGTAGGAATCACTGCTCAATCTAGTTCAATTCATAGGTACAATACAGAATTCTACCCTTCATTTTCAACTGCTCCTGAACCCATAACACAGAGCACCATCTGCTTCTACCTGTCATTACTCATTACTCATGCCAATTTAGACCAAATATCCCTTATAACTCTATTTTTGAAAAAGAAAAAAGAAGTTTTAAAATCTTCTATCTTTATCTTTCTAATCAACTCCTGATTATAGCCAACTACATTTATTTTTTTACATTTATTTTTAATAGAATATATAGTATATATGTTACTACTATTAATATATTTGTTACAAACATAATAATGTTAATATATCAATTAATTATATAAACAGTAAATTATATAAATTATATACATTTATATATAAATTATGTATATATTTATATATAAATTATATAAGTCAGTTTCAATTAATCAGAAATTATATGTCCATAATCATTGAAGAAGTATTCCTGCCTGCACAAACTTCCATATACTGGGAAGAATAGAGCATAAGAAGTTAGAAATCTTGAGACTGCATATACCCAAAGACAGGTGAACAAAATAATACTGCTTTAAACTGAAAGATGCTAAATCCCTGTTAAGTAAAGAGTTTACTTTTCAGTCCTGTGTATCATTGCCCATCTCTGTCAATTGGACTAGGAATGACAGAACAATTAGGTTTTTCGTTGTTTGCCTTTTTTCATTTTTAATGAAGGGACATTTTTTAAACATGTAGGTTGTATTTGAATACATTTTTTTCTGCCATAAGGGGACATCAAGCTCTTTAAATTTACAATTCTTTTTTTTTCTTTTTTAAAAATTTTATTTATTTGTGTAGGAGTGAGAGAGAGAGAGAGAGTGAGAGCGAGTATGTGCATAAGTACATGTGAGCAGGGAGAGTGGCAGAGGGAGAAGGAGAAGCAGACTTCCTGCTGAGCAGGGAGCCCAGTATGGGGCTAGATCCCAGAACCCTGGAATTGTGACCTGAGCCAAAGGCTGGTGCTTAACTGACTGAGCCACCTATATACCCCTAAGTCTGCAATTTCAAAATGTACTTATTCATGCATTTGATTCATGCATCTCATCTCACTGAGAAATTATTTTAAAGTATTTAAAAATACTGAAAACATACCAGTCATCTTATAAATCCATTTGGCTGGAGTTATCCATTAATAGAAGTATACAAGTAAAAGAAAGCCCACATCATTTTATTGTTATAAGATATGGACAATGAGACTCTGTTGTAAAACATTTTTGCTTTTGTTCAGTTAAATTCAGATTTCATTTCACTATTAAAAAATTCTATTGTTTTGAGTGAAAAGATAAGAAAAATGATCAAATGTAATATCCAGCTTGTTAAACCATAGGAAGGGAAAGGAAAAGGGCAGCCTCACTAGTGTTCATGTTTTCATATAACTAAGCATGTATATATAACAGAAGCCTTTTACAGAAGTTTCTCCCCATTTTTGCAATTGTCATCATAAAGGTTATTAATCACTTATTTTTAAGATAACTGAAATTCTTATAACACAGAGGGGATAGAAGTGTAGTATAATTGCTTTTAAGTGTTTCATGTAACAATAGTCATTTCAAAGCAAGTTTTAGGGAGACTTGGATTAGGAAACCAGGATTTTAGTTTCTAAAGCAAACATTGATGATTATAAGTCTTAGCTTTACAGGGCTCGTGTTTTTTATCTCTGTGACAGAAGAGGCCCAAATGATCAAATCCATAAAGTTTTTAATGTTTCTAACATCCTATGGTTTTTCAAACTCCATAGAATGAAGAGTTCATGTTTGTAGTGTTTTAATGGTTCTAAAAATTAGGAAACAACAACCAAAATTAAAAGAAGAATTTACCCAAAATAGTTATTCAACTCTAAAGCAATTCTAATGAGAATAAAAATAATAATGGCAAATATATCAACAACAAACAAAAATAATACTAGTAAACTTAAAGAGAAATTCTAAATGCTCAGGGAAATTGAAAGACATACCAGGATATTAAAAAGCAAAAACAAACAAACAAACAGAACTATAATATGAAACAAAAAAGTATAGGGAGAAAAGATAAATTAGAACAAACCCAAGCAATAATAAAGAAAACTAGGATATGAGGAATAATATGATTTTGAACTGGAGAGTGCTTTGTTCATTTGTTTTATAGGTCTGTAAGTTTGACCACAAGAAAATAATGAAAACATTTAAATTAAATTTGGAAACTTTTTAGAAAATAAAACAAAGGGGTTTATATAATGTTTTTTTTTTTTTTTTATTAGAACTCGTATATGTTACCAGAGGGATTAAAAAGATAGTTTTTATTTCCTGCCCTCAACATTCTCTCAGCAATCTAAAATACTGTAGTCATTTTCTGATAAAAAGATCTCATATTAAAGTCAATTTAGAAACAACTGCTGAGATGGATTCAGATGAGAATGATGAAGTTCAGCATTGATGAACATGATTTTAAATAAGCCCTTTGGGACACAGTCTTGAGGCAAATCAGAATCTAAAATCATATTTAGTGGGGCTCCTGGGTCCTTTCCTCAGTCTTTAAATTAGAGAAACATTACAATCAACAGGTAGAACACTTTCTAATTCATCTGATTGAGCTGAACAGATAAAGGAAAAAGCAAGAGTCATTCCCTCTCACTCTGTGGCATTATACTTATTTAGAGTAAAACTATTTTCCTAATGATTGAAAATTCAAACTATTAAATCATAGAAAAATACTAAAAAGTTTTCCCTCTTATCAAGCTAATATTTTAAAAAAGGGTAACAATTTGCTGAATCAAATCTCAATTACAAAAATATAATTCTGAAACATGAGCCAAATATGATAAATGATGTTTAATTTTAACATCTTAGATGTGAACTTTATACTCATGAGTGGACAAAACTCTAAGAGTTAATGATCATTATTCGAAAGCTAATTTTGGTAGGTTTATGTTCCTGAAATATTTTCATTCAGATTAAAGAAGGTAAAGGAGCTAGGTTCTCAGCTTATAAATGAATGCGATTAAACCACTCTTTTACGTTCTGTTCAAGAAAATTGCATTTGGATAATCTAAGGTTTCTATAGTAAACACAGTGATTCCATGATATTTTAAAATTATTTAAGTTTTACTTTTAAGTTCTAAGTAATAAAAGAATTATACATGTTAAAATTATAATTTGTTTATAAGCAAGGAACTCCAAGATATTTATGTGTTCACTTGGTTCCTGATCTACTGGATTCCCATCTTTTTTATACATATGTGTATTCCTTCCTGTTGGCTTCAAGAGCCTGGTTTCCTAGCACATTTTAATCTCATGGGCCAAATCAAGCAGTAAAATGGAGCTAAGAATTGTTGCTGGAGATGGAGCCAACACATAATTCTCAAGCATTTTTTTCCCTTTTTAATGTAAAGAAGTATGTAAAAATTGTAAATATTCCTATATTTGGTGCAGTAAACCTAGCTTCTTAGAAATTACACTGATGAGGGGCGCCTGGGTGGCTCAGTGGTTTAAAGCCTCTGCCTTCGGCTCAGGTCATGATCTCAGGGTCCTGGGATCGAGCCCCACATTGGGATCTCTGCTTAGCGGGGAGCCTGCTTCCTCCTCTCTCTCTCTCTGCCTGCCTCTCTGCTTACTTGTGATCTTTTTCTGTCAAATAAATAAATAAAATCTTAAAAAAAATAAATTACACTGATGAAATGCTGATAAATAGGGCAATTAACATCTTCACAGTTTCTATGAGTATTTCCTGAACCCCTACTTTGTGATATCGGTGGTGAATTAAGATGAATAAAGTAGACATAATCTCAGATAGCATGAGAATTTTATAGAAAAGGAACAAAGCATTTTTCTTATTCTTGAGAAATATAACTTATTAAAATAGGAAATAAGAACTTGCTAACAGATAACAGTTGGAGCAAATAGCTACGCAATGGACAATCAAGAAATAAGATACAAGATAGAGTTACCAACATCATAAATTCAAGGAAAAATAGATTACTACATATTTAAGGGGTTGGGTAATATATTCTAGAAAAGCACAAACTGAGGACAAAACATTGCATGGTTGGGTCAACTTTAAGCAAACAATAGACATTTATCAGCATGAGGAGGAACCTAAGCAAAGGGCTGGAAAAAGAGAATAAATTTGGCATAAATATGTGATTGATAAGGTACCTTATCAGATTATGACAATTTTACATGTTTAAATAGATGTATGAATATGAAAGAGGGACCAGCACCAGATAATTAGCTTCCTTAGAGTTAAAGCACATGCAGTCAATAGCAGCTAACAAGTAACTATATTTTGTACTACATTCATTTCTGTTTAAGTAGCTTTCGTGTTGATTATTTTCATTATGGCTCATACTATTTTATATAGTAGTACTTCATACAGTAAAGTGATTTACTAAATTGATTTAACATCTACAAATTGAGTTCTCCCATATTCTGGTATGCTGTTTGGTACAGTCAACATAAAAATGAATCAACTGTCTTAGCATTCATCATGCTGACAGCTGAGGATACGGAGTGGTACAATTAAAGAAGTGTGCAAATGTGGAAGTTAATTTTGTGAGTTTATGTTTTATCTTTCAAGAACTTTGCAAAGAAATAAATTTGCAATTTAAAAAAAAAGTCAGGTGATAAATCTCAATTTCTGATTGAGAAAATGTGATCATCACAAAAATGGGTTAGAATCAGGCTCCAAGCACTGTTTTGTGAATTATAGGAGTGGCCACAATTAGTATGCATGCCATATGTTAATCTCCAGATGGTCAAGAGCTTCGGAACACATTGTCTATATGTATTATATAAATAAACCTGTTTAACTTTGTCTAATATACTTCTTTCTTAGTAACATAAGTGGAAAGTATTTAGAAGAAACAAAGGTCTTGTCCTTTTTAAGATGCCGTGGAATGACCACGAGTAAACAAAGAGTCCTGAAGGCAGGAAAATAAGTTGCTATTATTTTTCCCCAAGTAGTTCTGACCTTCATTTAATAAGTCAAGAATATGAAAAGTGAGAAGAAAAGCAGAAGAGAAACTAGCCATTTTTCCATTTTGTATCCTAACCGGAACCCTGATTAATAAAGAGCAGATTTTGACAAACATGGTGATTCTAAGTAGCAAAAGGAAAAGAAAGTAGGAAAAATAATGCTAGTCTGTGTTAAAAGAAGGGGAATATAAAAATAGCATATGATTCAATAAATAACAACTGAAATTAACTATTCATGTGATATTGGTTCCACAACAGATACTGTGGATGGATAGATAGAGGATAATCACAGTTTGTTTTACATACTTTTTAATAATTGAATGACTTGTGATGAATTTGATACTCAGTGTGACTATCATATTGCCAATTACAAATGAGAAAAATATTAGTAGGACTAATGATAGTGGTGAGAGGTTTAGAAGTTGTATATTTAAAGTGCCATCCAGCGTATCAGTGATCTTACAAATTATAGCTAATAAATAAACAAATTAATGTTTTATTGATTCCTAAACATGTACTTTTGAAAGAATATACTCATATGATATGAAGAAATTATTAATGATATAATACACATTTATGGAACAATTTGTCTGTGATAGATACTATAATAGTATTAGTTTCCTCTTGCCACTGTTAGTATATTATCACAAACCCATTATCTTATAATTCTAGAGGTCAGGATTCTAAAATGAGTTTTACAGGGATAAAATCAAGGTTATCAGCCGGACTGCCTTCTTTCTGCATACTCCAAAGAAAAATCTGTTTCCTTGGTTTTTTCCAGGTTTTTGATGCCACATTCACTGGACTCCTTGGATCATGGTCCCTCCTTGCATGCATCTTCAAAACACGTCTCACCAACCTTTGCTTCTCTGTCAGATCTCCTTTTTCTCCACTATGATCTGCTTATCTTTCTTTTGTGATTACACAGATCCCACCCACCTACTCTGAAATAGTGTCCCTATCTCAAAATCCTTTATTTAATCACATCTGCAACTTCCCTTTTGCCATGTAAGGTAATATAGTCACAGATCTGGGATTAGAATGTGGATATCTTTAGGGGGTATTCTTTCTACCACACAGTGTTACAATAAATATTCTAATTACATATTCAGAACAATACAGTGAAGTAGGAGTTACCCTGTTATACACATGGAAAATGGACAAAAATGGACAGGATGCATGTCCATTCTGTCTGCTCAAAATCTTAACTTTTATTTGAAAATCCTACTTATTCCAGCCTTCCTTATTGAGAAATAATTTGTTCTTTGTAAAGAACATAAAGAAAGGCCCCCCTTGTCAGCCCTTCCCTTGATTTTGAGGGTAATACAGTAAGGTGAGGGAAATGAATGGCCCGTCTCCTCTCTAAATGACCATTTCTCCCATTGCTCCCAGAGCAGTGCCTCAGAATTTTCTAGATGTCCCTGGTGAAAAGCACAGCAGCAGTAGCTGTCAACACAGGGACTTTCAGAAACTGACATTTGCTTCTTTTGCTAGTCACTTCCTTGTAACTGCTCCACATGGCATCTTTTTAAGCCCTCCCGTGTCTCTCATGTTCTCCCCAGTCTCTTTCTGTGGCAAAACATTTTAAAAGTTGCTATTTCAGGCACTGCTCTAATGCCGCTCAACGAACAATTCAGGCTGAGCCCTCTGGTGGTGGCCAAAGGGCAACACAGCCCTTTGCAAAACCTTGTTCCATGCTACCCTACATAATATACCTCCTGATAGCACAACTCAAGTGAGCCCTCAGCTCCATTTAACTGTTCGCTTATGAGGTTAAGTGGAACATAGCCCTTAAAAGACTTTGGAGGCTTGGGGTAAACCTTACAATCATTCCCCCATGACTTCTCTGTGTCACAATAGCATGGGGGTTGGGAGAGGAGGGCAGTAACCAGGGAGCCTGGTTAAACTAGATGTTCCATTATCTCCTAAAAGACATGTTCCAGTTAAACTCTAAGAGTAACGGGAACTGTGTGTGGCTATAAATACAAATAAGCACATGCACATACATGTGTATTTGGCACACACACACATATATCTATATCTATATCTATATCTATACACACATGCGTACACACATACACATTTATATATAATGAACAATATTATATATGTGAAAGTATACATTAAGGGATAGATGCTGGCTTTATGCCATTAACCTCTTTCGAAATGAACTGAGCTTTGCCCTCCTTTAATTTATGAGTTTAGGTAGTGCCCTCTCTAGGGACATTTTCCTGAGCCTTTCTCTCAAGACTACAGGAGAGCTCTGTTCATAGCTCTATCATAGCACTTGTTTAAAATCACCTGCTTTAGTCAGTCTGCTTCCCTTAAATTACACTGCAAGAACTTTGAGGGTATATACCCCCCATTATTCATAATTCCTGAAACATGATAAAAACCCAATGATAATTGGAAGACTTAAACAGACATTCGGTCATACAGCTGTTATCGGGCCCAGGAAGAAAACATGCTGGTCAAATTGCAGAGTCTCCTGGTGTGAAGTGCCCTAGAGAACCCAATAAGGCCATTCAGGCTTACTTCATGACTTACACATTCACTGGTTGGTGGCAGACCCATTACACAGTGTTGAGAAATTCTGCATTTTCTCTCACTAGTATCCTCCTCTAGTCCAACTTCCCATTCTTCTTTTGTATTAGCTTGCTGCTACTTAATGACAGTTCAAGATTGTTCCTGTTTGGGTCTATAAATAGAATAAGATTTTTTTTTAAAATATTTTATTTATTTATTTGACAGAGAGAATGGGATCACAAGTAGGCAGAAAAGCAGGCAGAGAGAGGGGGTGGGGAAGCAGGCTCCCTGCTGCACAGTGAGCCCGATGAAGGCCTCCATCTGAAGACCCTAGGTTCATGACCTGAGAGGAAGGCAGAGGCTTAACCTACTGAGCCACCCAGGTACCCTAGAATATGATATTAGAAAGAAAAAGTCAGAGGAATATTAGAAAAACAATCCAGAAAACATGTTAAGCAAATTTTTCCTTAGCTCTTAAGATTTTAAAAAGAAAAAAAAATAATAATAAAGGTAAAACGGATGCAAACGGCTATGGAAGCAAGAGAGCAAACCAACCAGCCTAATTCTGCATTCTTTCAATTTGGAGAAATTGCAACTTAAGAACCATGCTGGTCAAATTAGGCTTCACACAGATTCCATTATGTAAGTTCACTGATTGCTTGGTTCAACCCACTTGAGGCACCAGAATCTTGGCCACGATGTTAGTTTGGTTGATTAGTTAGGTAGCTTTCTTTAATAATACCTCAAGGGGTTGTGGCTTTTGGCAAGGATAGAGCTAATTCCAGCTTAATTGCCACATAAAGTTTTCCCTAAAGCACAGAAGCCACTGACCTTATGCTGCTTCTTATGACACAGTTTGAGACATCCCTCCTGAGCGTAGTAACGTACACTGGGTTTGCTGTTTAACAGCTTAAACCCACAATAGATGATCTTGTCACCACTGTCACTTTAGCTTTTCTGAAAGCAAGGAGGAAAAAAAATTCAAGAGTTTATACCTCGGACCTCTGAACCCCCATTTTATTCTGCGTGAAATAACCTCCAGTAGCTGTCCTTTGTCCTTCACAAAATGAAGATTCTTAGTGAAGAGCAATTCACAAACTGTCTCTTCTTTTTCAAGGCCTCTGAAGTCTCCTTCCCCATGTGCATTCTCTCTTCCCTCCACACTATCAAAGAATTCTACGTATATTCTTTCCGAAGTATAGTATTCAATTTTTCTCTCTCCACAAGCTCCTTAAAAATTGAAACTATGTTTTACACACCTTTGTGTTTCTTATAGAGTGATTAAACACCTGTAGTCTATTGACTCCCTATTTACATCAAGGCTGTGGTTCCCTCAGTTTTTCTAAGAATTCCATTGTATGTAAAATCTCCATAATCCAGAACACACGTATGATCCTACAATGTTTGGTTGGTTTCAGCATGACTACATCTTATTTTCTGCATTTATTTCAAACTTTCAAAGGATCTTGCCAGGAGGGTCAAAATTTTTCAAAACAATTTTCCCTTTCTATTAGAGAAAAACACTATAAAATTCCCACTGACCTGGCTTTATCCATACTGCTTTCCAAACTCTAACAAAACTCAGAATGGATTTAAGACCTCTGGTTGTGATTAGTTTTTAAAGAAAGGGTTTTATCTGAAGGCTCTTTCTGATTAGGCATGGACAAAGTTAAAGAGTGAAAGTATTCTTGCCTCTCCAAAGATAATTCTTCTATAAAGCATACAGAAATATATTACTAATGATTTCTTGTTTCAGATAGGTTGAACTTTTTGTCCTGAAACAACCCATAAGGGTAGGATAGAATTGAACTAAACACAGAAAGTCTATACTTCAAAGAAATTTTGGGTGGAATTTTAAGCACTGAAGAGTTTATAATACCCTTTCATTCCCCATACACAAATTTAAATAAAAACAAAATATTAAGGCCTGGAACAAATATAAGGACATACCAAATTCTACCAACTTGCCTCCTTAATTGACTATTTCAGATTTCTTAAAAATAGAAATAGGAAATTATTTAAAAATAACTTTTCCTTTATTTGAGAAGTGCTCTTCCTATCTGCTAATTGGGTTATCTGGTGTTACAAAAATGGGTGAGAAAAGATGATAACAGTCTTCATTCATTTCACAGTTTTATAAAACTTGGCTCTGAGTTAAATCTGAACTTGTGTTTAGTCTTCCTCTAAATATAAAATATAAATCTAATTTCACCTCTCATTCCACACAGTTCACTGCTTTCTTTGTAAATCTTATTAGCTCATACATCTCATTCCCTTCCATTGTAGCACTGGCTTCCAGGATTTGAAATAATTTCTGAAAAACATCCTGTCATACACTGTGCCACAAAGACATTATATACTATGGAATTCTAACAACAAATGAGGAAATGAAAGCCTTGATATATCTTAGTGTTGGCTCTCATCTAGGATCTGCGTGGAATATTGTGCCTCAGATTTTCATCTCTGAGAAAAGTAGCTGATTCTAATGGCTAAACAAGGTAATGGCTTGTAGTGTGTGACTGAGTATATAACAGTCAGACTTCGAACTCAAGCCCACCCACCATACAAGGTAGCAGAAGAGGTTCATTCTGCTTTAGCAATAGGCCTAGTGGGTTTTAGTCATGTTCTAGTCAAGAAAGTGGAGGTAAAATTCTCAGAAGCTCCCATTCCCAATCATACATTCCCATAAAAGACCTGCTTTTCCCACTGATAGGATACCTTTCTCATACAGCTTGTCTTTCCTGGGTGGAGGAGGGGATAAAAGGCAGTGTGGAAATTTAGGGAAAAAAATAAAAATCAAAAAATAGTGGAGGTATGCTGTAAGGGCAAAGAGTGCATTTGAAGCTTATGGTCTATGGAGGATACATTTGAGGTTTTTACATAGCACTCTGCAAAGATGCATTTCAGAAATAATTTAAACAGCATGAACTTGTGTAGGCAGGATAATAAATAACAGAATACTAGATATGAGAATTCTGTGCAGGTAAGCCATCTGATACCAATAGAAATTAATTCCATTATTTAGTAAGCTACTAACTTCTGTCTGAATCATGAAGCTTTTGGATGTTCAAATATATAAGGGACATTTATATGAAATGTTGCTTCTTGATTCCCAATTTCATTCCACAAATACTCTCTAAGAGCTGTTACATTTTACTATATTATTTATTAGGCATTTGAGCTCAATATTCTTATGCTACATCATCTTACATTCTAATGACATGTATATTGTCTAAAGCATCTTATATTTGATCCATTTTGTATGCACAGCTTCTTACATTTATAGATTGACATTTGCATATCTGATCAATTACAAACCGTCAGCACACAGTGCAATACGATACCTTAGTTTAATTCAATTTCACTTTCAATTGGTTCCATCTTTAAATATTAATTTAGGTAAATGTGAGTGCACAATAGCGTAATTACTTCAAGCAAGAACAGATTTAATCTATTTTTAAAACTATAGAAGTAAGATTTATGCATCTACTCTCCAACTATAAAAAATGTATTGAAAATTGCCCTGCATTTGATATTCTTTTTGCATTTCCAAGTTGCTTCGCAAACAACAACAATAAAACAGATAATAAGGGTTTGATACGAAGTTTCATAGACATGTGTGGTTACCTTCCAACCAAGAAAAGCACAATTGAGCTTTTGTCTGAATTTATTTGTGGCAGAGGTCAAAAGATGGTTACAAAAGTGGTCTGGAGCTCATCTCTACATAGATTTAGTCTATATTCCCCTCCCCATAAAAAAGAGTCAACCTTTTAATATTAGATAATGTCACATAAAAGTCAAAATTAGAGATATTGCATACCTGGCTTATATCCCTGCATGACAACAATTCGCTTGGGTTAAGTGGCAGTTTGGGACTTTTTTTTTTTTTAAATGGATGTGGCAGAGTCATTGCAATCTGGTACAGCCCGACTGGGTTTTCTAACACAAGGCTTGCCTTGTAAATACATAATATAGTTACACCTGCATAATTTGGAAGGCATTTCTGTTTTCTGTTCTTCATATTGTGGAAAAACACAGATGAAAAATATTTTTGTGGGGGGAGGGAGGCAGTGGACATCTACGTCAGTGTCAGTTGGGATGCTGTCTGGGAAACACATAATGGAGAAACTTCCAGAAAAGTGGCCCTTGCTCTGTTCATTAACGTTTACAAAATTAAAACTCCGTATGTGTTCTTCAGTATGTTTCCCTGTGTCAAATTGTACCCACACCTCCTCCTATCGCTCCTTCTCCTTCTTTCTTCAGCTCAGGTTGACATGAACTATTGTAATAAAAAGTCAAATCGTTCTGCAAATACTGGGTCATGATTTTCCCTGTAATAGGAAGTGTACTGAAACAAACGAACAAACAAAAAAATACTTTACATTAGGAAAATGCCTGATCTTCCTGAATTATTTTTCCATTTTTCCGTAATTACTACATACTCAAGTAATTTGGGAGGGTGTTCCTAATATTGGATTTTCCATTAAATAGCTATGAGACCCTGAGTAAGTCACACAGCCCCTGAAGTTTTTCATTTTCTGCTAAAAAGGCGACTAACCCGTGATTAAGTGCACAGAGTAAAGAATTTGGATTCTGGCTATACCATTAGTTTTGAGACCTTGAGCAGGACCCCTGCAGCCTTTGGGCCTTGGCATCTGCATCTGTCCCCTGGAGAAGATAACACTGGCCCTTTTCTCACAGGGTTATTTCCACAGATTATGTGAGTTACTACTGTAAAGAACTTAGAACTGGGGTTACTTACATAGAAGTTTCAGTTCTACTTAAAAAAAAAAATACAGAACTTGGTATATAATTTTCTATACCACAAACATAGGTTAATAAATTGGAAATATTATGACGTGGTTATATTGATAATATATGTCAACAATCCTCATATTTTTTTTTCCTAATTCAATTCTACTATCAACTTTTTAAAATCTATACTTAGAAAAGTTACTAAGTATTTTGTATTCTATCTGGGCATCCCAACTTTAAAGAGAGTATTACTTCTTTACTTCTTTAAAACTATTCTTAAGTTCTATACTTAACACAGTTTTAATATGCTTAAATATTAAAATTATTCTTCCAAAATTTTTAATTTGTTGCTTAATTCCAAGGTGATAAAATGTCTAAAAATGTCGAAATGCCTTACTAAAACTCATGACCTAATTTTGTATGGAAATGAAATTTTAAACCAGTAGAGTTCTGTGCTAGAATATTTTATTTTTTTTTCCTGTTTCCAATGAAAATCTATTTTAAACTATACTTCATGAATCATTGAGAATGACTACCAAATGGGACTTAATTCTATAAGAAAAGAAATTATATAGATGCATACAGTGATGGAGGAGGAAGGAAGTATAGAATACATCTGGTCCAATGCCCTCATTTAAAAAAGAAATTTTAAACCAGACAGTTAAAGTTAAAAATATATTCATGAGGCAGAGTCACAGCCAAAACTAGATACAAGTCACCCTGCTCAATGACCATTTGTTATGAACAGTGTTTAATGTGGGCTAGAATGTTAAATAATCCCCAGTCCAAAAACTTAAATGAAGTTTAGAAACTAAGTACACCAGTTCTTTTTTAAATTGCTTCTTTAAAACAGTGAATCCCATTAATTTTGATGTCTTCTCACTTGAAGAGGACTAATATATTTTTTCCAAGTTGAATTGTACTGACCAGTATGTTCAAAGTGTTGGCTGCAGATAATTTTTAGAACTAAATATTTTATAGTCAGATATATCAGCAAATGATTATCAAATAAATTTAAGATTGTGGATATGAGGTATTATTTCCTCTTTCACAACAGTCCAAGGATAACTTTTATCTCATTTAATTCAGAAATCATTCTTCTCATATTTCAAGATGTTTGTAACTGATCTCTCCCTCTCTCTCCCCCGCCCTCTCTCACATATGCACACACACACACACACACACACACACACACACACATACACACACAGAGGAATATACATTTATAGGCGTCTTCATTGTTTAAATCACTTATCTTCATTCTACAGAAATTGAGTTCCATGTGAAGTAGACAGTGGCATTAGACATTTTTTACCATTAGTAATCATTGTTGTATAATGACTTAAAATTATAAATGCAGACCCAAAGAATTTTAAGTGACCCCATAATTTTTTAAAAGACGTTATTTATTTATTTATTTATTTGATTTATTTGAGAAAGAGAGAGAACAGCATGAAAGAGATCAAGCACAGGAGCAGGGAAAAGGTGGGGGGTGGTGCAAGGGGGCAGAAGGAGAGGGAGAGAATCTCAAACAGACGCCAACCTGAGCACCAAGTCAAGGCAGGTGGGGCTCAATCCCACAACCTTGAGATCTGACCTGAGCTAAACTCAAAAGTCAGATGCTTAACCTAGGCACCATTTAAGTGACCCCATAATTTAACTACCTGTTCATTGCCACAGTAGATACCCCACTCCTTCAGATTCTTTACTATCCATGTGTGTGTTTCTGGGTATACCTATGTGTGTCATGTGCCTAATTAGCGAGCAGAATTTGGAAAAATCTAAATCCGTAATATTTTGTTTCTCTTTTTTAAATATGGCATATGTACTTTAAGACTTGAACTACTTTATGGAGGCCAAGTATATATTTTTTCTACATCTTCCCTACACCTAAAGGAGCTGGAGAAAGAACAAGAAAGAAACCCTAAGCCCAGCAGGAGAAGAGAAATCATAAAGATCAGAGCAGAAATCAATGAAATAGAAACCAAAAAAACAATAGAACAAATCAACGAAAGTAGGAGCTGGTTCTTTGAAAGAATTAATGAAATTGATAAACCCCTGGCCCGACTTATCAAAAAGAAAAGAGAAAGGACCCAAATAAATAAAATCATGAATGAAAGAGGAGAGATCACAACTGACACCAAAGAAATACAAACTATTATAAGAACATACTATGAGCAACTCTACGCCAATAAATTTGACAATCTGGAAGAAATGGATGCATTCCTAGAAACATATAAACTACCACAACTGACCCAGGAAGAAATAGAAAGCCTGAACAGACCCATAACCAGTAAGGAGATTGAAACAGTCATTAAAAATCTCCAAACAAACAAAAGCCCAGGGCCAGATGGCTTCCCAGGGGAATTCTACCAAACATTTAAAGAAGAACTAATTCCTATTCTCCTGAAACTGTTCCAAAAAATAGAAATGGAAGGAAAACTTCCAAACTCATTTTATGAGGCCAGCATCACCTTGATCCCAAAACCAGACAAGGATCCCACCAAAAAGGAGAGCTATAGACCGATATCCTTGATGAACACAGATGCGAAAATACTCAACAAAATACTAGCCAATAGGATTCAACAGTACATTAAAAAGATTATTCACCACGACCAAGTGGGATTTATTCCAGGGCTGCAAGGTTGGTTCAACATCCGCAAATCAGTCAATGTGATACAACACATCAATAAAAGAAAGAACAAGAACCATATGATACTCTCAATAGATGCTGAAAAAGCATTTTCTACATCTTCAAATGTTGTTGTGTAGATATTTATGTCTCTCTCTCTTTTTTTTTTAAGATTTTATTCATTTATTTGACAGACAGAGATCACAAGCAGGCAGAGAGGCAGGCAGAGAGAGAGGCGAAGCAGGCTCCCCACTGAGCAGAGAGCCAGATGTGAGGCTCAATCCCAGGACCTTGGGATCATGACCTGAGCCGAAGGCAGAGACCTTAACCCACTGAGCCACCCAGGTGTCCCATTATGTCTCTTAATTTAAACATTTTGGTTAAATTTTTGTAATGCTCTACTTTAAAATTAGTGGGATTTATTTCTCTAAATTTACCTCTAAATACAACTGGCCAAATTCCATGAGTTTTGATGTAGATAACTTCCATTAAAAAAATAATAATAATGTTTTTTCTTATTATAATTTTTATTTAATCATTCACTAATTAGAATGATTTCCACTTATTAATTTATTAAATAGTTTTGTATCCATAGTACTGAAGATTCATTCTCTTAGATGAACATAAAAAGCAGCGAACAAATGCTGACCAAGCAATAATAAAGTCCTGCCCTAGTAGAACTTAATATTCTGATAGGTAAATAGAAAGGATAAAATTTAGTCAAATGAATATAAAATTTGATGACAAGAAGTGATAATACTATGAATAGAAACAAAGCAGAATGAAGACATAAGAACTAATAGGAAGCATTGTACGAAATGGGGTAGTTTCAGATAGCCTTGCTAGTGAGGTAACATTTGAACAAAGACCTAAATAAAGTGAGGGAATGCGAAACGTGTCTCCTATAAATCCCATAGCCAGAAGGAACGAATGCTGTGTCAACCACCTGAACAATCCAGATGAAAACCCTGTCTGTTCCAATGTTCCCTTATGAAATACTAATCAAAGAACCAAACTAAGGCATGCCTGCACTCCTGACTCATCACGGAAAATATAAGAAATCTGTGTTGTTTTTTTGTTTGTTTGTTTTGTTTTGTTTTGTTTTTGCATCACTACATGTGTTTTAACGATTACATAACAATTGGAAACTAACACACATTTTAATACCTGATGGTAGGGTGCAGCTGTAAGAAATACCTCAAAATGTGAGGGTAGAATTAATATCTGACAATAGAGAAGGGCTGGAAATTTGAGAGGCATTATAGAGAACCCCTCTTTCCTTGAATAGATGGTTACCAAAAGTATGACATTGAAGAACACTGCTGATGAGGGCTCAAAAATTAAGTGAGGAATATGTTTCTGGAAACTGACGGAAGGGGTATCTTTGTCTTACAGTGACAGAAGCTGAGCAAAATTGGCTCCTACAATGTATGTGGAAAACAAACCTTGTAAGTGATAAACTTGTTTACCTATGTGAGGAGACTTACAAGGAAACTGTTGAAGGCACCACATGCTTTATGTTGGGTTTTTTGTTTGTTTGTTTGTTTTCCTCATGTTGCATTTGGTAAAATGGGAAAGGAGAGAGATGAATTAAGAAAAAAAGAAAGAGAAAGAAAAAAAGAAAGAAAGAAAGAGAGAAAGAGAGGGAAAGAAAGAAAGAGAGGGAGGGAGGGAGGGAAGGAAGGGGAGGTGGAAGTGGGGCAGGGGGGGAGAAAAAGGAAAGCAGATTTTTGGTGGTTTGGAAACATTCGGTCTTCCCAAATGGTGAAGAACACCAAAATTAAGAAATGCCTCTCAAATGCACAGCAGAAGGAAAAGCTGAGAGTGCAACTGTATAACCTTTTGCTCTTATCTCAGAAAAGATTGAAACGTCAGTCATACAAAAGGCCCTTAAACAAATTGATAATGTGCCTGGTGATCCTTTCAATCTTCTCAATCAGCCTAGGAAGATTGAGAGCCTTGTCCTTCAGCTCTCTGAACAAGAAGTAGAGAGGAATTATCTCAAAAATATCTGTCAGCGTAACTTATGTCTAATGGACTGACCCCTGCCCCCCCCCCCCCCGACCAAATCCACAGGAGATCCATAAGCTTCCTCAGAAAACTATTTCAGCAGGTGTATCACCTGCTTGGACTGAAAGAGACAGAGAAAGACCAAAGGAGGTGGTTGAATCTCAAAAATTCTATTGGCGATCTCAGTTCATTCAGGCCTTTATAACAAAAACACCATAAACCACATGGCTCATGAATAACAAAAACAATATTTTTTATTAATTTCAGAGACTGGAAAGTGTAAGATTAAGGTGCCAGATTAGGTGTCTGTTTCATAGATGCTATTTTGGGCTGTGTCCTGAAGTTCCCCCCTCATGACCTGAGCACTGCTCAAAAGCCCCATTTCCTAATACAATCAGGAGTTAGGATTTCAATATTTAAATGTGGGGAAACACAAGCTTTCCATCCATAAGAGGCAGGACGCAGACTGATAAACCAAAGCAAGGGCAAACACATGCTATCTTTCATGGAAAGGAGGAATGCCTCAGAGAATAAAACCTAGAAACCAGAGGGTGGAGGAAGGAGCCAGGAAGAATGCTTCCTAAGCTTTAAAATCTAACCAAAAAATTCCTAACATTTTCTCAATTAGATCAGAGCTCCTCTTAAACAGGGATCTATTTTTGCTTCTTTTTTTTTTTTAAAGATTTTTTATTTATTTAACAGACAGAGATCACAGGTAGGCAGAGAGGCAGACAGAGAGAAAGGAGGAAGCAGGCTCTCCGCGGAGCCGAGAGCCCGATGTGGGGCTCGATCCCAGGACCCTGGGATCACGACCTGAGCCGAAGGCAGAGGCTTTAACCCACTGAACCACCCAGGTGCCCCTATTTTTGCTTCTTATTTCCCACTTCTTAAGCTGAAGATTTAGAGCCTATATCCTGCACCTGAGCTATCATTGTACAGACAGAGGCCATGGGTCCACAAATAAAAAGGAATTTGGCCCTTAGCTATATTTAATGGATTACACTCAAGGACCTCATCTGATTCAGGGCCTGATTTCAATGATAAGGTTTTGGACTTTGATAATGATGGATAACGGGATGAGATTTGGAGGGACCTTGGGAGGGAGTGAATGTATTTTGTATTTGGCGGGAATGTAATTAAAAAAGAGAGAGATAGAGAGAAAGAGAAAGAAAGAAAGAAAGAAAGAAAGAAAGAAAGAAAGAAAGAAAGAAAGAAAGAAAAAAATAAAAGAAAAGAGAAGAGAAGAGAGGAGAAGAGAAGAGAAGAGAAGAGAAGAGAAGAGAAGAGAAGAGAAGAGAAGAGAAGAGAAGAGAAGAGAAAAGAGACATGAAACATGGCTCTGGATCTCCATCTCTGTACATTTATTCCATGAAATAGCAGGAAAACCACTGGGCCAGATTAGTCCAACTTATTTCATCTCTAAAGTTTACAATTTATTATTCAGAAAGACACATAGGTATTAAAAACAAAACAACAAAGCAAAACCACTTTTATCCAAAAGCTCAATGACTTATCAGAAATACTAGGTTTAATTCCTAATTGTAACATCAACATTATTAAACTATTTAATTCTTAAAACTCCAATGTTGTCTAAACATTTAAAGATAAAAATTCATGTAGAGTGCCTTACTCAAAGAAAGACTAGCATAGAGTAAGTGCTATAGTTTAGGTATTCTAATCATTATTACTGAATGATAAGTTCTATCTATTACTTATTCTGCTTTAGGGTAGAAGTTTCTAATGTTGAAAAATAAGCACAAGATAAAATGAATAGCAAGTTAAGCTAATTCAGAAACCAGAAAATTTTGGCTTCATAATGATTCATGTCATTGAAAAATTTCTCTCCATAAGTGACTCCTAAGAAATCTAATGCTTTATTAGATAATGTAAAAGGCAGTGGTAAAGAAGTAAACTTATATGTGCATGACTGCATGCCTTTATACTTTTCTATTTATGAAAATATTTTTCCAAGCTTCCTGGGACATACCAAAAACCTCCTTCTTCTTTGAGACCTTACCTGGCCACTGTAGAAACTGTTCCCAAAAATTCTCAATCTATTACACTTTTCTCCTCAAGGCATTTATCACTTGCTAAATTATAAGAGAGTCTGCACTGTAGATTTCTTTTCCTCTAATGCTCCTGAGCCCATTAGGACAGAGTTTATTTGGATTCACCTTTGTACAAGGTTTTGTGATTGGGAAGTACACAGAAGTTTGTCAACTTGCTCTACAATCTTCCATAATGACTCAAGCCTAGGGATATTCTCTGTGTTATTTTAATAAAAATAATAATTTTTAATAGGCAAAGGATGTAGTTTCTTTTTTCTTTTCTTTTTTTCTTTCTTTCTTTTTTTTTTCAGATTTTATTTATTTGGCAAAGAGGGGCACAGTGAGATGGAACATAAGCAGGGGGAGTAGGAAAGGGAGAAGCAGGCCTCCTTCAAAGCAAGGAGCGCTATGCAGGGCTCCATCCAGGACCCCAGGATCTTGACTCCAGCCGAAAGCAGCCACCTAATGACTGAGCCACCCAGGTGCCCCAAGGATATAGTTTCTATCCTCTACTTGTTCTATTCTCCAAATCACATAATACCATAGATTTGAAAAGTATGACCTAACCTCTCTGCAATTCCCTTGTATCACTGGTAAAATGGAATTATGTCTTATCTTTTAGAATTAGAAAATCATGAACCAAAAGATCTGTTCCGGTCCCTTGCAGTCTTAGATCTTTGATAAGTGAGGCCTTTTCTGAACTTCACATAGAAGATATGTCTCCTGAAGTAAAAAGTAATTTCTTTGCATTATTCACAAGGGAATTATAAAGATTTGTGGAAAATACAAGCGACCTTCTTTTAATTCTTAACAGGATTTCCATATGGCTTTGTTGTATAAGAATTTTCTTTTTGAAAAAAAAAAAAAGTTGCTTGAAATAAAAAGCAAAATTATGGGATTGGACATGAAAGAAGAACCAACACCCTCTGAGTTTAATTTGAAAGTGAAAATAAGTGCTTGAAATAAAGAAGATGGGGATACGAAAAGGGGAAAAGGCAGACTCATGCCTATAATCAAGGTATATTGAGGTTATATCCCACTTGGGAGGACTACCTGAAAAGTTGACAATTCCCTCTCAGGACAGATGACAGTATTCTTAGGGATGTGTTAACACACTAGACCACATGCTGCTCTTCACTAGCTCTTTATTTTTGTGTGTGATGGTCTTTGATTTGGTTAGATGAATGAGACTTGGGCATTATTTGGTGATAAAGAATTTTGCAGTGTTAAAATGAAGAGATAAATGAGTAAGAGGATCTTATTTATCAGTGTATTTGTATTAGTATTTTATCATTATATTCCCCTTCTTCCATCACCCAGAAAACATTTTCTGCTTTTAAAGAGTTTGTGCAACTATATTAGGCCTGCCCAGATAGTCTCCCTATTTTGAGGTCAACCATATCATATAATATAACTTAATCACAGGAGTGAAGTTTCATCATATTTACTAGTTCTGGCCACAAAGGGAGAGGATAATTCAAGGCCAAGGTCGCTGAAGATCATTCTTAGAATTATGTCTACCAAAATAGGAAAAATAGTTCAAATTTAGCCCAGATTTATAACCTTTTATCCAATGTGAAAAGGAGGCTACCAGTTACCTGTATTATATACTGACAGCTATGTTTAATGGAAAACATAAAAATAATAATGAAAATTTATGCAACATTATTCCACAGATAACACATATGCATGTGCATATGTGTGTATCTATATATACACACACACAGAAATATAATATATATATACACACACAGAAATATTATATATATATATCACACACAGAGAAATATTATATATATATATATATATGTATATATATATATATATATATTCCCAATTTCACATTAGCCCTCCCACAGACAATGGGGCAATTCTCACTATATCTATTTTCTAGAGAAAATAGAGGTAAAGCACAGAGATTTTAAGGAAACTCTCCTCAAGTGCTAACAGTGGAAAATTCTGTATTCAAAGAAAAAACTTGATTCTAAATACATTATGTTTTACTTTACACAGAATGATTTATTGTTGCCAGAATCACCAAACATGATTGTTTTCAGTACTGACAGAGTGAGTGTGTTCTAGTGCCTTATGGTGTGATTTGCAGTGTAACTATATGAGCTACAGATAATGTGAATATTAAATGTGGGATACAGTCCAAGATGAAGTGAGTCATGTTTCCTTGCATCCCTGAGTCAATGATGGTCTTAAATATTTGGGGTGAGACTGTAGGGGTGAGACTATAGCAAAAGAACTCCCAATTCAGCAGGACTCTTCATCACCAGATGACCTGTCTCTCTTTAGGAAGCTTTCCAAATGCTCGAGTTGTGGAAATTAAACTTTCCCCTTTGCTAAATGTCTGGAAGCCTATTCTGACCTACTTAGGTTTCTAAATAGATTTCCCTGGCATTATATATTAGCAGTTGCACTGAAGAGAGAAAAACACCACTTAGGCTCCTCTAACCTGTCCATTGCCAAATTTGTTTCATTTCCCAAGAATTGTGTCTGTCTCTTCTCTTTTGTTTAAGTTAGTTGACTGTTATAATATAGCTTCATTACCAGAGGACTAAGTAAATGAGGTGTCATTATATACAGATCCAGAGGGACATTGAAATAATTTAAGACATTATACCTCCTTCTTCAGGATGATACTTTTAAACAGAAATTTTACCTCTGGCATTTTTCTGCCAAGTTAAAAAAATCAACAACTTCAGTAACTAGTTGGCCTTAATATATTGCTTATAAAAACTTGTACAAGGAATCTCAAAGATGGTCCTTAGGAAAATTCTGCTTAAATAGGTTTTAGACTTAAATAGTTCATGTGTTGTTGATTTTTGAGTTTTGGTATTCTGAGAAAGACAAAATACTTTATAACTCATGTACTTTAGTTTTGGTGGCCTTAGAGTTTCTTACGGAGGATATCTTTCTTTCACATTCAGAGTGTGATTATATAGCACCTTTTCTAAGCGTTCAAGTGTCAAAGTGAAGAGCTCCAAAGGAATTACTAATTATAATATTTTCAAATGGAAAGTTAGCCATAACTAAGAACAATAGAGGCAAAAATAAAGGACAATTTGCAAAAATAAAATATATGATAGAAAGATAACTGGGCAGGTAGATGGTAGATAACAGTTGCTATCTTTTTGCCTTTTCAGCATTCCAAACTTCTTAGAGTTTGCCTGGTAAAAGGATTTTAGATATTTTCCTCCAATTTTGACATTTGGATAAGAAAAGCAAAAGTAGATACCTAGAGAGATGAACTGACTTAATAGAATATTTCTTCCAACTGTGACTTAGAGCATACATGCCTTGCTTACATAAATACCACATTTGAGTCCAACAACCTAGACTTACCTTCTCAAATAAAAGTGAATATACTGGTACAAAAATTCATATCTGTTTATAACATGTTCAGTTTTAAAACAATGAGAGTTATGAATGGTTTCTTAGAATAAATAAGAACACAGAATTTTAACCATTAGAGGAGTTCTTTGAAGACTTCTGACCTTTATGTTTTCCAAAGAATCAGATGGGTATTTGTTGAAAGATAGTATATTAAAAGTTGTCATAAGAGTCTTCCTTTATTCACTTCTTTTTGTATATATAGAGAGAGCATTTCAGGTATATCATTTTACATTATCATTTACTCAATTATTAGCAGGAGGAATTTTGTCAAGGCTCATTAGAAAATGGTAATTACATCTCAGCAAGTTTTATTTTAAAATTTCCAATATGATTCTAGTTTAGTTCCTAAATCAGCTAAACTGCTGATATATTAAACTAAGTTTCTTTAATCCTAACAAAATAATAATAAAATAAAATTGTGGTAGCAATATTGAATTTTTTAAAATGAAAAGAAGTTATTGTTATTGACATTAGCATACATGAAAATATGTCATATTTATTCTGGAACTTTATTAAAACATTATTTTGGACTTTACAGATGTACATATACAGTTTTTTTGGTGAATTTATTACAGACAAATATACTATTTTCTCCAGCTTTGCTATTGAGTCACTAATTATTTTACTTGGTACCTGTCAAATAATATTCATCCGCAATTTTCGGTTTTGTTTCTCAATTTCATTTAGTTTCAAACACCATGTAAATAAGACCAAAGGCAGGAGTTTGATACTTACTTGGCTCCTCACAGATACAAACAGAAATGCTCTCCCTGGAAAATAGTTGCTTTGAAAACTATAATTGAATGAATGTTATTATGTTAAAAAACATATTCAGTAGTATGTATTTCCTGTTTTTTAAAAACATGGAATACATGCCTTATAACAACACAAAAACTTCTTGCATCTTACATTGAAATTATAACTTCTAAATAGTGAAAAGCCGGTAGATCCATAGACAGATATTATTTCTTGTAATAAATTTACTCCAAGGTAAACATCAGATTTTTTTTTCTTTTTTTTTTAAGATTTTATTTATTTATTTGACAGACAGAGATCACAAGTAGGCAGAGAGACAGGCAAAGAGAGAGAGAGGAGGAAGCAGGCTCCCTGCTGAGCAGAGAGCCCCAAGTGGGGCTCGATCCCAGGATCCTGGGATCATGACCCAAGCCAAAGGCAGAGGCTTTAACCCACTGAGCCACCCAGGCACCCTTAGACATGTGATTTTATAGAAGTCATGGAATCTTTCTAAAAATCAATTCCTCACTTAGACTATTGGGCAACCTTACCAGGATCTAAAGGGTCCTGCTAAAATCTGGATAAGCAAGTTTATGTTGATAAAATGGGGAAAAAACTGTCAAAATTTCACTGGCACTTTTTTTTAATTTTCACAAATTCTTCTGAAGATCCAGGCCACTCTCTGACCATCTGAGGCTGCTGTGCTCTAGGCAACGGCTCGGTGACTAGAAGTGACTTCTGTCTCCATATAATCTGAAACATGTAACCTTCTTGGATGATTCAAGAAAGCGCCGGTGGGTCACACATAAACAAGTTATGGACTTTGGAATGCAACAGAGCCTCTCTCCTTAACCAAACTCTAGACAGGATTCCCTGAACTCCTTTTCACCAAGATCTTGACCTTTGGTCTTGTCCTCAAGATCCCAGTTGTAGAAAGAAAGCTGCTAAGTAAGTTTAGTGAGATTCCCCAACTCTCAATACTAATCACCCTTGATATCCAATCAAATTCCTCATCTTTCACGATTTGAGACTAAATATTTATGTCTCCCTAAAATTCTAATTTTGAAGGCTAATCATCAAAATGATGGTATTAAGAACAGCCATGCATGGAAGGTGGTTAGGTCGGGGGGGGGGCAGAACCCTAGTGAATAGATCAGTGCCTTAACAAGAGAGAGTTCCCTTGCCCTTCTCACAATATGAAATTAACAATGAGAAAGGACTTTCTAGAAAGCAAAAAGTGGTCCCTTTCTAGGCACCAGATCTGCAGGCTCCATGATAGTAGAGTCCCTAACCCCAGAACTATGAGTTTAAGGCATTTTATTATAACAGCCCAAATAGACTAAGATACTCAGCATCCCTCCAGGTAAAATATAATCACATTGGCCTTAAGTTGCAGTTCTGCCATCAGAAAGAACTCTTCTTGGTCAATTTGGCAAGAATTTCCTACCCTCTTAATAATTTTCTGTCTACTGGTCCTTCCTGCCTGAATCTTGCTCCTTAACTATAACTCCCCACTTTTCCTCGTTATATTTGGAATTGAGCCTGCTTCAAAAGGTTCAAATAGTGCCTGAGTAAAATCTGTTTTTACTACTTCACCTACCATCCAGCTTTGGTTTTCTTTAAGAGATGGAAATGATATAGGACTCTTCCCCACACATCTCTTTCATCACAGCTAGTCACCCAGTCACACTTATTCAAAGAGGCATGTGGAAAGAAGATGAGGAACACTAGTTGTGAGAACTGATTATATCTACCATATTCCTTTGTCCCTCTGACTTCCTATAATTCCGTTATGCCTTGAAATTTCCTGGGAGGGTGGGGAACAGGGCTATGACAATATTACTAATAATAAAAGCTTGCAATTTTCAGCATTTTAAACATATTTATTTATTTATTTATTTATTTTTTTTAAAGATTTTATTTATTTATTTGACAGAGAGAAATCACAAGTAGACGGAGAGGCAGGAAGAGAGAGAGGAAGGGAAGCAGGCTCCCTGCTGAGCAGAGAGCCCCATGCGGGACTCAATCCCAGGACCCTGAGATCATGACCTGAGCCGAAGGCAGCGGCTTAACCCACTGAGCCACCCAGGCGCCCCGCATTTTAAACATATTTAAATATCTTTTTTCACTGTGTATTCACATACATACACACACAAACCACATTATAATTAGGGATGATAGACATCATTCCTATCACAAATAAACAAATTGAGGCACAGAATAATGAAATAAAAGTATTAAATAACATCTAAAACTTATGCCCATCTGCTCAGAGGCAGAGCAAAGTCTAGAATCTAATTTCCTGAATCCTAATCCAAATTTTTTTTTCTGCAAGACTGTATCAAATATGAATATAAATAACTAGAAAGTCCAAGGAGAACCCACTGTTGATGAAAATCAGCTTGAAAGAATGTTCAGGTATTTGAATGAAAACAAGTAGTTTCACTTATTTTTATTAAAAATATGAACTTGCCCAAACAGAAGTCAATTTCCGTTCATTAACTTCTATCACAAAGTTCAAAGACAGGACAAGAAGATGGGAAGCTCTGTTGTTACCCTAGTCACAGCCCCAGTTAAAATGCATTTTTCCTGAATGCTACTCAAAAGGTCACAAATAAAACCTCTGCACTACACTATGATAATGTGCTAAGCACCCCCAGATAAATCATAACTTATAAAATATTAGGACATAGATGTACTTGGAGAACATCTGGACTAATACCCTCATTTGCACATAAGCTACATGAGATTCTAGGAGATCAATTTTCAACTGCTATTCTACAGTTGATGAAAGATAGACTATACCTAAATCTAAGCTCAAATATTTGCAACATTTAATACAATTGAAGAGGGAATAAGAGACCTATCTGGGGAGGTGGTCTTAGAAATTTTCCAATAGTTAAGTTCATGTAATTTGATTTTTAAAGGTAAACTCGTTGCCACTAATCTTCTCCCATCTCTAAAAAAGTCTTCATATTTCCCTCAGTCATCACAAAAGACACAAATACAATTGCATAGTATTGCTACCGGAAGACCTCTGATAGCTTCTCTTGCTTTTGAGAGAAAGCACCGATTCCGCAGTATTTCATGTTACAGTCTGGCTTCCACTTTCTTCTCTGCCCTCATCTGCAATCCTACAGCCCATAACACAATCACATTAAAGTCACTCATTTCTGCACACATGATGGGATTGTACAATTCCATTCCTTTGCTATTGCTTACTTTTATCCAACTTCCCTGCCTCCTGATCCATCCAAGGTGTATCATTTCACATTCCTCTTCTCGAATGATGCCACCTCAGGAAAGACTCTCCCATCGAGGGTGCATCTGTGCTCTCCTACAGCGTATTGTCACATCATTATTAAACAATTTACCAAACTCTCCTGCAAGTGTCTCTGCTTCATTCATTAGAACCTTGAGAACAGGTAGAATATTCTATGAATTTTACCCCCTTAAGGGATACCAGAATTTCTGACATCTGATAGCTATGTAATATATTTTGTAGAAGAGTTAAGAGGTTAATAAATAAAAACTCCTTGCATTGACATAACATTTACAAATCACAAAACACTGTTCACATTGTGTTGTGTCAATCAAGTTGTATTACCTATTTATAATTCTTATACACAAGAATATGTATGTGGGGGAGATGTCCTTTTGAAAGTCTCATGACTGAAGAATACTGCTGGTAATTGGAAAATGAGGAACATTTAACCAACTCTCTCCATATATCTGTGCCTCCTGGTGACTTATCCAGTTGTGTACGACTCTACTTCTGAATGGCATGACCACAGCTACACAGCAGTAATCTAAACTAGCAGCTAGACACATTCTCTCAAACTGTAGAAAATGAGGATTTTAAGGCTACACACCAATTTCGCTTTGTAAGGTGTTTCACTCATTATGTTCACTGACCTTATTTCCACTGTGTTAGTTTATATTGCTCTCTGCTTGAGGAGTTTAATGAGTGTGTGAATTCCACTGGGCATTCTGATTACAATATCCCTGCATATATGCACCTTTTTATGAGAAAACAGATTACCATGCATCTAAAAAGAAAGTGTTTTTTTGGGTCTTCCATCTGAATTTTACAGTTTTGCTTCAATTATGTGTTTCTCGATGCAAATTATAATATTTGTGACAAATAAACCAGTATGTCAAGAATAAATTCATGTGTTTTATTTTAACCCAGCTAGAAGTAGAAAGAACATGAGAATTTGAGTGAAACAACTAGTTCCACCTCTATTACTTCCATTTTATTTGACATTGGGGAAGTCTCTAACTGCATTTAGCCTCAAGTTTTTTACTAAGTGTAGATACTAATTAGATTCAGATTCTGTCAGAATCAAGAAAAGGGATAGATGTAAGTGTGCCTTTTTATATTCAGGGATATATATAAATTTCATAGAACAAATTATATATGCACATTATCATTGGTTCATGATAAATCCTATTCAGGTGTTGACCTGCTGCCTCTGAATACAGTCAAGGAATATAATTAAGCATATATGACATCTAGTTCTGGTTCTTTAGTCAAGAGTATTAATGGATGACATTGGGCAGATCGCAGTAACTTCAACCACATCTTCTTTCTACATTTAGTATTAACAGATTCTGAGAACTGTCCCTGTTTGGGAGTTATTGGATATGAATACATAACCACTGGTCAAGATAATTCTTTTATCTCTTTTTTCCCCCTTCCTTCTGTAAGTTAAATACCAACACAATTTTGCCTCTATCTGGAACCTACTCTTTGTCATTTATTCTGAGGAATCTGTTAATACCTCCATGATATTTCAGTCAATAGGGAGAAATCATAAATAAAATGCTGACTCAGTTCTAAACTCAAATTCAAGAAATCTGCAATCTAATATGAGGATTAATACCTAAGTACTGCACATTCCTAAATTCATGTCATTTACTAAAAACCTTCTGTTGGCATAGAAGGGCTAAAATATTTATAATTTTAAAATATATATGCAAACTTCAGGTTTCTTCACCATCATGTAAGGAGCTTAGAAGTCACCACTGCATCCTAAGTTAAAAGCTGAACAAACTGAAAAAGTCAGTTCTTCTGAGATGTATCAGAGAAATAAGTTCACAAGGAAAGCTGCTGCACAAAATATTAGGCAGATGGACATAACATAGAATCACAACTCACCAGAGCAGAAACCCAAGAGTAGAGAGCTTATCAAGAACCGAAGCATGAGTAGAAAAACCTGAACTACAATTGACAAATACCTGGAAGCTTACTGTAGACAACTCCGAGTTAAAAACTCCAGGAGGAGCCAAGGAAGGAGGTTTCACATGCTTTTGTGAGTTTTCTTCCAGAAGCTCTACCAGGCCCTCACATTGACTATCAAAGAAAAATTTCCTTATGTTTTGCAGGGTGGGGAAAAGTAACCATTTTTAAATATTCCAGAATATTCTTCTCTTCTAAATAAGCCCCACCCTCAGGAGAAACTATTTCACCAGAGTTTAATCTGCTGGGGTTTTATCTGAGCCTAACATACCTGGTTGGAGGGAAATACCCAACTCCACCACATTCTAGTCATCCTTTCCCACCTGAGGAGAGAAGACTGAGTTCTGGGTACAGGTTAACCAAAAGACACAAAGACCTAATTATGGGATAATCAGAGGCTTCTCCTTCCACACATCTTGGGACAGCATTATTAAATGCCTATTTAGAGCAATTCATTTTACTCACGAGATTATGGATACTTTTCAACAACAACAACAACAATATCCAAGGCATATTAAAAGACAAAAAACAGAAGCACTTAGATGGGTCAGTAGGTTAAGTGTCTGCCTTCAGCTCAGATCATGATCCCAGGATCCTGCCCAAACACTGAGTCACAGATATAGGGAGCTCAGAGAACACTAATTAGGTGAATGTATATGCATATCACTTGCCAACTACAAAAAAACATAAAGAAAAAATCCTGAAAGAAGACAGAGGAAAAAGACAGCTTTCCTGTAGAGAAACAAAGATAAAAATTATATCTGAATTCTCTTCAGAAACCATGCAAGAAGAGAACTGAGTGAAATACTTAAAGTGTTAAGAGAAAAAAAATACCAACCTAGAATTCTGTACCTTGTGGAATTACTATCCAAAATTGAAGGGAAAATAAAGATTGTCTCAGACAAACAAAAACTGAGTGAATTCTTTTCCAGTAGACCTGCCTTGCAAGAAATGTTATTCAGAGAGAAGGACAACGATACATGTCAGAAAATCAGATCTATATAAAAGAAGGAAAAACATCAGAAAGGAACAAAATATGTTTCTTATTCTTAATTAATCTAACAGATAACATTTATTCACAATTATAATAGCAACAATTTATTTGATTACGTGTGTGTTTGTGTGTATATATATATACATACACTTACCTTTAAGTAACGTGAATGCCATCAATTATATAAGGGATGGAAAGGAAGAAATAGGAAAATTTTGTTACTATAAGATATTTGCACTGAAATACTAATATTTGAAAGTGGACTTGAATTCATTGTGAACATACATTGCAAACTCTGGACAACCATTAAAAAGACTTGTAAAAGGAATTATAACAAAAGTAATTATAACTGATGCGTTAAGAAATTAGAGAAAATGGATTAATATAAAATGCTCAATTAAAACACAAAAAGTGGAAATCTGTGGAAGATAGGAACCAAAAAAAGTAGAAAACAGTAACAGATATGATAATTATTAATCCAAATATATCAAGAGTTACTTAATGTTAATGGTTTCTGTATACCAGTTAAAAGAGAAAGATCATCAGAGGAGATTGAAAAACAAGACCTAACTACATGTCATGTACAAGACATCCACTTTAAATAGAAAGACACCTACAAATTAAAAGTAAGGTATAGAAAAAGATATACCATCTTGATTGGATTATTTGTTCTTTGGGTGTTGAATTTGCTAAGTTCTTTATAGATTCTGGACACTAGTCCTTTATCTCAGATGTCGTTTGCAAATATCTTCTCCCATTCTGTCAGTTGTCTTTTGATTTTGTTAACTGTTTCCTTTGCTGTGCAAAAGCTTTTGATCTTGATGAAATCCCAATAGTTCATTTTTGCCCTTGCTTCCCTTGCCTTTGTTCCTAGGAAGATGTTGTTGCGGCTGAGGTCGAAGAGGTTGCTGCCTGTGTTCTCCTCAAGGATTTTGATGGATTCCTTTCGCACATTGAGGTCCTTCATCCATTTTGAGTCTATTTTCGTGTGTGGTGTAAGGAAATGGTCCAATTTCATTTTTCAGTCAGAATGGCTAAAATCAACAAGACAGGAAATGACAGATGCTGGCGAGGATGCAGAGAAAGGGGAACCCTCCTACACTGTTGGTGGGAATGCAAGCTGGTGCAGCCACTCTGGAAAACAGCATGGAGGTTCCTCAAAATGTTGAAAATAGAACTACCCTATGACCCAGCAATTGCACTACTGGGTATTTACCCTAAAGATACAAACGTAGTGATCCAAAGGGGCACGTGCACCCGAATGTTTATAGCAGCAATGTCCACAATAGCCAAACTATGGAAAGAACCTAGATGTCCATCAACAGATGAATGGATCAAGAAGAGGTGGTATATATACACAATGGAATACTATGCAGCCATCAAAAGAAATGAAATCTTGCCATTTGCGACAACATGGATGGAACTAGAGCGTATCATGCTTAGCGAAATAAGTCAAGCAGAGAAAGACAACTATCATATGATCTCCCTGATATGAGGAAGTGGTGATGCAACATGGGGGCTTAAGTGGGTAGGAGAAGAATCAATGAAACAAGATGGAATTGGGAGGGAGACAAACCATAAGTGACTCTTAATCTCACAAAAGAAACTGAGGGTTGCTGGGGGGAGGGGGTTTGGGAGAAGGGGGTGGGATTATGAACATTGGGGAGGGTATGTGCTTTGGTGAGTGCTGTGAAGTGTGTAAACCTGGTGATTCACAGACCTGTACCCCTGGGGATTAAAATATATGTTTATAAAAAATAAAAAAATTTATTAAAAAAAATATGAGAGGCGAAAGCTGAAGGAATTTTAAGGAGACATAGATAAATCCCCCATTATAGATAGAAACTTTAATAACAACTCTCTTTCACAAATGGACAGATAAAACAGGCAGAAGATTAGTAATAGAACAGTTGAACTCAATACCACCCCCAATCAATTGAGTGTAATTGACATCTATAGATGACTTCATCTAGCAAAATCAGCCTACATATTCTTCTCAAGCTCACATGGAATATTCACCAAGAATAGACCCACTCTGAGGGTTAAAACTAACTTTGATAAAATTCAAATTATATAAATAATAAGACATTGTAAATAATACAATGTCTGGAAATCACTAACATAAATATGGGTGGAAAATCCCAAAATACTTAGAGACTAAGCAACAAACTCCCAAATAACCCAAAAGTCAAAGAAAAAACCTCAAGAAAAAGTTAAAAACATTTTGAAATAAATCAAAATAAAAACATGACTTACCAAAATCTATGAGATGGAATAAAAGCACTGAGCACAAAATTTAAGCACTAAGTGAATAAATTGTAAAAGAAGAAAGATCTAAAATTAATAAACTATACTTTCACCCAGGAGAACTAGAGGAAAAAGAACAAATTAAATCGAAAGTAAGCAGAAGAGAAACAATAAAAATTAAAACAGAAGTCTATGAAACTGAAAGCAGGAAATCAATAGAGAGAATCAACAAAACCAAAATTTATTTCTTTGAAAAGTTTCATAAAATCAATAAACCTCTACTCAATATACTTACCAAAAAAAGACAGAACACAGAATTATTAATATCAGAAATGAAAGAGGGAGCATCACTGCAGATCTCACGAACATTAAAAGGATAGTAAAGCAATGTTGTAAAAACTACACACGTAAATTTGAAAACCTACATGAAAATGACCAATTATTTGATAGATAGAATCTGCCAAAATTTACACAAAAAGAAGCAGACAATCTGAAAAGTTTTATATCTATTAAAAAAAATGAGTCAATAATTACTTATTCAAAGTATTTGGAACTTTCCAAAACAGAAAGCAGCAAACCCAGACAGGTTCACTCATGAATTGTACCATATGTTTAAGGATGAAATTATTCCCTACAATCTCTTCCAGGGTATAGAAGCAGAAAGATTATTTGAAGGCCAGTTTGTAAGTTTCTTATGAAACTACACATACTCTTACCATACAATCCAGCAATTCTGTTCTTGGTATGAATCCAAAAGAATTGAAAACTTATGTCTTCACAGAAACCTGCGCATGGATGATTATCTCAGCTTTATTTATAATTGCCAAAAGCTGGAAGCAACCAAAATGTCCTTTAGCAGGTGAATGAATAAATAAACTGTTGTGCGTGCAGAAATGGAACATTATTCAGCATTAAAAATAAATGAGCTGGGGTGCCTGGGTGGCTCAGTGGGTAAAGCCTCTGCTTTGGCTCAGGTCATGATCCCAGGGTCCTAGGATTGAGCCCCACATAGGACTCTCTGCTCAGCAGGGAGTCGGCTTCCTCCTCTCTCTCTGCCTGCCTCTCTGCCTACTTGTGATCTCTCCCTGTCAAATAAATAAATAAAATCTTCTAATAAATAAATAAATAAATGAATGAATAAATAAGCTATTAAGACATAAAAAGATATGGTAGACACTTAAATGCTTATTAATAAGTGAAAGAATCCAATGTGAAAGGGCTTTAAACTGTATGCTTTCCAATGGGTGACATTCTGAAAAGGCAAAATATGGAGAGAGAAATCAGTGATTGTGCTAGGGGAGAGGGAGGAAGAGCCCAGAGGATTTTTAGGGCAGTGAAACTATTTTGCATGTTGCAACAATAGTGGATATGTGCAATTCTACATTGATCAAAGCCCATAGAATATGCAACACTAAAAGTGAAACCTTCTGCAAACTGTGGATGTTGTATGATAATGTGTTGTTGTAGGTTTATTGATTGTAACAAATGTCCTACTGTAGTGCAGAGTATCAGTAGTCGGGGGGTGGTGTGCATATATGGGGACAGGAGGTATATGACAACCCTTTTTGTTGTTGTTGTTTTTTAAGATTGTGTCTTCTTAAAATCTTAGCAGTTACTTTGCTTCTCTTCATCCCCACTGCCACTGCCTTCGTCTAGGCTTTCTTACCTATTCTGTGTATTCCTCCTTGCCTCTTCTTCGCTTTTCCTGACTCCAGTCTGGCTCCTCTCCAGTCACTTCTCCTTCCCGCAACAGAGATCATTTTTAAAAATATAGATATAATAATATCACTTTCCTTTCTAAAAATCTTCAATAGCTGTAGCTTCAATGGCTTCAAAACTTTATTGCTTTGGGCGCCTGGGTGGCTCAGTGGGTTAAGCCGCAGCCTTCAGCTCAGGTCATGATCTCAGGGTCCAAGGATCAAGTCCCGCGTCAGGCTCTCTGCTCAGCAGGGAGCCTGCTTCCTCCTCTCTCTCTGCCTGCCTCTCTGCCTACTTGTGATCTCTCTCTGTCAAATAAATAAATAAAATCTTTAATATAAATACGTAGCATCCCAAGTCCTTTGCAGTGTGGCTTCTGTTACTTCTTGCTTTATCTCCACTATTTTCCATTCTCTTCTTCTCTGTAAAACTATCTCTCACTTCTTTGATTCCAGAAGAACTTTTTGTCAAATAACACTTTATCTCCATTGCTTTATCTTCATTTTTCAAACCTTGGAATTATTTCTACTTCTAGAAATATCTTTACACTAAACCACCCTTCCCATTTGTGCTCATCCTTCAGAGTTGCAGATATAGTAATTAGTACATCTAAGTGTACTAATAGTGCATTGTAGTGCAAATGTAGTGCATCTAAATTGTTTTTCAACCATTTGTTCACTTATTAAATATATTGTACCATGTTCATACCAGGCATTATTCCATGCACAGGAAATATAGCTGTAAACAGACAAAATCCTTGCCCTTATGAAATTTATATTCTGTTCTAGTGAGTGAGATGAATAATAAACAATAAATATAGGATATTTAATTCAATGTCATATACAATTGCCATGAATTAAAATGAGAAGGATAAAAAAGAAAAAAAAATGTCTGGAAGAGAAGAAAACTCTGGTAAGACCTCTCTAAGGAGGGTTACAGGAGAATTACATCATAAACAAGAGCATCAAAACCTCATGCCAGGAGCAGGAACCCTTAGGAAAAGTAGAGGCCAGTATGACTGCCTCTGTGTGCCTCCCAGTGTGACTGGGAGAATTACGATTACAGTCAAAGAAAATTAATTTAAAAAGATATAGAGAAGACCTTAAATATTTGTATCATTAACAACTTCTTTTCCTATAAATGAACTTCAGTCTAAGAACTGTACGTGTTATCACACTGGGTAGCAGGTTCAACCACATTTAGTCAATTATTCAATTCCAGACTCTATTAAGAATTGTTTCCAGTATTAAAAAGGTCAGTGACAAAGAATTTTAAAAACAGAATAATTCAGAAGGCCTAGATGTGTTCTCCAAAATGTGGAAGACAAAAGAAATTTTACTTGGATGTCTGAAAATTCCCAAGGAAAGCAAACTGATTTCCCATAGATCATAGTGGATATGTGGGGATTTTCCATGGAGCCAATTGTAGGCTCTTTGATAGCAGGTCTCTAAGTAATACTGAAAACGCCCCTGTGTAAGAGGGTTTCTTGCTAGGAGTAAGAAAATATCATTTAAAAAAGAGGCTTAAGGTGTCATCATGTATAAAATAGGCATAGATCAATGGTGGGGTTGGAGGAATTCAGGAGGAAGCATTGCTTATGTCAAGGAACTGAAAGCAGAGGTCCCCAGTGATATTCGAGGGTAAGAGAACCTCTGAAGAATGCCATAAAATTTATTTTCCATGTGAAAAAGAAAGAGCAGCATAATGCCAGATTAGTACCGCTCCAGTGCAAGTACACAACTCCCAGAATGAGAGTACAATACAATTCTATTTATGTATTTATTTAGGCTCCCACAATCCCTTTAAAATTTATTCATAGGGGTAATCTCCATGGCATGGTTGGAAACTTTGCAATGCTTCCCGACCTCTTAGGTAACAGACAATGCTATTCCCTCTATGTAGTACAAATAGAGTCTCCATTCTAAAATTAGATTATATTTTTGAAGATGGTAATCCATAATTATTTAATTATAAGAAATCTCCTAGTATAAGCACACATCTTCCTCCTCATGTCCTGAAATTGGCAGGTCTTTGGCCTCTCCCTGGTTACACTATCTCTTCTAGTAGATAGGGAAGGGATAAGGTGTAGATTGCATGGCTGTCTGAACTCTGGATCTGTGAATGGTTAAGACAGCTTCTATCTCCTAGTTCCTTTAGAAATTCCCATCTCTGGGCTTCTCTTACTCTTGTCATGATCAGATGTATCACCTTCATTCCTCAATAATTCAGCATTTACTATGTGGGGTGTGGTCTCTTCCCTTCTTCCATTGACTCTTTTGGAAAGGACACTAGACAATAATTGTATACTAGCTTTCTTGCACGCTCACCTCTCACACACATTTCCTGGCTGAACTCACGTATTTGTTGGCACAAAAAATTCTGGGAGGACAAACCCATCTCAATCAGCTTGTATTTTGCCTTTATGTGTTTACAGAAGTTGTCAGTACTCAATTCAAATTCAGAAAATCAAATCATGTTCTCTGAAGAAAATAAAAAGATATCTTAGAGAAGAGAGGAGATAAAATAAACTTTGGGAAACTTGATAAAAGTACAAAAATTGCTATCTGCTGTATCAGCATCTCAAATAAGGGGCGAAGTATCTAAAATTTTTAATGTATTTCCCTCAGATTATTTTCATCCACTCCAGAGTTTGAGTGATATTAGCTTTTTCTTCTTTAATTCAGTCATCCTTTCATTTGTCAACAATTTTAAGACATATAACACCAATTGTTAAAATCAATTTAATGAAAGTAGGGCATGTACTTTGCTATAAGTTTTTCCTACATTACATATTTTTCTCCATATGTTGTTTTGCATTATGAAAGTTAATAGATGTAATCAAATGTAACAATTTTTTGTTGTTGTTGTTGTTGTTATTGTTGTTAAAGAGGAAAAGCCATGACATTGGTTTGCAATGTACTTAAGTGCATCCCAGATCAAATCTGAAACTGGCCACTGAAAGTGGAGGGCGGGGAGAGACCAAAGAATGAGGCAGGCCACTCCTGGTTGGTAGGTGCTGGTTTGATACAAGAGAACTTACATATGAGTTTTATCTTGGGTGGGCACAAGATGAGAAGATCCACATATCACCTACCAATTCTTGAAAGTTTATATAGAGGTCTCCACCAGATTTAGTCACATATACCCTCCAGATGGTCGCAGCATCACATTACTATCTCAAGGTTATATTGTTGAGCAGTCATTGGATAAGGCAAGCAGAACTTATATTCCAAGGACAGAAGAGGGGATGAGGAGACTTCAGTTATCCTGGTGCCTCTCATGGGTTTACAAGCTGTCATATCTTCTTGATGACCTCCCCCAATACATGACTCCTGGAGAATATGGCATCAGAGCTATCTGTACCTTTCATCAAATTGTCCCTCAAGTCTACTGGTAGTTACACTTGTACCCCTGTAGAAAATAGCCTTGTAAGCAGGTGAAGTGCTCCCTGAACAGATGAGCTTAAATAAAGCTATCCAAGACACTACTGAGCAGGATGAGATGTATTAGTGGATTTCAATCAATAAATCCAGATGAGATATTATCCTCCTGGAAACCTAAGAAGATAGTCACTATTAAAATACTTCTCAATATACACTTATCCCATGTATTATATATGTGGGCATAAGAAAGGAGAAAATATAAAGATCTATTATGCTTTTTCCTAAAATAATACTTAAAATTCTCACTACAAAATATGGTGTGAACCAAGTGGTTTCTTCTGATGTTCCATCTCCTGGTACTGAGCACTTTCTGTAGTTAGTCATCTAGGCAAGTAATGAAGCCAAAAGAAGAGTATTATCACTATCATAAAATTACTTGCTTCCAGTGGGTAGAGGCCTGCCTCATTGTAGCTTGCTACAATATTTACTGTTTTCTTAAAAAGTGCTGCACATTTGGACCTGGGTTCCTCATTTGTGATGCAAACCCACTGAATGAGTAGTGTCCACCTGGACTCATTGTCTTGTCCTGGTGAGACTTGTAGGCAAATGAAACCAATACAAATATGATGATACATTTATTGCCTGCTGTCCTGTGGTTAATAAATTCCTTTGTCTCTGACCCAGAGGTCTCGTATTATCTCTCAGGAGCCATGAAACTATGAACTAACTTTAAGTTTAGTAGGGTAAAATCTTGGACACTTTATCGTCCTTGATATACTCCTTAGCCAGTCTTAATCATGGGCTATTTTCATAATGAAGTGGAACATTTTGAGTTTACTTCTCAGTAAAACCAGAAAAATACCAACTGTCATATAGTGCTTAAGCAATGTACTAGCTTTCTATTACTGCTGGAACAAATTACCACAAGTTTATGGTGGCTTAAAAGAACATAAATTTATAATCTCATACTTCAGGAGGTCAAAAATCCAAAATCAGTCTCACTAGACTACAGTCAAGACATTGGCACCTTGGAGGCTCTTGAAGAGAATTTGTTTCTTTCCCCTTTCCAGTTCCTGGGAGACATCTGCCAGCCTTTTCTCATCCAGGACCCTTCATCCTAAAGGGATCACTCCAGCCTCTGTTTTTGTGGCCATAGTTCCTTCTCATTCTGACTGTCTTTCTTTTGTAAGAACCCTTGTGATTATACACTTGGATAATGTAGGTTAACCCACCTGTTTCAATTTTCATAACTTAATCACATTTCCAAGTCCCTTTCCCATGTATAATATCATCTTCACAGGTTTTATGGCTTAGGATATGGTCATCCTTGAAAGGCCATTATTTGGTCTACCGTGAGGGGTTTAAAGATGCTAAGAAGACCAGCAAAGGCCCAAAGTTGCTCATACAGGGAGTAACTTCAGAGGAAATCTTTAGGGGATTCGCAGACCTGTCTCCAAAGGCCTGAGGATCCAAAAATAAATAAACCTTTATATATGGGGATTCTCAGAACATAATTAGGATTTAGTTGGACCATAATCACACATGAAGGCAATTGTGACATTCTTCTTAGAGCAATAATGATGGAATAGACATGTGATCAAAAGGAAAGGATTTGAGGGGTGCCTGGGTGGCTCAGTGGGTTAAGCCTCTGCCTTTGGCTCGGGTCATGATCTCAGGGTCCTGGGATCAAGCCCCGCATTGGGCTCTCCGCTCACTCGGGAGCCTGCTTCCTCCTTGCTCTCTGCCTGCCTCTCTGCCTACTTGTGCTCTCTGTCAAATAAATAAATAAAATCTTTTTAAAAAATTTTTAAAAAAGAAAGGAAAGGATTTGAATTCTATCTACATTATTACCTGTGTGTTTTCAAAAAATCTATGTAACCTAACCTAATTGATTCATTCATTAAAAGGTAACAATACATCTATCTAGTTGAATTTTATGGGAATTTACTGGGTAAAACATATTATTAATTACAATGTTATACACATATATAATTTGTATCATGGTACTTGTATATTATAATTTTTAAAATATTTTAATTTAGTGTATTTGAATATATTTCTGTTATACATTACATTGTTATAGAAAGATCCAATATTGTAAATTACCTGTCAATACCTAATTGGATAGCATTTTTGAATATATTCTTTAATTTAAAAATTATTACTTTTTAACTCATATTTGTATTGTGGTAACAATTTTCTTCATTTTTTTCAGGTTTTTATTTCTACTGTAGTTAGTTAACATATATAGTAAAATTGGTTTCAGGTATAATTTTGCTTGTTTTTTAAAAAATCCCTATATTGAGGAACACCTTGATGGCTCAAGGTTGGTTAAACACCCACCTGTGGCTCAGGTCATGGTCCCAAGGTCCTGGGATCAAGCCCCACATCAGGCTCCCTGCACAGCAGAGAATCCGCTTCTCTATCTCCCTCTGCTTCTCCCTTCACTCATGCTCTCTATCGCCCTCTCTCCTCTCTCTCTCAAATAAATAAATGAAATCTTTTATTTTAACTCCTATATTGAATAAAAAAAATTAAAAATTAAATAAAATTAAAATTAAATTAATTTTTAAAAATTATTTATTTGACAGAGATCACAAGTAGGCAGAGAGGCAGGCAGAAAGAGGAGGAAGCAGGCTCCCTGCTGAGCAGAGAGCCCTATGTGGGGCTTGATCCCAGGACGCTGAGATCATGACCCAAGCTGAAGGCAGAGGCTTTAACCCACTGAGCCACTCAGGCACCCCTCCTATATTGAATTTTAATAAAAATGTTTTATAGGATTTTGAGAATCTATTTAGAAGACAGTAAAATAAAGCATTATACACAAACAGTATTTGCAGACTCCTCACATTCCATAGCCTGAATAGTTGTGTCCCTCTCAAAATTCATTGTTGAACTCCTAAGTCCTAGTGTGATCGTATTAGGAGGTGGGGACTTTGGGTCATGATTAGGTCATGAAGACAGAGTCCTCACAAATGAAATTAGTCCCCTTGTAAAAGAGACCCCATTTGTAAGAGTCCTCATAAATGAAATTAGACCCTTTGTGAAAGAAACCCCAAAGAGCTCTCTTATCCCTTCCACCATGTGAAGAGGTAACAAAAATATAGTTATCTATGAAGCAGAAAGTAGGTCTCACCAGACACTATATCTGCCAGTGCTTTAATTTTGGATTTCCCAGGCTTTGGTATACTCAGAAACATGTTTCTATTGTTTATAAGCCACCGGTCTATGGTATTTTTGTTATAGTCATCTGAATGGACTATGATACCACACTTCTGAATATAAATGAGAGAATAATTACAAGTGTATAGAGATTTGTAAGAAATCTATGAATTTATATATCACTTTAGGAAATTTAAAAATGTCTTCCTCTTCAGCCTTATATTTTACGTTTTTTTAAATGCCTACCTGGATCATTCCTATACAAGGAAGTTCACAACTAGAAGAAATTATATATATATATATAATATATGTATATTATATATATAATTTATATATTATATATATTAGATCTAATTGAACAGTGAAAAAATAATACAGTGCCATTAATAATCAGTTTTTAAATGCATATCATATGTATAGATATAATAAAAACATATTATGTATACTATTCCTTTTTAAATTCTGAACAACCCTCTTTAATTTCTTTTTAAAGTAAAGAAGCTTCAATTCATGGAAGTCAAGTAACCTTCTCCATATCATCAAACGTAGGGAAAATAGAATGAAATTTTCAAAAAGACTTTCCAAAAAACTGTAAAGAGAAATATATGGCGTAAGCTTTGCAAGGAGGAGGTTGTATTTGAACTAGGTCATAAGAGATATAAAAGATTTTGGTTAGTAGGAAGTTGATAGACTTTTAGCTAAGGAACTGAATTGTATATAAAGTATCCAATAGTTTCTCAAAATTAAAGTGGAGGCTATAAATGAAGGAGACTTTTAAGACAGAATAATTTGAAAAGTGACCTGATCACACAGTTTGTTGGGGAAAAATTCTTCTAGTTACATGCAATCATTGAATTTACATTCTTCAGTGGGCTATGCCAAATAAGTACATATTATGTTCTGATTTAAAAAAAAATATATCAAAAATAAAAGTGCCAGAGAACTCTCAATATGTTATCCATTTAAAGACATTAATAAAGATAACTAATTCTTTGAATGAGCTGGACAAAATAGATTATGAGCAAAAAACTACTTTCTTTTTTACCATTGCTTTTTTTTAACTTATTCTGTTGACTGGTTTCTAAACATGAATGAAATCTAGCTCAAACCTTGCAGCTTACATGATCACCTTTAAATATGAGTAATCTTATTTGCTCAGACAGTAAAAGTTCAGGAAGTCCAAGACTCAATTCCTTCTACCTCCAGGTTGAACCTGACTCAGGTCTAGAAGTGCATGGTATAAAGAGGGCATTTCCAATCTTATTCTGTTTTCCCCATATTCTTTCCTCCTTATTCATTAGCTGTTCTTTGTTCTACAAGGTTGATCTTTATTTATTTTTTTAATTGAAGTGTAATTGCCATGACATTATTATATTATTTTCAGGTGTAGAGTGTAACAATTCAACAACTCTGTACATTACTCATCAAGATGAGTATACTTTCCATCCCCTTTAGCTATTTCACCCCTTCCCCCACCCCCAATAGCCAAAATAACCTCGAGAAAGAACAGCAAAGCTGGAAGTATCACAATCCCAGATTTGAAGTTAAACTACAAAGATTTAGTAATCAGAACAACATGTTACTAGCACAAAAATAGACACATAAATCAATGGAACAGAATAGAAAGCCCAGAACTAGACCCATGCTTACATGGTCAGTTGATCTTTGTTTATTTTTGAGGTGTGGGGAAGTGAGGATTTAAGAGCAAAGGGCAAGATTTAGGATGTGAGTGTGTTTATAATAAGATACAGGCAGTAGAATGCCTCAGATATGGAAGATTTTTAGATGTAGTCTACCCCCACCCCTGACATAGGAGTTATTTTGTGTGGTCTCAAAAGTATTTACCATCTGCATTTCCTTGATGTAAGATATATCTCCTCTAGAATTCCTGACCTCTGACCTCCATCGATCTACATCTCTGTCCTTGGATCTAGTGTTTAAGACCACACAGATTCTTTATCCTGGAAATACCTCATCCCTCTGTTCAGGTCGTTGCAGAAGACTTTCTTTCATAATTCTAGCCTCCCAGAGGCTACATGTGTCCTCCAGTAATCATTTACTTTCGACTTCATTGGTGGCATGTGAAGTTCTCCACCTCTATTTCTGTACTTGTCCTGCTTTGGGGGGCTGCTCCAGGCTCACTCCTGCTTTTAGTTTTTTGTTGTTGCTGCTTTGTTTTGCTTTGTTTTGTTTTTCCCCCATATGCAAGTAAAGTACTGGTTCTATGCCCACTAAACTCTGTGAAATCTGCCAAATAATACAAATGCAAGTTGTTAGAGAACAGAGAAATCAATGCCACTTACGGAAATCAAAACGCTCAGAGAGAGTGGTATGTGAAATTGATTGAATTTGTACAAAAGAGCCTGAATAGCAATGGTATGCTAGGTCAGAAAGCTTTTGCTGGCTTTAAGAATTTGAGCTTTATAATTAGGTAGCCTTAGGTTTGAATTTAATTTCTGGGGTATATCGCCTGGTTGAGTCTGAATCAGACACTTCAATTGTATTAACTTTCCTATGTTTTCTGTAAAAGCTATGTATTTCTTAAGGTTATTATAAATTAAAAATTATTTAAGGTAAGGAAGGACTTAATAACTAGTTTATTATAAATAGTCAATAAATTATAGCTTAAGAGGTGTCTGGGTGGCTGAATTCGTTAAGTGTCTGGTTTCCGCTCAAGTCATGATCCTGGGCTCAGGGGATCAAACCTCCCCATCTCCCAGCTGGGCTCCGTACTCAGCAGATGTTTGCTTCTCCCTCTCTTTCTGCCCTTCCCCTCTCTCTCCCCTGCAACTCATGCACAATCTCTCTCTCCTGTTCCTTCTTTCTTTCAGATAAATAATAAATAAATAAATAAATCTTAAAAAAAAAATAATAATAATAATAAATAAATAATAGCTTAAAATAAATACAGTAGAGATTATAGAGTTAGGGTTTTCTTTTAATATTTTATTTATTTGAGAGAGAGCATGTGATATGGGGCTTGATCCCACCACCCTGAGATCATGTCCTGAGCTGGAACAGTAAGGCATTCAACTGACTGACCCACTCAGGAGCCCCTGGAGTTAGGATTTTTAATTCATGTATGGATATGAAGAAATAGAAAACAAATATAATTTAATAGTGAGAGTTACGTTTGAATGGGAACCATGAGTTCATCTTCACATTCGAAGTGCTCTCATATTACTTTGTACATTACATTTTAATTATCTGGGCACTCACTAATCTTCTCTAAATAATTATAGGCTCTTTAAATCAGAAATAGCATCTTCCTCATCCTTTTATGCCTTGGCACTGACACATAGCCATCTTTAAAAGGAATTTCCTGAATGAATACATTAAGGTGTTATGAAATAATTGTTCTTAGAAATTAAATATTGGCATAATTACCAATAATAGATATTGAGAAAAAATTAAATAATTAAAGTGGTTAATTGCCAAAAGTGGCCTACTGTTTGAATGCAGAACAAATTCAGTGGGATAAAGATGACAAATTAGAAAATTATTTTTCTAGATGTGACTCATAGTGACAGGATCCCAGACCAAGTGACAACATTGAATGTAAATAAGCATCCAAGAGTTACTGTGGAGAGTCATGCATGATGAAGCGAATATAGAATAAAAAGAAAAATTAAAATGGGAAGTCCTACTTCTGAAGGAAAGTAGAGACATATCTGGAACATAAATGTGGGACTTAAGAAGCAAATTGACCTAGGAATAAAAAAAATCCATATTGATATTTGGATTTTGAGACAACATACAGGCATTTAAGTATGAATTTGTTTTTCCAAATTTTGAAATATAGACTTAGAGAATTAATTAAAATAAAAATCAACATGCAGAGTTATTACTGAAAAAGTGGCAGCTGTGATGCGAGTTTAGATTACTTGGGGAGAATTATATAAAGTGCGTTTTCTTTTTTTTTTTTTTCAATTTTTTTTCAATTTTTAATTTTTTTATAAACATATATTTTTATCCCCAGGGGTACAGGTCTGTGAATCACCAGGTTTACACACTTCACAGCACTCACCAAAGTACATACTCTCCCCAATGTCCATAATCCCACCCCCTTCTCCCAAACTCCCTCCCCCCAGCAACCCTCAGTTTCTTTTGTGAGATTAAGAGTCACTTATGGTTTGTCTCCCTCCCAATTCCATCTTGTTTCATTGATTCTTCTTCTACCCACTTAAGCCCCCATGTTGCATCACCACTTCCTCATATCAGGGAGATCATATGATAGTTGTCTTTCTCTGCTTGACTTATTTCGCTAAGCATGATACGCTCTAGTTCCATCCATGTTGTCGCAAATGGCAAGATTTCATTTCTTTTGATGGCTGCATAGTATTCCATTGTGTATATATACCACCTCTTCTTGATCCATTCATCTGTTGATGGACATCTAGGTTCTTTCCATAGTTTGGCTATTGTGGACATTGCTGCTATAAACATTCGGGTGCACGTGCCCCTTTGGATCACTACGTTTGTATCTTTAGGGTAAATACCTAGTAGTGCAATTGCTGGGTCATAGGGCAGTTTTCAAAAGCAGACAATCAACAGTAACTCTGCATTTTGGTTAGACTTAGTGACTAGGAATGTTACCATTTACTGATAGTGCGGTTCATGCCCACTAAGAGAGAAACTAGGCTTTGGAAAAGAAAAGGAATTTGCCTTAAATCATACCACTAGTAAATGCTACCAAACGGAGCATCCAGGAATCAGCCTCATTCTATCTCAAATTCTCCTCTTCCCTACCAGGTAGGGCAAAGGCAACGTATATGAAATAGACAAAGAAGGAAGGTAAATTCAGGTTTTAATGGAGATGAATGTTTTAAGAGTATATTATTAAATACAGGGCTGACCTAGGAAGAAAAAGTTGAGGATGGTCAAAATAAAATGTGATAAAATGACCAAGCTGTCCAAACTGTCCTTGAATGGCCATTGAAAAACTCCTGGAGCTCTGCTTTCTGGCCATTACTAAATAACACTTTGTTACCCACATCTTTATTAATGATTAAAGGCTTCAGGTCTTATAAACAGTCTTCTCCAACTGTACTTCTAGCAAATTCATCCTGAGGGATTTCCATAGCCCTGCACACGGAGGGCTCATGTAACTGACAAGGTAACGACAGGGGCAATTTTTAACCGTTAAAAGATGGCTGTATTTGATCTTTCCCAGTGCTGATTTCAGCAAAAGAAGGGGAAATGTTCATTATGTCAAAAAGAATGTAAAACACAAAATATGATGCCAGTTTCTGAGACTTTTCCATCCAAATCCTCTCCTACCCAATGACAGGAATATGTCAAAATTATAGTCAGGGAAAACGAAGTAAATGTTGGTTGATCTCAAGCTAAGAAAGTAGTTACTGTTAACAATTTTTGCAATTTTACAAATCCCCATTTATGTACAGCAGTACATGATTTTATATTAGCCAGAAAAGATGACAGGGAAAGGGGTAATATTCACTGCAATAAAAATGATCTTTGCTTCTATGAGGCAGGTTTTATTCTTTGATTTTCAATTTGATTCAATGCTCAACCTAATGAAAATGTTACAGCAAATAAAATGCATTTCCATTGCACAATCATTTGTGATTTTGTTTAGACTAGCTGTGAATAACTCTGGTTTTTTCCTAAATGAAGTTATTTAGTTGTCTCATATCAAACCGTTTGCTTTGTAGCAAACAACAGAAGAGAAGAGGTTAATTTAAAACAGCATTAAGGCAAAAATATCAACAAGGGAAAATGCAAGGTTTAGTCAAAATAGACAATTGAGAACAAATGGCAAGGAGCAAAATACACTAATTGAAAACCAGGCAGGACATTTTTCCCTTTCTTTCTTTTTTAGTGCACTGATTTAAAAAAGTCGTTAATTAGTACACATCATCAGATCTACTCCACACTGGGAGTTTAACCTTATAATTTTGTCATTTTTCAGAGAAGTTGGGTGTTTAATGAAAACACCATTAAGTTATAAATCCATAATGATGTGTTTTGTCGATAAACCGGAGACTACTCAAAACATTCCTTTGTAAATTTTGCATATTTCCAGCATTTATCTACCACTTCATGTTTACCAAGTGCTTTATTCTTGTTCAAGAATCTATTTTTCAAAATCATATGTAAATATTTTTTAAAGGCTATTAGAACACACAATGGTGACAGTTCTTAAGTTTTCTTTAACAGTTGATATTATTTACATTATTTAACTGTTTCTCTCAATTTTATAGGTAAGTAATCCAGAACTCTCTGATTCAAAAGTTAATTATCCATTGTCTGCTCTGTGAATGTACATGCTAGGTCTTTATCTTTTCAAGGACTTTTATAACCTCCTGTAGGAAGCCGATTTCTCATCACCTGTGTTACAATAAAATAACGCAGTTGAAACTTAGCTAGGTACTTAAACCTACATTGCTGCAGTGTTTCTTCAACCTTAGCCTCCGGCATTCATGACCACATTCCAAATATTCTCAACTCATAACCATGTAGGGATGAGTTGGCTGCATGTGGATGACTCACATAATAAGAGACGTTATTGGTTGATTAGTTGTGTATCCTGCATCAGACATTGTGCTGAGTGTGCTTATCAAGTACTCACCCTTTAGAGATTGATAATAACTTTATAAGGCAGCTGTTATAATGACTTCCTATTTTCCAATGAGAAAACTGGGTTTTCGAGCGTCTAAATAACTTGCCAAACATTATATAAGTAAATGAACTGGAGCTGGTATTCACCCTCAGATAGCTTGAATCCAGACCCCTCTGTTTTCCCCTAGTGAAATATACTTCCTCCCCATCACACTGGGGATTTGGAAGAACTCACTATTTAGACAAGCTATTCTATTTAGTCATCCTTCTACCTCCCTAATTATAATAAAGAGGACAAGCAGAGCCAGGATTTGCTCCATGAGGTGGAAAGAATAATTTCCCACCTACATCTGTCCATTGGGATTATCTCACTTTGGCTCCTGAGGCGCCTAAGCCAACAAAAATAAATAAATAAATAAATAAATAAATACATAATAAATAAAATAATCCAAGCAGAACAGTTTCAGCTTTGCCCAGCTTGTGTATTTAGTCAGGAGGGCAGCTGTTCCTGTGATGGCCAGATTCTCTGGGGATGCCTTGGCTGTGACTATCCATATGATTATGATTGCAGATTGCCGCTTGGCAAAGAGAAAGCATATTCTGACCAGGGCAAGTGAAGGAGAGAGGGGTCATGCATTCAGAGTATTGGGAAATTATGAATTTTTCAGAGTTATTATTTCAGAGTTGGAAGGGCTCTTAAAGTTTACTATCCCTTTACATCAACAGCGTCTGACCCAATTCAATTAGATCATCACGATTCTCATCACAGTTGAAAGAGGAGAAATGTTAAATGAGCTGGTACGAATATTCTAATTATTTGAGCTGTAATATCATATTGTCTTTTGTGATCTCACTGCTGTATGTTGCAAAGGTTGGGAGTGGAGTGGCAATATATTGCATAGAAAGCTACACATGGATCATGTGAAGACAGCACTGACCCAGGTGTATCTTCTCAGTTGGTGTTCTTACTTTCTCTAGCCTCATTCGCTGACTGATTCTTACCTTCTGAATCACTCCAATCTAGGTACCTAACCAACCCTGACAGATCTGGCAGCATTATTTCAAGCTGAATTACTGCTTCATTGCATTGGTGTGGGTCACAGACACTGACAACCCAACAAAGTTACAGTTTCCATTCTTATTTTCCCCCTTGCCAAATTTTACTCCCTTGCCAGGGGTTCACCCCTGTCCTGTCATTTTCACTCAGACTTTCAAACTGGGCTTGTGTTTTGTTTACTTCTACTTCATGAGTTTTTCCACATTAGGTTTGAGTCCTTCCTTAAGTCCCAGGGCAATTGACTAGGTCATCCACCAGAAGTTCAACTTCTAGGAGTTGAACTGTTAAATTCTAATTCCCATGTTACTACTAGTGATACTGATTTAACTTAAATGGACCTATTACACCACGACTCTCACTTAAAATAATTAATGCTTCCACAATATTCTACTTGCCATCTTTGAGCACTTAAATAGTGCAACAAGATCCAATTGGGCAACAGATCCTCCTTGTGACCTGGACTAATGTTCTCACACACATGAGGCCCTTCATGATGGCAGACTGTTTTCCTAGGTCTGGTCCTACATTCTTTTTGTTCCTGATTATCTGCTATTTAGGTTTCAACATACTTCTTCGTTGCTCTTCTTACAAATTGGTAGGAGGCATTTTTTTATTCTTCTTCTTTAACTACAAAGAGTTTTTTTAAAAATCTTCTCCTGGACCTAAAAGAAGGACTCAACCTCAGGGAAAAAAAATAAATAAATAAAAATAAAAATAAAACATGGTATGCCAAGTTGTAATACCCACACAAATTATGACAGCAATAAGTCTTTTATTTTGAAATATATTTCCAATATTTTGGAATAATCTCCTTTTTATCTTAAGGAAAATCCTTAATCTTATCAGCCAAAAGGTTTTAATACATGGCTTTTAAGCCCTTGGTTTTATCCAGAAAATAATCTATTTAGAAATAAAAGTGGCATTAGGAAAGTGGTTGAAGAGGCTTGCCTGAACTTTCCGTAGTGCATCAGTCTCTGTACACTTAAAGAAATGAACCATCTTTAAATAGTCTAATGGCTTTTAGAGGCACTCTAATAAAACAACACTTCCTTTCAGTTATTTGATGCACTAAATGTGTTTCTGGTCCACCAGTTTCATGTTAAGTGGGCCTTTCTCCTAAATTGTTTTTCTATTTGCATATATATTTTTACAGCTATGGATATATGGTACATTTTATACAATTAAAGGAAACTGTTCTTAAATCCAGAAAGTTCACATGTATGAAGTGTAGCTCCCAGAAAACCCATAATATACTTTTCCAAACTGTTTTTCTCACTCAGGGTTTCTGTTTATTTCAAATGGTCTTTGTTTTTATTACTTGAATTCTGTGCTTATATGGGTTAATCTCAGAAGTTCACTTATATGCTTATCATTAATAGTTACTCTTTAATGAATATTTTATTAATGGCTGATACTATTCTAAGTATTTTCATGTACTAATTTATCTAATACTCCCAGGAAACCATTACAGTGGGTATTATGGTTATTCTCATTTGATAGGTTTAAGAAGGAAAGAGAAGTTAAATAGTGCATAGTTGCAAATTATATACCAGAGATTGTGCAAGTGAGAGAGCCAGGAACTAAACCCTGTCCTCAGATTAGACCTTCTAGTGTTACTTCTTGCTCCATCCTGTCTTAGTTCTTCAGAGAAACTTAATAACTCATGCAAATCACCTTAAGTAGGATTTTAACCCAACTCTTTTAACTCCAATTCTAGCATCATGTCTATTTTACCTTCAGAATATATGTTCTTTTTGATATGGTGGTATAATTGGGCATTGTAAAATAGTTTTGTCAAGAAGAGTATCAAGATATCTTTTTCTAACATTTCTCCCTCACCACCACTGTTGATGTGCCCAGTTGGAGAAACCACTTGGAAACATTTTTGTTAATCTAGAACCTCTGCATTCGGATAAATGTATCTGGATTGGGGCGGGGGTAGAAAGTTCTTTTCTGCCTTGTGTGGTGTTCTGCATTGGCTTCTCCTTGCTAGTACGTAATGTGGACACTTGAAGTAAATGGGCAGATAGCCTATGCTTCAGATCTAGTTAAAAACAGAGATGAATGTGAAAACAAATGAAGGTCTTTCTTACTTATTAAAAAAAAAAAAAAAAAAACTAGAGCATGAGTCTCAGCACCCAAAGCAAAATTCAACCCCAGCCATCTATCCTATCACACTGGAGACACTAGCCATGTTACAGTTATTATATATTTACACGTCTAGTGTATATTAGCAATTGTATCAAGCACAAAGGTTAAAAAGAGAAAAATAAACAGGACGTGGATTTTATTATGCTTTCAAGTATGGTATAAAGGAAAAAAATAATGCAAGTTTGAAGTAAGGTACCCTGTCCCCTGGCAGAGAGCAAGAAAAAGCTCTAAACACTTACACATTACACCTCTTTACAGACCATACTGGCTGATCTTTTGCTGGTTCCTTTTCTTTCCTTTCTACTTCTATTGTTGGCTTTAACTTTTGGATAGTTCATAGACTTAAATCTCCTATTTTTTTTTTTTCTCTAGCATATACCTTTTGTTTCCTCTGTACTCCAGACTAACATCTCCATTCTCAAACCTCATATAGCCAAATCTGCATTCCTAACTTACTCCCTGTCCTCCAAATTTGGTTTACTCATGATATTCATATGATAGAAAATCATTTTTTCCAATTTCTCAGCGAAAAACAAAATGAAACCCGAGACTCATCCATGAATTCTCTCACAATCCACATTCTATGGGTCAAGAACTTCTGTTCATTTACCTTTTATAATAGATCCAGAATATGAAAGCTTCCCTCTTTGTTCATTTCAAATTGGTCCCTGGTCCCAGCTGCCCTCTTTTATGACCAGGATGACTGCAATATCTCTTTAATCAATGGCCCTGCTTCTACACCTGTCCCCTACCCACACTCTCCTCTCAAAATGCTACAGTGATCTTTTTCAACTCTAAGTCAGACATGTGCTACTTCTCTGTTCAAATCCCGCTCCTGGTTCCCTATTTCCCCCAGAGTAGATGCTAAATCTCTAAAATGGCCAACATGGTCCAATATAATCTGGACAATATTACAGTTCTAACCTCACTTTCTTCTACTTCCCTCCTCATTCATTCTAGACACAGTGACCTTCTTGCTACTTTCAGAACACATCAGGAAAGCTCTTACCTGATGGATTTTTCACTGATTATTCCTTTTTTCTTATCTTACTTCCCCCAGATAACTGCATGGTTTGCTGCCTCACTGTCTTCAGTCTTCATCAAAATCATCTTTCACTCAAGCCTGCCCCTAACTACCTTATACTAAGTCTCCATCACTCTCTTCATGTCCAGAAGCACTCTTCATCTTCTTTCAATTCTTTATTTTTCTCTATTATACTTATTATAGTCTAATATATGGTATGTGTTAATTACTGTTCTAAGCATGCTGCATATATAAATTAATGTAATCCATACAATAACTGTACAAGATCAGAAACATTATAGTCCCCACCTGAAAAATGAGAACATTGCGACACACAGAAAGTTATGCATCCTAACCAATTTACATTGCTGGTAAGTGGCTCAGCTGAAATTTACAACAGTCTGACTTGAGATCCGGTTCTCTTAAGCTGTGCAGCTTCTAGGAGGCAATACGGAGTTTATTAGACTATAACAGTGGTATGTACAGGGTTACTGTGGAGACACCTAGGAAAGACACCTAAAGAAGGAAGTTTCAGCTTGAAGTTTAGGAACTGTCAACCATGCTTTCCAAAAGAGGCAGAGTACACTCTTGAAAGATGCAGTGGTGTTGGGGAAAAATAAAAGTGAACAGAGCATCAGAAGAAGAATGGACAGAGTAAAGACAGAATCTCGACATGTACAGAGGATTACATGACATGATAGTATTACTGGACCATTAAACTGTCATAAGAAAACAGTATGCCATCTATATGACAGACAGTATGAGAACACCTAGGAGTATAGAACAGGATTGTTCTCAGCAGGGCCTGAGAAAGGTAGCCACATGAAAAGAGTAGGATAGGACACCCTTGGGACTGAAAGGAAGGAGAACAATAGATTGGGTTATAAATCAGGGAGTGTGAATGTAGCCTAATCTCACAAGAGAATCCTGCATAATTGGTTTTGGAGTAAAAGATACAAGGAAAAGAGCTAGATTAATATTGTCTCCTACAATGTTTTGGAAAAGCTTTATTAAACTAAAGGTGCATTTCTAAATACACAAGAACTGTATGGACTTTACCATGTTAGGTTATTACTTATGCCAGGGGAGGGTGAGGAAAATCTTACCTTCTTAGAGCCATATCTTCTTTAGTGCCATGTAAGCAAGTTTTCTGTTTCTGACTAATGCATAATGAACATAATAAAGTTAAATAAACTTAAATAACAAGTCAACAGAAATCTGTGGGGGTCCTTAAGATGGAAATTTGCCTTTAGTGACTAAGAATTGAAGAAGCTTAATTTGGTAGTAAAAAGACTACTTATGAAATATTTAACAATTTATGAATGATTCTTTCTTAGTAGAAAGTGGTAATATCCACCAAGACACAGTATTATTACCCAAGAAACAGGGTAATAAGACACTTAAAATCAGGGCATATGAGTGGCTCAGTAGCTAAGCACATGCCTTCAGCTCAGGTCATGATTGGGATTAAGCCCTGCATCAGGCTCCCTGCTTAGTGGGGGTCCTGCTTCTCCCTCTCCCTCTGCCTGCTACTCCCCCTGCTTGTGCTCTCTCTCCCTCTCTGTCAAATAAATAAATAAAAATCGTATAAAAGAAAAAAAAAGACTCTTAAATTGTAAGTACAGAGAGCCTGGGTGGCTCCATTGGTTAAGTAGCTGCCTTTGGCTCAGGTCATCATCTCAAGGTCCCAGATCAAGTCCTGCATCAGGCTCCTTGCTCAGTGGGGCGTCTGCTTCTCTCTCTCCCTCTGCTCCTCCTCCTGCTTATATTCTCTTGCTCTCTCTGTCAAATAAATAATTAAAATCTTTAAAAAAGATTGTAAGTGCAACAAGATTTGATGAACATAAATGAGTTTAAGAGTGCTGGTTTAGACAAGCTATACCATCCAGAAATCCCTATTGCTGATCCTTATCACAATGCCTTTGTATATTTGCACAGTATATTTGTAGGTATGTGTGTTTATGTGTGGATACCAGTTTTCCTCCCTTAACCATAGTGGTAAAAAGAATAATGACACCCCCCAAGATTTCTATATCCTAATTCCCAGAACCTGTGTTTTGTTACATGGCAAGCAGAAATTAAAGTTATAGATGGAATTAAAGTCAGTAATCATCAGAACTTGAAATGGGGAGATTGTACTGGATTGTCTAGGTGATTTAAAAATAATCACAAGGTTTCTATAAATTTGAAGAAGGATACAGAATAGTATGCATCAGAGGAATGGAGTGAGAAAGACTCCATTGTCCATTGCTGGCTTTTGAAGATGGAAGAGAGCCATGAGCCAAGGATAACAGACAGGCTTGATAAGCTATAAAAAGCAGGTAAATTGTTCTCACCTAGAACCTCCAGAAGGAACATAGCCTTGCCAACACCTTTACTGTAGTCCCCTGAGTCCCATTTTGGATGCCTGAACTCCAGACTTTTCAGATAGTAAATTTGTGTTGTTTTAAGTCATCAAATATGTGTTGATTGTTATAGCAGCAAGAGAAAACTAATAACCATATAGATAACAGAATTTTCTGCATGTACATTTTATTGATGGATTTAAACTTGGACTTTTGGAAAACAAAATTTTGACAATGTGTTGCTATAAAGAGAGATTAATTTTTTTAAGATTTTATTTATGTATTTGAGAGAGACAGAGAGAGCACAAGCAGGGGGAGCAGCTGAGGGAGAGGGAGAAGCAGGCTCTCTGCTGAGCAGGGAGCCTGACACGGGGCTTGATCCCAGGACCTTGGGATCATGAGGTGAGCTGAAGGCAGAGTCTTAACTACTGAGTCACCCAGGTGTCCCTCAATATTTTTATACTTATTTCCCAGACTGAAGGAATAATTGCAGAGAAATATAGTGTCTATGGAGACAATGGGAACATTGAGCTGGTAAGCCAATTTGTGTGAAATTTACCAAGTTCTTAAGTTTTAGGGTTGTTGTTATTATTAGTAGTATGATTAGTAGTAATAGTTGTAGTAGTAATTGTATTTTGATGGAGAAGGACTACCTCTGGGAAAGAAAACATCTTTTACTGAATAGAAAGCACCCACTTTCCCATTAATTAAAGTGCTAGAGAGAAAAAAAATGAATAACAGTTGTGAGGGAAACAAAAAATACACTTATTGTGAATTATTGCAATGAATGCAAAAGCCCAGTTTTTCTGGTGAGCAAAGAGAATTGCAATTGTGACAAAAAAGAGGCAGTCAATGTTCAAAGAGCACATCCATTTTTCTGGCTGTTCCCAAGCCAACAGAATACCCAACTCTGGTGAGTTTTGATGTTATTGTAATGTTCAAAGAGAATTAACACTTCCAAGCACAGTGACTTTGTCATAAATGGAGAGGCAGAAAAGGAGGGGGAAGAGAAAGGAGAAGGAGAGAGAGACGAAAGGAGACGAAGGGTTCTGGCACCATCTGTCCGTGTGCTAATAGTTGCTTCTATAGCAGCAGCAGGTTTAAGTCAGGAAAATCAGGCATTTGTATGATTCACCATTGCATCAGCTGCTGTTGTTTGCATTTTACTTTTGCTCGTTATCTTTATTAGGTAAAGGCATTGAATATCATGTTGTTTATTCAAAGCAATTATTGAGTAAGGGAAAGAAGCAAAATTTGCACACAATATTTTAGAGACCAGTGAATGAGAAAGTCAAAGAGAAAAGATGTATAAATAGTAACATACTTTTATTTTGGCACATTTAAAAATTAAAATTTTGGAAATAAGGGATTTTGAATATAGGAGAGTTGACACAGATTTGGGATTGCTATACCAATTGACTCTCTCCTTTTTCCATCTATCTAACATGGATTATTCTTAAAAATGATCAAATTCAAATTTTATATGGCATGCTATCAGCTCACCCATGGTCCATATTCTTGATTTGTTCCTAATATGACCTTCCTTTTTTTTTTTTAAGATTTATTTATTTATTTATTTGACAGAGATCACAAGTAGGCAGAGAGGCAGGCAGAGAGAGAGCTGAGCAGAGAACCTGATGTGGGGCTCGATCCCAGGACCCTGGGATCATGACCTGAGCCAAAGGCAGAGGCTTTAACCCCCTGAGCCACCCAGGTGCCCCCTAATATGACCTTTCCTAATATGACCGTGACACTCTAGCTGGGATGGATCAGGAAATGCTCCCTGTTAGGCCTGTTTCTGTGCCTATATAAAGCTTCCATCTCCAGAATAACCATGATTTCAAATCCAGATTTTCTTTAACAGCCTGTATAAAAAGCACTGCCTCTGTGAAATTACTTTGACATGAATGATGAGTAGGTGTTAAATAATGGGATGTTTAATAATGTTAGTAATAGGTGTTAAATGATGTTAAATAATGGGGACAGAGGAGGATGCTTAGACAATGAAACCTACTCTGAAACTGAATGTGTAAGTAAGAGCAATGTGGTCAAGGTAATACTGAATAGATGGATGATTTAGAGTGAGTGTTTTATTTATTTTTTTTCTTTATCAACATATAATGCATTATTTGTCCCAGGGGTACAGGTCTGTGAATCATTAGGCCAGAGTGAGTGATAGGCCAGAGTGAGCAATAAAACCAAATAAATAAGGGGGAAAATACATTGACTTTATCAAACTTCAGCCTCCTTCCATATAAAACCACTCATAGTGCTAAACGAGATAAAGCAAAACAAACAAACAAACAAAAAACAGGGTTTATATGAATTTGAAAAGATATTCTCAATTATCTCCTTTTATTCAGAGATGAGAGAGGCGGTATTCCCCACCTTCATGCTCCCATTTTTAACATTTTCCCAATATGAAGCTACTCCTGCACTTCCTCCCATGATGATCCTTGCTCCTCAATGTATGCCAATACCTTTGATGAGAATGGCTTATCTGAACTATAATATTTTATTGCAGTAGTGCGTGGTAAACACTTAAAAAATACTCAGTGGGCACGTGGGTGGCTCAGTAATTGGGCGGCTGCCTTCAGCTCAGGTCATGGCCCCAGAATCCTGAGATCTGGCCCCACATCTAGCTCCCTGCCCATCAGGAAGCCTGCTTCTTCCTCTTCCACTCCCCGTTTGTGTTCCCTTTCTCACTGTGTCTCTCTCTGTCAAATAATAAATAAAATCTTTAAACAAACAAACAAAGATACTCGATGAATGAATGAGAGAATAAATGATAAGTTGAATGAATGGAAATTAAGCATTCTTCTCTTTGGATATGATAACATTCCCTTAACTATAGAGAGGGCAGAGCTAGTAGACTGGACATTAAAAAGAAATGGATTATAGGTTGAATCATGAGCAACTTCAGCAATTCCCAGGGAAATATAGGAATGTACATCATTCAGATTTAAGAATACTCATAATATAATTCGAATATACCAAAAAAAAATCATTTTCTGTGGTCATTGGCTATAACTCTGAAAAGGTAGGCAAATCATTCATTACCAGAGAGTGCACACCTTTATGAAAAAAAAAAAAAAAAAGTGTTTGAATTTCTCTGTTTTAATTTGTGTCCCTGTGATCCTGATACTAGAGAACAAGGCATCTTTCCAAATTTTTCAGACATAATGAATTACATTTCTAAAAGGAAATATATTGTGTTGTATTATACACTTTTAAGAAGACAGCAATTTGGTCCCCAGAAGAGCCCTGGAATAGGATAGTCAATATAGATAATGAGGTGAACTAAAGAGTCTTCATGAATTTTCAGGCCAGTTCTAAGTGAAATAATAATAATAATTAATAATAATAATAATAATAATAAAACACAAAAAAACAAATGAAGATGAAGTAATTAATGAATAAAATAGTCACTCAGCTGCACAAACTAATGAGCTATACATTTGCCAAATTGTTTTCCCTATACTATACTTTATAGATACAATAAGGACACATTCATCCCACATACACTGACAACATTTTAATGTAGACTGCAACTCCTAAGGCAGTGAAAAATAAAACCAAGGAAATGTCACTTATTATTATTCAAAAACAACACTATTTACAATGCTATTTCCATGTAGTTATTTGTATGTGTGTGTACACATATAGATACCCACGTGTACATATGCATACACTAACACTGGCATACAAGCATAAATGGGTGTGTGTACACATGAAAGAAAAATGAATAGCAGATAAAGTCTTATGCGTAATGATTATATCCATTCCCTGTAAGACTGGTAACAATTAGCCTCTCAGTAATCACAATGTAGATGTTAAAAAGGTGTAATTGCTCACTTATTATTATATTCTTTTTTTAAATTAATTTTTTATTTTTTATAAACATATATTTTTATCTCCAGGGGTACAGGTGTGTGAATCACCAGGTTTACACACCTCACAGCACTCATCAAAGCTGAGTACCCTCCCCATTGTCCATAATCCCACCCCCTTCTCCCAAATTCCCTCCCCCCACCAACCCTCAGTTTGTTTTGTGAGATTAAGAGTTACTTATGGTTTGTCTCCCTCCCAATCCCATTTTGTTTCATTTATTCTTCTCCTACCCATTTAAGCCTCCATGTTGCATCACCACTTCCTCATATCAGGGAGATCATATGATAGTTGTCTTTCTCTGCTTGACTTATTTCGCTAAGCATGATATGTTCTAGTTCCATCCATGTTGTTGCAAATGGCAAGATTTCATTTCTTTTGATGGCTGCATAGTATTCCATTGTGTATATATACCACTTCTTCTTGATCCATTCATCTGTTGATGATATGTCAGATCTAGAGTTCAGAATGACAATTCTCAAGGTTCTAGCCGGGCTCGAAAAAGGCATGGAAGATATTAGAGAAACCCTCTCGAGAAATATAAAAGGCCTTTCTGGAGAAATAAAAGAACTAAAATCTAACCAAGTTGAAATCAAAAAAGCTATTAATGAGGTGCAATCCAAAATGGAGGCTCTCACTGCTAGGATAAATGAGGCAGAAGAAAGAATTAGTGATATAGAAGACCAAATGACAGAGAATAAAGAAGCTGAGCAAAAGAGGGACAAACAGCTACTGGACCACGAGGGGAGAATTTGAGACATAAGTGACACCATAAGATGAAACAGCATTAGAATAATTGGGATTCCAGAAGAAGAAGAAAGAGAGAGGGGAGCAGAAGGTATACTGGAGAGAATTATTGGGGAGAATTTCCCCAATATGGCAAAGGGAACGAACATCAAAATTCAGGAGGTTCAGAGAACGCCCCTCAAAATCAATAAGAATAGGCCCACACCCCGTCACCTAATAGTAAAATTTACAAGTCTCAGTGACAAAGAGAAAATCCTGAAAGCAGCCCGGGAAAAGAAGTCTGTAACATACAACGGTAAAAATATTAGATTGGCAGTTGACTTATCCACAGAGACCTGGCAGGCCAGAAAGAGCTGGCATGATACTTTCAGAGCACTAAATGAGAAAAACATGCAGCCAAGAATACTATATCCAGATAGGCTATCATTGAAAATAGAAGGAGAGATTAAAAGCTTCCAGGACAAACAAAAACTGAAAGAATTTGCAAATACCAAACCAGCTCTACAGGAAATATTGAAAGGGGTCCTCTAAGCAAAGAGAGAGCCTACAAGTGGTAGATCAGAAAGGAACAGAGACCATATACAGTAACAGTCACCTTACAGGCAATACAATGGCACTAAATTCATATCTCTCAATAGTTACCCTGAATGTTAATGGGCTAAATGCCCCTGTCAAAAGACACAGGGTATCATAATGGATAAAAAAACAAAACCCATCTATATGTTGCCTCCAAGAAACCCATTTTAAGCCCGAAGACACCTCCAGATTTAAAGTGAGGGGGTGGAAAAGAATTTACCATGCTAATGGACATCAGAAGAAAGCAGGAGTGGCAACCCTTATATCAGATCAATTAGATTTTAAGCCAAAGACTATTATTATATTCTAATGCAATTCTTGTATCCTTTTACTTTAGATATTGACATTGCCATGGTATTTCTTTTAAAGGCTATATAATTTGCTGTCCTGTAAGCAACCAGTGCACTATCTCCTATCAGCAACTAGTATACTATCCTGAGGCCAAAATGTGAATCCATAATTTGTAAAAGTGCAGCTAAGCAAGTGTGTAGTTCTCCAAAATTGGGGAAACCCAATAAACAAAAAACTCCTTGTCCAAGTTGGAAGATATACAATAAAAAACACAATTATAATAAATACAATTTTGTAAGTTGTACACTTTATATTTTCTGAGACTATAACATCTCTTGGACTCCAATATATGAACAAAATTTCAGATATCCAATTGAACTTCTCAAATATAGCCCTGAATGAGACCAATCTACCGCATGGCATAGTTCTTCCTTCCCCTTGGCTTGGAGTTTCCAAGTCTTCCTCTGGAGTCCACCAATGTTATGTGATTTTGTTTCAGCATTACTTTTTGTCTGAGATGGGCTGAATCCCAAATTATTATTTAATGAAAACCTACTATATTAAAAATCCACTTACTACATTTTCCAATTTCTTTCTTGTAGCCAATCTACCAGGTAACTATAATTTCTCCCACAAAGGTAAAGAAAACTGGCTTTGTAATATTAACTAATTGGTTAAGTTCTCAAATTTAATAAGCTTCAGATGTAGGATTCTAAACTAAGTCAGTATTCTTCTAATGTCAACCTAGACAAGTAGGCCCTGGGTCTCCCCACTTCTCTGCTGTTTTGAAGTGCTTTCTTTGAAAGATGTCTCTCTCTGGGACTTGGAATATAGTAGCTGGAAACACCAGTGCCATCTATGAATGGATACCAGTCCTATTTTTTTCTATTAGGGTGCTTTCAAACCCCCACCTCACATTATTCTCCTCCATACCTAAATGAGGCTGACCAGATAACAAAGGAGCTCTAAGACTCAACAATGGAGTCCTGGTTCCAGAAGTATAATCTGGAAAGCAGAAAGTTCTCACTAGCCAGAATGTTATTTCTTTCCCAATATCCTTAAAATTGGACCATCAGAATAACAGTAATATTTCAATTTTGTGTTACAATCTTTCCATCACCTTGGATTTAAGACCCTTGCCCTTTGTCTGTTCGTGTTCTAACCTTGGTCCTACCTCTAGTCTACAATGTTTATTATACAGAGGAACATAACAGCATCTTTTGTCCTTTGGGCCACCAGCAGTTGCATCCAGGATAGTCACCTTACCATTTTTGCAGGTTCTATGTCATATGTCGATCAGTCTTCTAGAAGGAGTCATGCCTATCACTTCTTATGGCTTTTAGGATCTTTGTTCTTTAACACCAACAGACACTTGGGATTGATGTCCTCGTTTCACTATCATCCATATGGAGATTGAATACTCTGCTAGGTTAGTCTTAAGAATTGCCTGATGACAAAAGAATATTCTTTGAACAATTAGGAGTGTATTGTAGAAGGTAAGGTTGTGGTCAATTCAAAAAAGATCACATTCCAGAATGCAGTGTTTATGGCCTAAAGAGTTCAAGGGACAGAATGATTAAAAGCAGTGTTGTTCTAAGTTTGTGGTAAGAAATTCTGAATAATTTATCATGACCAGAAAATAAATTATGGTTCTCATTTTTCTTCATACTCTAGGTAAGCCTTGCATTTGTGGTCTTCACCAAAGAGGCACAGGAATAGCTTGTGAGAGAGTCACTGCAAATCAGTAGTCATTGTGGTATAATGCATGATGTATCATCATGTGATTGATGATATAACCAGCAAAAAATATATTGCAGATGTAAAAATGTCTATGTTTTTCCAATACAAGGCCAGTTCCAAAGAACAACAGACTTGTGATTAATAGCAACATTGCTATTTTTTCTTGAGGTAGGAGATATTAAATTATCCAGGAATGGTGAAATTGGCAATGAAGGACAGGAGTAATTGGTTCCAGGGCTCAAGAACCATGACAGGAAGAGTCAGTGTTGGAGAATATTCACTGATTAGATTGAACAAATACCTCTTCTCTATCCATTGTTCTAAATTTTCATTAATGAATCACAATGCCTCATGTGGACCCATTAATTTTTAATATAGTATTTATTAAAATAGACGAGGTCCCACATATAATACTTTCCCAAGGTCTTGCATGCCTTACGGAGGGTGGCCTTTTACCAGGATATTGCCTGTACAGCCTCTTGTGTCTTGCTGCTCACTTAGCTCCTTCCTTGATGTTTCTTCTACTGTAGCTACTGTTCTGTATATCAACCTATACCACTGAGATGGCAAAATAGTTACAAACTTCATTTATGTTATACTCTTCATTTATGTTATGTTACATGAATAAAAAGGCTTTTATCTTTAATACTTTAAAGACATGTTAATTAATCATCTCATTTCAATGTCCCCATCATCCCTCCTTAGAACTCTGTCTCAAGTCTGTAATGGGATCCTAAGTAGCATATATATTGCTTGGTAGTTGCCTCAAAAATGTAACTGAGACATAAAGTCTCAGGATATAAAGTCACACATTTCTCACCTTAGTCCTGAATCAATTAAGAGATAAAGTAGAAGATACAAGGATATAAATATATCATCTTTACTACTGGTAACCACTAGGTTAAAGGTTACTAATTCTTACTTCAGAATTAGGAAGAATTATTGATCCAATCTCAGTTATAGCTGGACATTGGTTGGCCTCTCCATATGACAGAATGCCTGGTAAAACTTATGACATGGAGCACACACTTCCTGAAAGACACCCCCCCAAAGAGGAAAAGTGCAAGGCTGAGCCACACATGCTCACCATCCTAACCCAATTCACCTATCAGGAACTTCACATATTTACTCTTTAAGAAGGCTACTGAAGGTCAGTAGGTACCCAAAGTGTTACTACTTGAGGTCCCTCGGAGTGGATTCAGAATTTTCATCCAGAGGATATTAAAATATATTGATAGAAGCACTTGTAACTAAATAAAAGTGTACTTAGAGGTGAAAAAGTGCACATTTTTCTTTTACCAAAGCAAAAGGCTTAAATAACTAACATTTCTTTGAGATTCCACTGCTTGTCATAACTTTTATTTCTTCAAGAGTAATAGCTCAACCAACCATATCACTGCAGTTGTAAAGTGGGTTAATAATATGCTAAAAAGGGACGCCTGGGTGGCTCAGTTGGTTAAGCAGCTGCCTTTAGCTCAGGTCATGATCTCAGCGTCCTGGGATCGAGTCCCACATCGGGCTCCTTGCTCCGCAGGGAGCCTGCTTCTCCCTCTGACTCTTCCTTCCATTCTGTCTGCCTGTGCTCGCTCTCACTCACTCTCTCTCTGACAAATAAATAAAATTAAAAAAAAATAATATGCTAAAAAAATTATTAAGTATCATGTGAGAAGAATATTACTATAATAATAGAAGCTATCACTTAGAAGGATTGGATTTAAAATTATAATGAAGTATTATTCACTTTAATTCTTATATCCTAAATGAAGATGCTTCCATAATATAAACACTGAAATAAATCAATGAATTAAAGAAGAGCAAAACGGAAGAAAAATAAGGAAAAACTTAAATTGTGGGTATCACTATCATTTGAAAAGTGCCCACCATTCACTGATTTCACTAGCATAACTTACAACAAAGCTAGTGTTTGTATTCCATATAGCCGCATGAATAAGGAAGAAGTTATCAATGTACTAATAGGGGACATTACAATTGAAAACTTGGACATGTATTGGTGGCCAGTGCCAAGCAATTAAATTTCCCAAATAGCCCTAAAATAAGGGTATAAAATTAATCTGCTGTCATCAAATGTCCACAAAGAAGCAAAAAAGGAATTAGTCAATATTAGATCTTTTCTGCACCTCCATGAATCTTCTACCAACAACATGCTAGTGACAAGAATCATCAACATTGCAATTGTGGTTCAACAAAGAATAATCACCTAGAAAATACATTCGATGGTTTTGTTCTCCTGGAAATATTTTTCCTTTCAGGCAAGCTATTTATTTTTCATCCTGGATTGAGAATTTTAGTGATTGTCTTTGAAAGCTTTACAATCCTAATAGTACCACCAGAATAAATTACTGTACATCTGGGTATGATCTGTTGATTCTTTTCCAATAATCCTAAGTCATATTCAAATGGTTGGTTGTGTTACAGGATACTAAGTCTAAAAGAATATACATCACAACGCTTTCATCAAATGCCAACGTAACATTATTAAGCATGAATTACTGGTAATGAGGCTGTCTTTGGTTTTCCCTTATTTCACTTCCATAGAATGAAAAAAAATGACAACTTATTATAAGCAGGAGAAGAAACACAACAGCTGAGAATGTCTACCTGGAAAAATTGAAAAATATATCATCAGTTAAAGGAATTTGTCATCTATAGAATTGTAATATCTTTTAATAATGAGGAGTTTGCTTAGCTAAAATCTTTAAAAGAAGGTGTATGCATACAGATCATGACAAAGACCCTTGTTTTTTAAAGAAATAATCCTGAGGAAGGAAGATGAATGCAGTTTCACTGTGATATAGGCTGTTAATACTCCTCGTGCCTGGTCACTTAACTGATATTAAAAATATCTTGAATTCATTCATTAGGCAATCATTTTATAATAAAATACAAATTAGGACAGATTAATGTTGCCATAGTAAGATTTTTTATATAAAACTCCATACTGAAATCCGTTTAACTCTCCAAGCTTGTGCATCTGAGATTTCTCTCTGAGAGAACAGCCCAAAGATTAAGGTAAACTGTTGTGTTTTTCTTAAATACAGAAGATCTGGATATCAAATATAATAACATGTGTTCCTGCAGCCAAAACAGAAGTAGAAAATTCTCTGGAGACATAGTCAATCTTTTGAATTTTTATAGTACTGTTTGAAACAAATATTATTAATTTAACATGGTGTAAGTAAAATCTATTATTAGATACTTGGAAATTATACTGAATTATATAAGGCTTTAAGTACATTAAAATAATTTAATGGATGATTTGAGTTCTTGTTATTTTATTATTCTTGTGCTTAGACCACAAATATTATTTCATTATAAATAATTAGAGTTGATTTATTAAAAAAAAAAAAGTGCAGCAAACTCCCATTTTTATCACGCCAATCTACTTAAAGAAGATTGTCCTAACAAGAATCATTCAAATAACCCTTTTGGCACTTTTATCTCCTTCCAGTTCACACTCTTGAACTGCTGCTACTTCAGAGCAGTGGTAGTAGTTGAAAGCCTATGGGAAGAGAAGGGAGCACATAACAGGTAAAGGAGAAAAAAAGGTTTTCTTGACCCTCTTAGGGTCCCTGGCTGGGTTTGAAAAGGGAACTGACAAAGACAAATTAACAGGAGAAAAGCATACATATTTACTTCATGTAAGTTTTATGTGACACAAGAGCTCTCATAAGGAAAGAAGATCCAGAGAAACAGACTTGAGTATTTTTAGACTGGGTTTGATGAAGAGTGGCCAGTTATGAAGGAATATGATAGGTTGAGGAGTATGAGGTAAGGATAGTAAAGGGGGGAGGATACTTAGCAAGTCCTTTTTGTTGGGATTCTTCGTGCATTTCTTTGTCTTCAGAGATAAGAATGCTCTTTTCAAAAAAAAAAAAAAAGAAAGAAAGAAAAGAAAAAAGAAAGAATAAAAGAATACTCTTTTCTTCTGGGTATAAGGAGAGAAGCCCCTCCTACAGGAGGACTTCATGATCTGTTTCAGGGAAGGGGGAGGAGGGGAGGAGGTCAGAGTGAACTTTATGTTTCTGCTGTTTTCTCAAACTCCTTCAGCTTAAGATACCCAATATGTCAAAGTGCTGTATTTTTGGATTAGCAGGTCCTAAACCCCATCAACATTCCATCTCACCTCTTTCCTCACTCTTTCTTACCCTTATGACAAAAAAAGAGATGTTTGGTTACACAACTGGATCTTCTCCCAGTTTAACAGTGAAGTTGGAAGCTACTGATCATAAGGAGACTGGACCACTTCCCATTCCATCTCAGTCCCTCTGACTTACACCTAGCTCTGCATCTGTGGCTCTCTTGCCACCACCTTATAGCCAGCACTGTACCAAAATGTTTTGCTAAGCATAATACATGTACTTTTTTTGTTTGCTTCTTTCAATCCACTTGGGATATTAAGAACATTTTAGGTAAAATTTGAAGAAAAAAAAAATTTTTTTTTTTTTTTTTTTTTTTTTTTGGTCTTCAGCATACAAGCAATCAACTATCTCTCTTGTCAGAGAAAAATTGCATTAGATGTGTTAAAATTGTAAGGAAAACTTTACTTACAACTATTGCAATAAGGGGGGAAGTCTACTATAATAGGGGAGAGAGTGAATTCAACTCCTTTTGAAACAAAGGGTGGTAGAGTTTTTAAATGCTGGGTGAGCTTGTACTTAAAGTACTGGAGGATACTGGGAAATGGGAGATGGTTAGTGCAATTTGGCCATTTGTGTTTGCTAATTGGTGCATATGGAAGTTAGACTTCTACCTTCCCACAAAGACTTGATGATTATATTTCAAAGGGTGGCTTCCAGGTTTTTGAGAAAGACATTCTTGAGTTGGAAAACTATCAATAGCCTAGCAGAAAATTTACACCTCAAAGGAGCAGAGAAAGTATTCATAATTGCATGATTTTTTAAAAGATTTATTTATTTATTTGAGAGAGAGACAGAGAGAGAGAGAGAGAGAGAGCCCACACAGAAAGAGGCAGAAGCAGGCTCCCTACCAAACAAGGACCTTGATGCAGGCCTTAGTTTCAGGACCATGAGATCATGACCTGAGACAAAGGGAGATGCTTAACTCACTAAGCCAACCAGGTGTCTCTAATTTCAAGTTTTTTAAAGTAATCCTCTGAGAAAAGAGAGATCAGAGGACTCTATAATCAGGGGGAAAAAACCACCCTATATAATAGTGTTTAGTTCATGTGAAGTTACTACAGCTACTGTGAGAAATGATGCAAGAATCAATCTAAGAGAGATGAGGATATGAGATACTGGATCCTAGAACTAGCCTCTGAATACTTATTTACCAATATCTAAAGACATACTTTTCTGGACTTTTTATCAATGTGAGCAATAAACTTCCTTTGCTTTTGAATTTGAATTTTTAGGCACTTGAATACAAAAGACACCAAAGTAATGTTCACCATTCACAGATACAACTCATATATGATGTTGTAGTACTGTGTTATGTCTCTGTCAAACTGAAACTCCACTGTTCCTGAAAATAAAAAGAAACTTGAAAACACTCATCTGATTTGTCTCCCAATCCCTACTGAAATCAACAATATATGTAAAAACAAGAACAACATACGTTGGATCAAAAGATAGACAAATGAGCATTTCTTTTTTTTTCTTTTTTTATACATCAATACAACCTTAAATAAATATACATATCCTGAATGCAGTAGAGACAGTGCTTCCCATGTTTATGCAAAGCTATGTCAGTCGTCCTCCCTAGTCTTAAGATCATGCCCAGAAGATTACCAATGGGTAAGAAATGAACCCATTAAAATTCATTACCAAACTGCAAGACCAACTACTATGGGAGGGTACCATGGTTATATTAACATCAAGAATTTTTACATTAAAGATTTCCTTTACTTCCATAAATGGACCAGTATAAGTATTTACTAACTTCTAGCCATAGTTAGCATCTAGGTCTTGGTTGGTGTGCCCATTATTTTCTTAAGTTCCAAATGTAAAGCACTTAAGACACAATTTGACACACATTTGGTGGACAGAATAATGTTTTATATATGTCTTATTAAATCAGGAAAAATAAGATTTTATTAATTGTAATGCTAAATTAGATATTATAGCAAATAGCACAATTGGCACCAAATGGGAAAACTTAGGTTGTAGGTGAATATCAGACAAAGGCTTAGGAAATGCTTTTTACCTTGGTTAACAACAAAAGGTAAATTCAGAAGTGAATTTACACAATCTAAAATGGTGGTGGTAAGGGTAATTTGTCTTCATTCAACAGAAGACAGTGAAGTCTCTGGGAAAACTATGCATAGTGGCACAATCCAATGAAACTAGTGTGTTGTTGTTACTTATTGATTTATTTTAATTTTTTAAAAATACTTTTCGGAGGAGGAGTAGATTTTTTTTTTAATTTTAGTGTAGTTGACATACAATATTACATTAATTTCAGGTATGCAACTTAGTGATTTCATAAGTTTATCCATTATGCTATATTCACCTCAAGTGTAGTTACCATGTGTTCCATTACATCGTTATTACAATGTCATTGACTGTATTCCTTATGCTTTGCCTTTTATTCCCAAGGGTTATTCATTCCATAACTGGAAACCTGAATATCCCTCTCCCTTTGTCCAATTTCCCAACACTCAGACTCTTCTGCTCTGCAGCCAACAGTTTGTTCCCTGTATTTATAGGTCTGATTCTGTTTTTTTATTTGTTGATTCACTGCTTTTTAAATTCCTCTTATAAATGGAATCATACAGCATTTGCCTTTCTCACTCTGACTTATTTCACTTAGCATAATACTTTCTAGATACATCTATGTTGTCTCAAATGACATGACCTCATCCATTTTTATGACCACATAATATTGCTTTGAATTGTATGTGTATACACACATACATACACACATATATCTTGTATATACATACATACATTTTATGTATATGTAGACATATATATAATATATATATATATAATGTATGTATATATATGTATACATGTGTGTGTATGTGTGTGTGTGTGTAAAATGTCACATTTTCCTTAGCCATTTATCTATTAATGGACACTTATGTTCTATTCATATCTTGGCTATTGTATAATGGTCACATTTTATAACTACAATAAACATAGGGATACATATATCTTTTTTAATTAGTATTTTCATTTTCTTTGGATAAATACCCAATAGTGGAATTATTGGGTGATATGGTATTTCTATTTTTAAATTTTTTGAGGACTCTCCATACTGTTTTGCACATTGGCTGTACCACTTATATTCCCATCAACAGTGTACAAGGGTTTGTATTATATCCACATCCTTGCTTACACTTCTTTCTTCTCATTTTGATTTCAGCCATCCTAATTGGTATAAAATGGTATCTCATTGTAGTTTTGACTTGAGTTTCCCTGATGATTAGTGATGTTGAGCATCTTTTCACGTGTTTGTCTGTTAGCCATTTGGATATCTTCTTTGGAAAAATGTGTATTTAGGTCATCTGCTGATTTTATAGTTGGGTTATTTGGTTTTTTGGTGTTGAGTTGTATAAGTTCTTGATATATTTTGGATGTTAACCCCTTATAAGATATATCATTTCCAAATATGCCCCCCCCAATTCAATGTGTCATTTTTTTTATTTTGTTGATTGTGTCTTTTGCTGTGCAAAAGCATTTTATTTTGATGTAGTCTCAATAAATTATGTCTGCTTTTGTTTCCCTTGCCTTAGGAGACATATCTAGAAAAATGTTTCTATAGCCAATGTCAGAGATATTACTTCCTATATTCTCTTCTAGGATTTTTGTAGTTTCAGGTCTCACATTTAGGTATTTTGATATTTTGAGTTTTTTAATATATTTTTTCTATTTCTATAGAAAATTTCTAGAAGGATATATGTGAAGTGATGGATGAAATTCATCCCTAACAGTTTTGCCGAGGCAAAAATATATACTTTTCATTGTATACCTATTTCTATGTTTTTGCAATTTAAAAAATAATTTCCATGTATTAATTTATAGCAACAAAAATAGCTCAAATTTAAAGTGCTGATTAAATGTGATACTGAATATCCCCATGAAATTCAAACCAATCTAAAATGTTGGTGATACGTATAATATGTGTATTACAAGGAATGTGAATTACAAGGAATATTATAATGTGTTAAACAAATTTGTAAAGTTAAGGTATTACTAAGTCTAACCTGCTTAAATAGAAAAAGTAGCACAGGGAACAGATTGCTAACATATTATAGATAATGTTTGTTTGACAAGTTTGCAGTGCACGTTAAGTAAAAAAAACAGAATGGACCATCTACCTTTCTTATAATTTTTTCAAAAAAGAAGAAAACCATCTTTTTACTTTTTACTTTACTTTAACTTTTTGCTTTTGTTATAAAGCTTATGTCTATAAAGCTATCATATTATATATTATAAATTCTGTAACGTTAAATGGGCACATGACATGATGAGCACTGGCTTGTTATATGCAACTGTTGTTGTTGAACACTACATCTGAAACTAATGATGTACTATACATTCGATAATTGAATCTAAATAAAAATAAATAAATGCAACTGTTTGAATTAAGAGCTTTATATTTTAAGAAAGGAGAACTAGCAAGCAGAGATTCAAACATTTCCAAATTTCCTATGAAAAGATTTTTCTGGAGTAGGAAAAATTAATATAAGTTGGTTACTTTGGATTACAATAAAGTAATCTATAAATTTCTACATGCCTTACAGTAAAGCAGGAAATTTAGGGATGTACAATTTCTATAATAATTTCAACATATCCCCTTTGCTTGAATTATATATTCTCTCATTTCTTGTAAGCTCCCTTCATATATAACCCTCTTTTTACCTTATTGACTCTCTTCTCTTTTGACTCTCTCCCATCAGCATAAAGAATGCTCCCTATTCAAACAAACAAACAAAAAAAAGTACTCTTGGGCCCTATGGCTATCCTCCAATTCCTCCCTCCCCATTTCAGAGAAAATATTCTCACAACAATTGTCTGTAGACTTTTCCTCCATATTCTCTTTCTCCCTGAGCACACTTCTCAAGGAGACTAATGACCTTTGTATCAGATGATAGCTTATTTACCATCACCTTGGAAGTGTTCTGGTTGGCTTTCCTAAACAGCATTCTTTTTTTTTTTTTTTTTCTTCCCTGATCTCTAGATGTTTCTCCTTCTCAGTCTACTTTGTTAGCTTTCTCTTCTTTGAACAAACTTGGAATACTAGAAAGCTTGGCCCCAGGCCAACTTCTCTTCTTTACTTCCTCTATTCTGGAGTAATGACAACCCATTCTCATGAGGCACAATACCATCTAAACCATTGTACAGACAGGTTTTATCCTAAATGTCTCCTCAAATTTTCAATATTTCTGCGCTAGCTATGTTGGGTCTCTCAAACACAATCATTTTACTTTCCTCCCACCTGTTTCTCTCCCAGTATGTGGTGTCACTTCCTGCTCAGTAGTACACACAGAAAAATGCCATCTTGATTTCCTCATTCCTTTTACTCCCTCATTCCTCATAAGCCCTCCAACAGCAGGATGACAATACCTTCAAAACAAAGTCCAGTTGTTTGTAATTTTTCCATCCTCCCTACTCATTCAAGTCACCCTCACCTCCCTGTCCCTATTCCCCAAGCAGTTTTCTACATATCTGGGATAGGAAACTTTAAGAAATGTAATTAAGTGTATGATTCTTCACTACTTAAAGTTTTGTAAAGTTTTCTGTGTATCATAGAAAAAAAAATCCACAATAGTTCTTTTGGCCTATAAGATTTTATATGATTTGTCAGTTGCTTACCTACCTGACCTTATATTTTGCCCTTTCTCCCACATCAATTAATTCCTGAGATGTTGGCTTCCTTTTAGGTCTTAAATATGTTGAGTTGTTCCTTCCTTGTAACATTTACCTTTACCATGGCATTCTTTCCCTAAAAACAACCTAGAAAACTGCACAACTGATGATCTCTTTCCATTAGTCCAAACTCCTCAAGATGGCTTTACCTTACAACCCAATTTCAAGCTTCCCCCACATACATCCCACTACCCATTCATAATCTCATGCCCTTATCAATAATGATGGTGAAAATCTATGAGGTGCCTATATGGCTTAGTTGGTTAAGCATCTGACTTGGGGTCAGGCCATAATATAAGTGTCCTGGGATTGAGCCTTGCCTCCATACTCAGTGGGGAGTCTGCCTCTCCCTCTCCCTGCCCACCTGCCTTCTCTCTCTTGTGTGTGCCCTCTCTCAAATAAATACATAACATCTTTTTAAAAATGCTGAAAATCTACAATGAAAACTAGAAAACACGAGAAAGTTAATTTTCTGCAACCTTAAGGACCTTGAGTCTTTCAGCTTTGCAGAGCACTTTAGCCTTTCTTTGCTGTTTTGTTTTCATTTGGATATTATTCTCACCTTCAGGTTGACAAATTCACTTTTTTTTTTCTTTCAAGAATGACACCATATTCAAGAGAAATCTCAGTTGGCTTTTCAGAAATCCTAAAGAAATGACCTGAGTAGATACCCAAGACACAGCAGGTACCTAGTGATAAATTCTGATTCTGCATTCATGTCAAATTAGCTATTCTCCTTTTTAACTTGTCCTACTCCAACTTCATATGAACCAACAAGAAATAGAGCCAAGTTATAAAATAGGTGACTTTGGGTCATATTATGAATAAATACCTCTGAATTTAACCTTTTGCATATAGTTTAAGAAAGTGGGTCATTTGCGAAGTACATATCTTCTCCTACAGAAGTTGACGCTTGAATTTGGCATTATATGAATACCTCCTCCTAAGAGTTTGATGTAGGAATCAGAGTTTGCCTTTTTATTGTAGACCTCAGGTGACCCTTAGGGCTGTAAGTGTCAAAATGAATATTCTGGAGTTAGAAAATAATAGTCACACTAACCATAATTCTGCTAACAAGTTTTTAAGAGGTATGTTTATTGATTTGCAAATACTACTGCAAATGGGATATTTTTAGGGAAGATACGCCATTCTTGAACTTCCCCATCCCTACACACATGGCATTGATGGTTGTGTCGGTCATATCAGCTGCTTGTGTCCTTGATGTAAGGGTGGCTCTGTGATATAGAGCTGTCCCCTGAGGCACACAAACCACTTTATCCCTATCCGGTCATCTATCCACACCATAAACAAAAGACTCAAACAAAGCCAGGTAATTTATAACACACAAACACGCACACACCCACAGCAGCACATGCACACACAAGCCTGTGCATGTGCATACATGTGCATACAGTTACATTATTTACACTTATATATACATACACACACATGCATGCACATGCATACCAACAGGGACACAAACTTATATATTCCAGAAGAGAGAGGAAAATTACTAAACTAAACAAGAAGACTCATCTATCTCTGGAAGTACTGGGACCATCTTAGTACCGGGTAGAGCAAGCCTGCTGAAGAGTAAAGGTATCAGAAAAGCAAGCAGTGCTGGGAGACAGAGAGAATGGTAAGATCATTAATATTCAATATCATTAACATCTTTCAGTCCCTGGGACCAACTGTGTGGATCACCCTTGTGGATGATCCCGGTCTGTGTCGGTGTGTCAGTCCCTCAAAAAATCCCTTCCTGATAGAATATGTCTGTGCTCACATTCTTCTATTGCTGTCAGCTAATTCCTTTGTTGCCTTTAACATTTAAAATTGGATATACACATATAAAGACAATTGAGCTATGTTGAGAACATTCTATGTGCACATCTGGCTAGGTATTTTGAGGATTTGTCTCATAGCACCTTTGTGTAGCCATGTGGTTATTTCCATCCCAATTTTATAAATGATGTAACTAAGACTTAGAGAGTTAAAACACTGTCCAAGGTCAGAGAGTTTGTAAATGGTAATTTTTAATCCATGTGTCTCAGCACTAAGTTAGACTGCCTTTGTAGCACATGCAAAGCATATTTGTACTACTAGGGAGAGATAATTACATATATCTTCACTTACCCAAAATATTTGTAGTTAAACAGATCTGATATTAACATCTAAAAGCCTTCCAGAATAAATTATCCTCAAATGGGTACATTAATGATTCAAATATAAAACCTGCTATAAAAGAAAAAGGACCAATTTGTAAACTATTTTTCAAAGGTAAAAACATCCTTCTTAATGCAGAGAATATTAAATTTTAAAGCTCTCATTAAATATTTAAAAGTCATAAAGTTAAATGAATTTCTTAACTCTTTTAACAAATTAGGGAGCTACTTCAGAGATAATTGGAGGAATCAAATAAAATGAGAAATTATAAAGGGTTAAATAATTAAATTATAAATAGAACAGCATTTTAAAGAAAAAGGTCAATTTAAATAATGTATACATTTTAAAGAATTGTGAGTATTTTTAAAGCATATGAAATTCATTCTAACAAAAAATATAAAAATTATACCATCTCCTTATGAGAAAAATTGTAATGAAATTAGAAATATACTTATAACATAAATCAATTAATTTCATTATTACAGAATGGCATTGCACTGAAATAAGATATTTTCATAAAACATATCAGCTCTTCCTATATTTTGCCCATATGTCAACCCACACCCCACTGATGATGGAAAGTAACCATGAGAAATTATCCATATTGAGTTTTAAAATAAAACCATTGTATAACAAGCAATACTTAATTTTGAAGAGAAAGCTATTTGGAAATATAGTGGGATAGCTCAATTCTGAATGTCTGTCTCTTTCTCCCAGGGATCACAATGGGGAATTATCAATTTCCTACGGAACCCAATGGTAAATAATATTTAATTTTAAAAAGCCACTTCTTGTACAATAATCAGCAAATCTCAGTATCCACTTGCAAAATAATGAACCTAGACCCCTATCTTAATTCCTACTCAAAAATTAATTCAAAATGGATTAAAAACTTGAAGACCTGAAACCATAAAATTCCTAAAAGAAAACAGGAACATTGGTCTTACAATAATTTTGGGGGAGTTGACATTAACACAAAGGCAACAGAAGCAAAAACAAGCAGGACTACATTAACTATGAAGCTTCCACATAGCAAAGGAAACCATTAAAAAAATGAAAAGGTAGTGTATGGAATGGCAGAAAACATTTTCAAATGACATATCCAATAAGAGTTTAACATCCAAAATATACAAGGAATTCATAAAACTCAGTAACTAACTATACTATCTCTATCAATCAATCAATCAATCATTCACTTGATTAGAAAATGGACAAAAGACCTGAGTAAATATGTTTTCAAAGAAGACATACAGATGGCCCCCAGATATAAACAGTCCCTGAATTATAATGGTTTGAGTTATGGTTTTTTGACTCTGAATGCGTGAAAGTGATTCAAATTCAGTAGAAACCATGCTTCAAATTCTGAATTTCAGTTTTTTCCAAGGCTAGCAATGTGCAGTAAGATGACCTCTCCTGATGCAGGTTGAGCAATGCCTGCCAGTCAGCAATGCAATCACAGGGATAAACAACTGATACACATGCAATCATTTTGTACCCATATAACCCTTCTGTTTTATACTTTCAGTATAGTTTTCAGTAAATTACATGAGATATTCAATACTTCATTATAAAATAGGCTTTGTGTTAGATGATTTTTCCAAGTATAGGCTAATGTAAGTGTTCTGAGCATACCTAAGGTAGACTATGCTATGCCACGATATTCCATATTTAAGTGTATTAAATGCATTTTTGGCTTGAAATACTTTCAACCTGTGATGGCTTTTAGAATTTAACCCCACTGTAAGTCAGGAAGATTCTATATATGAAAAGATTCTCAAACATCACCAACCATCAGGGAAATACAAATCAAAACCACAATGAGACATTTAACATACTTATTAGAATGTCCATTGAGAAAAACATGAGATGGGGTGCCTGGATGGCTCAGTGGGTTAAGCCACTGCCTTCGGCTCAGGTCATGATCCCAGGGTCCTGGGATCGAGTCTCACATCGGGCTCTCTGCTCAGCAGGGAGCCTGCTTCCTCCTCTCTCTCTCTGCCTGCCTCTCTGCCTACTTGTGATCTCTCTCTGTCAAATAAATAAATAAATTCTTTAAAATAAAAAGAAAGAAAAACATGAGATAACAAAGTTAGTAAGAATGTAGAGAAAAGGGAACTCTTACATACTCTTATCTTAGTAGGAATGCATACTGCTACAACCACTATGGAAAATAGTATGGAGGGTCTTCAAGAAATTAAAAATAGAAATATCACATGGTACAGCAACCTCACTTCTGGGTATATATCCAAAGGAAACTAAATCACTATATCTTGGAAAGATATTTGTACTTCCATGTTTATTGCAGCATTATCCACGATAGCCAAGGTATAGGAGAAACCTAAGTGTCCTTCAGCGGATGAATGGATAAAGAAAATATAGTGTGCATATATAATGAAAACCACAAAAACCACAAAAAAGAGGGAAATCCTTGCCATCCAACCAATATGGATGGACCCTGAGGGCATTATGCTACGTCAAGTAAAAGAGAAAGACAAATACTTTATGGTAGTCTACTTATATGTGAAATCTTAAAAAAAAAAAAAAAAAGTGCTCAGAGTAGAATCCTGTTTGTTAAGCAAGCCTGGGGAGTGGAAGGGATAGGAAGAGACTGGTGGAAGAGTGCAAACTTCCAGTTATGAGACAAAGTCTGAGGATTTAATGTATAACATGAAACCTGGGGTTGCATAATTAAAACTTCCTACAAGAGAAGAACTTGTGTTCTCACACACACAAAAAGTAAATATGTGAGGTGATAGATGTATTCAAGAATTTCACAGCAGGAATCTTTTCACCATGTCTTCATTTATCAAATCATTTCTTTGTATATTTCAAATATGTTACAATTTTATTTGTCAATTATACTTGAAGAAAGCTGGGAAAAATAAATTAAAACCACTCTGTACCATAATTACTGCTTTCTTTGAAACAAAAGCATGCATAAGCAAAACCAAAGCAAATTTCATTTATATGAAAATGGGTATTAACCCTCCATGTAACAGGAGGGATGGCAGTGATTTTGTAAGTCCACAGCCCCAAAGTTGGACATTTCTTCACCACTTTGTATGAAGGCAACCTCGGGCAAGTTACTTTCCATCAATGTGCTCAGTTTGCTCATTGATCAAATGAAGACAGCAGTCATGTTGACTATAAAAAAATGCTGTGAAGATAAAATAATAAAAGAAAGGCAATGTGTTTAGCATAAGACCTAGAACACTGTTCTTTTTCAGTAAATATTTGCTGTTACTCTGATTACAAAGTCATCAAGTATAAATGAACATGGACTGGAGAGTTTTTAAAATAATGATAATTACACGCTATATTCCAACTTCTTTAAACATTCAGAACTACGTATTTTTCCAAAATAGAAAATAATAGTGATTATTTTTTTTTTCATTTTCAAACAATAAAATTCTACCTAATTTTGAGGCTAATTGCCTGACAGTCATGACTTATGTACCATGCTACTAGAGTTTGCAGTGTAGTTTTAAACGCCATGGGTCAGAATTATTTAATCATTTCAATAATTTATATTCTTATAGGCAAAGTATGGAGACAACTGTTGTGGTGTTTTATTTTTCAACAAGACTTGCTGCTCCTATCCGGCATCGGTCTTGGAGACTGACTTGCTTTGGCCAAGTGATGTGCTTCTTGTGAGTAGAAACTTCAGAGCCGGCACATCATTTGCCACATCCTCTTATTTCTCTCTCATGAGAACCATGTTCCTAACAGAGACTGCTTTCTCTGTCTGGCTCCAAGAGCATAGATGACAAGGAGCAAAACAGAAGTTGACTCACACTGGATATTTAGAAATAAACTGTTATAAGTGACCCTAATTTTTCAGTGACCTGCATTGTAGTATAATCCAGCTAACACCTACTGAAATAATTATACTGTCTATTCCGCTTTTTCTTTTCCTTAAGCATCTCTCCTTATCAGTTGCTTATGATCCTGCAACCACCTTGTAGCTATTAGAAAGTAATACAGGGGACATGCTCTGCAGAGTGTGAGAAAAACCAGGACTGAGAATTAATAGAGCCAAATTAAGCTCAAGTGATCAAAGAGCCTCATGCCTGCAGATCACCAAAAATAAGCCCAATTCAATTCAACATTTGTAGAACAGCCTTGCTGTGCAGGAACTGGATGAAGTTTTGGGGACACAGGGATAAGAGAGTCCTCATCTTCAAGGATCTTCCAGCTTAGGAGACATGCAAATTTGTAAAAGTTAGTAAAGGATCTTATAGTGAAGGCAGAGTCAGGGTCAGTGAAGGTAGAGTGAAAGAGCCAGTCAACGATACAGAAAACACCCAAAGTAAAAAATATTGGAACAAATCACAATGATAAGTAAAACTAAGATACTCAAACAAGGTGGGAGTCTGAAAGCAAAATCAGTGCCTTCGGCAGTTAGAATACCCATGGTTCCATGGTGAGATTACTTTCACGGTGGTTCTGGAGGCAATTGTTTGATTTTAAGCAGAATGAGAAACAAATAGGAAAGAAGTGAAAACATTTAAGGCAGATTTTTGTCTATTTTTTTTTTTTTTTTTGCATGTGGGGGAGGAAAAAAAAAAAAGAACAGATGTGATGCTCACTAGAGGTGCACGTTAGATTTGAGGAGATGGAAGGGTTTATTTATTTAAGATTTTGAAAATAACTAGAAAAAGTACATGATGGATGGACCATGACTCCAGAGGTGACACCAAATAATGGCATCAAGGGTCCATATCCTGAACAGGAGCAGAGGTGGCTGATCTTTTGAGATTACAGGGAAAGAAATATGAATAGTTGAAGATATGGGTAATAGAGAGTGTGAGTTCTCAAGATTTTATATTTGATGAGAAAATGCTTTCCCTGGAAAATTAGTTGCAGTGTCATCTCCTGTGTATAAATATGGCAGAGGTCACGGATGAAGGCTTGAGGTGAATGGTAAATATTTAAAATGGTTTTTGAACAGAATAGGAGAGAAAGTGAACTAAATAAAATGATAGGCAAATCTATATCAGGACACTGGTAATATTCCCTTCTTCTTCACTCTGAAATTCTATCTGCAGTAGTTTATTCAAAAGAAATAAACTGAAACATAGAAATAAACTCATTATGTGTTTATATGATAGTTATTTTTTGAGAAAAATTAGAAATCATATCAGTATTTTGAAAAATGGAAATAGTTACGATGAATTTTATAGCACATCCTGACTGGACTATGATATAATCACTACAACTGCTTAGAAAGACTTTATAATAAATGGAAAAAAAATATTTGTGGCACAATGTCAAGTCTAAAGAAGACTGTCAGACCTATATAACATACCTGTGTCTGAAGCATCAATAGCAGAGGACTTATATTCAAGTATCTTTAGGTAGGTAGTAAGATTTCATAGGTCTATAACATTCACATTATATGAGGTATAATCATATATTATCTATAAACTTACTATATAATTTCTATATTAATTGTCCTATTTTTTGTGTGTTTTCCATACTTTCCATACTGAAAATAAAGCACCTTTGTAACAAGATTAGGAGGATTCAATAAATAGTAGAAACTTATACATGTAAAAGCAGAACAGTAAAGCTCCAAATTTGCGTGGTTATTCACTTCTGAGTGTAGTACTTCACATATCCAAAAGCATAATGTATACTTAAGTAAGAGTTTGGTAGAAAGTGAAAGAAAAAATAAGGTGGACCAAACTTTCCTTGGGGTTGAGCAAAATAGTTCAAGTAATTAAGCATATCAAAGCCAGTATTTTTCAAACTTTAATACTTACTAGAATCCCTTAAGTATTTTTTTTTTCAGGTGCACAATCTGATTCAGTGGATTGGAGTGGGACCTGATATTCTGCATTTCTAACATATCCCCAATTGATGCTGATGCAGCTGTTAAGTGTGGACCATAATTTGAGTACCAGGGATCTCACCTGGGTAAGATATAAATGAGGAATTAATCAAGAACTAATCTGAAACATTTATAAGTCACCTGGATGTTTTAAGATTACAGCAAGATAAAATGGACAGCATAATTTTTTAAAGGTGTTCCTTTTTTAAAAACTATTTTATTTATCTATTTGACAGAGAAAGAAAGAAAGAGAATGCAGGCACAAGCAAGGGGGAATGACAGGCAGAGGGGTCCCCACCAAGCAGGGACCCCAACGCCGGGCTCAATCCTAGGACCCGGGGATCATTACTGAACCTAAGGTAGACATTTACCCAACTGAGCCACCCAGGCACCCCGAAAAGTGTTCTTGAGTCAAGGTCATAGAGTAGTTGGAAACTAATTTGCAGAGATTTCAGAGACAGTGTCTTTTCTCCTTAGATATACATGTAGTAACCTAAACATCTAATCTATCATAGCAAGGCATGATAGTTTCCCTTTCTTTCTTTAATTTTTATTGATAAAAACAAATATATTATCAGTAGATGATTACTGATATAATGAATATGCAATCTAAATGAAAAAAGCAGTTAACTCTCTTCCATTAACCCTAAATATAGAGGTAATTGGTTCAACAAAATGGTAACCTAAAATCCCTGAAAAGGTATTGGAGGAATTCATGACAAACAGAAATAGATTTATCATACAGCCAGTGAAGTTTAAGCTCCAAGGACACAGAATTGCACAGACATTTCCAGAGTCCTGGTCATAGTAATGTGTTCTATATCATGATATGTGTGTAGAAACTTTTCAAAATAAGGTATTTTAATTAAACCGATTAAGACCATTGCTTCTTTCAACCATGATTTCACTCTGTCTCACTCTTTTTTATAATTATGTCACAATTGATGGCAGAAAATTTGGGGATCCAGCTTGAAGAAAAGTTGACTTGGAGATACATCTAGTTAGCCTAATTATAAATAGCCAAATTGTGTGATTTACAGTTGAATTGTGTTATTGTTAGCTTTATGTCTCAGCCCATCCATAATACCAAAACAAAATATCATAAATTTGGGGGCTTATGGTTCATAAACAGCCAACTTTTATTCCTCATAGTTATGGAGGCTGGGAAGTCCAAGATCATGGTGCCAACACGTTCATTCAGTGTCTGCCTAGGAACTGCTTTCTGGTTCATTTGCAGCGGCCTCTCACTGTGTCCTCACATGGCAGAAGAGGTTAGGGAGCTCTGTGGGGTCTCTTTTATAAAGATGAAAGTTCCATTCATGAAGTCTCCTCCTTCATTACTTAAACGCCTTCCAAAAGTTTCACAATCTAATATTATTATAGTAGGTTTCAATGTATGACTTTTGGAAGAGCACAAATATCCAGTCTATAGCACCTTACTAATATGGTAATACTCTTACTCCCACTGCCTCTACTCCTCTGATGACTTACCCAGCATCATGATAAAAAGGCACAGAGACTGAGTTTTATTGTAATAACAATTTGAATTTTGACACTTCCAGATCATGCAAATCATATAGGGAAAAAAAAACTTTATCAAGATTTCTCAGTTGGACAGTAAGGAAATATGTCAAACTTCAATAATTCTTCTAATCTATTAGTAAATAAAAAAAATATTTTGAACAATTGTGCAAAAGGGGAAATCTAATATATTTTTCTTAATTTTATAGGAAATATTTTTAAATTGTCATTTGAAGTGAAAGTAGATTATGTATCCCCAAAATATAAGAAAGGGCTATGTAGCAGTATATATTTTTGCATTTAGTAAGAGAGTATAAAATTCAATGTAAACAGTATTTTTTGAGTGATTTGGAAGTATTTGGTCTATATGTTAACTTTGTAAAACTTATAATTTGTTTTGTTTAATTTTATCATCTGAAATAATAATTAATTTTGACCTAATTGTGTATTTGTATTTTTTTTTAATTTAAAGAATGCTCATATTGTAAAATGTACAAGCCCCACAACAACCTGGATATAATCATTTCACCTCTCTTAATATGTTTCTTCATCTGTAAAATAGGAATAATAGTAAGTGCCTGGGTTAGAGCAAGAATTAATTGAGATGATACACTGTACATGTCGTGCATAGGCTCTGAGTCAGTAGAAGGTCAATAAATGTTAGTTATGCTTGTTGTCGTTTATAAATGTAATTATTATTTTTATTTCAATTCTTTTTTCCATCCAGTCCAGCCTCTGCTCGGGATAACATCTAACAACAAAAATAAAATTATGACAGTCTCCTGCTGGAAATTCTTAGAAGGATGCCTATTTTCTACAAGGCTCTTTACAACTTCAATTCAACCTGTTTCTAACTGTATCTCTTGAAATCTCAACCACCTGCAGCCTTTAGAAAAATGCACTTTTACCTGTTAGAGATTTAGGCCGTGAACTTTTACTTTTCCCTGCCTAGTATATGGAATTTTTTTCTTTTCTAAAAAGTTTTTCTCTCTTTTGCAACAACGTAAAGTTCTATTTATCTTTTAAGGACAATTTTAAATGCTACTTTTTAATAAATGGTGGCAAAATGAATAAGAATTTGCACTTACTTTGCATCAGTCCTCTCCCCTGAATGAGAATACTGCTAAACACAACAGATAACTCACATGATACCTTACAAACCAGCAGTTCCCCTTTTGCACCAACAAACCCAGTTACTATATAGGAAGACATGTTCATTGTAACATTGTTGGTGCTAAAGAATGTTGAAGTCCATACCAAAAAAATTGAACAAATTAAATGTATTAGAAACCAACAAAGAAATTATTTGAATAGCCAAGTAACATATATGTTTGCTTTTCTTGTTGAGTGAAGAAGTAAGTAATAAACCGAATCTGTAAGAGTCATTATGGAAATGACAATGAAAACACATACAAAACAAATTTTTATTCAGGGTCACACATACTAAATACATTTGAGTGGGTATCCCTGTTAAGGAGAAGAGTAGAGATGTAAGAGATGTAAGAGAAGTGATAGATGTAATTTCAAATGCCCAAAGTCGTATCAATATAGTATTTTCTCTCCAGCCTTATTTCTCTTTGTCTCTTTCCATAGTTTTTTTTTTCTTGATAGTATAGTTTGATTAGTGATCATCTCAAAAGATGATCTTTATAATAATCATCACAGTCATATAAGAATACATGTTAAAGAGGCAGATAGACTGGTTTTTGGAAGAACTGAATTAGTATCTATTCTAATAGAACTTAGAAATAGATCTTTTTAACAAGCAAATTAGGTATTTCTTAAGAAGTTACCTCATGAAAACCGCAGCCTAAAAATATGGTGCATATGAAGTCAGTCACAGACATCCAATGTATACAATCCATGAGAGTAGTCAGCCATTTTTGACCTTGATTAAACCTTTTATAGAGGATTTACTCAATAAATGAATGAATGTCACTACTTCATAGAGGACAGTTTAATGTAATCAAGGCTACCAGAAAAAAGTGAAAATGTATTATTAGATAACTTGTAATGTATACAATTATAAAGTTCTAATTTAATTATTATTTAATTTTAATTATTACATTGAATTGTTTATTTAAATATAATAATTTAATTATAAATATATACACACATGATATTTAATTATGTAAATATAATTATTTACATTTATTTTAAATTATATTTACATATATTTAATTAATTTAATTATTATAAATATATATACATATATATATACACATAATAAACATATGTGTGTATATAAGAGACTTTTTTAGTTTCTAATGAAGTAAATAGACAGTGTGCATGATTCCAGAAGAGTAATTGCTGGTATAATGGCATACATTTTGTCTGCTGCTTATATGTCCCAGATTTATATTAGTTATTTTTTTTTTAATCTAACTTTTCTTAATTTAACTGCTAGTCAATCTGGAGGGGTTTTGAGCCAGATTTTGGAACCATATTCTGCCTCTGACTATATAGGTCAGATTCACTGAGGAATTTATTCCAGTTCAGGCAATTTGAAAATGTTCTCCCATTTGAATAGCTGTGTTCAAGCACAGGACATGCTGGGATTTGCCATTTTGGCTGCCACCACAATTACCCCTATCAGTGTCTATGCACAGATGCTGAATGTGGGGAACTATTACTGGCAGGTTATGCTGGCGGCTCATACAAATGAATAATCATTGGCTCATGATCACCTCAACTCCCTAGATCACGGGAATGGCCCAGCTGGGCTGAGGAGGAAATCTAGCTAACGAGACGAATTGTTCTTTCCTATAGCAGTTATGCATAATATACAGGATTTCACAGCTGTCTTTTTAAAAGTTTATCTCTAACTTTTAAAATTTATTGAAATGTTTTCATTCTTATCTTATTAATGAAAAAATAGTGGCATTAGGCATATACTATGTGGGTAAAACAGACATTCAGTTTGGGATTTAAGATTTTGAAATTCATACTTAAATGGAACATTACGTTTTCCTGTGATATGTTGCACAATTGCTAATGAATAGCATCAGTCCAGCTGCTTACTGTGAAATTGCCACTCTTGTAACATGCCTGCAATAAAATAAGGAACACAAAGACTGTTATTAAAGCTGAACAGAAATTCTATTTTTGAATGACCCAATCTATAGAATAGCAGCTAAGTAACAAAGTAAACATCATTAGTGAGCTTTTCAGTCTATATTTACATTTTTGTTACCTTTCCCCTACCCCATTTCACAAAGTTTCTGAGAATACAGCTTCTCTTTATATTTAAATTGTCTATCTACAATTTACTGGGCCATTAGCATTAAAAGGATCCTGTGCAGGATCTTTAGCAACTGGAAAAGGATCACTTTAATGTGTCCCCATTAGACAGGCTGATGGGTACAATGTTCCTAGATGCTGAGAAAGTGGGGGATTTTCAAGAACAAGGAATATGCAACCATTACAAGGATGTTAAGACCTCTCCCCTCCCTTGTTTTAAAACCTGACTATTAATTCAATGCCTTTGGTTCGTGGAAAGATATTAAGTGCTTTAAGATTGAGATGGTTTTGAGTATAATGCAGGAAATTTTCTAAGGCCTTTTATCTTGGACTTCCAAATATAATTTAAGGAGAGATAATACTTTCTAACTTTTGCTTGAAGTTACTTTCTTTCTGTAAAAGGAATAACATACTTATTTCATGATTAATACTATTATATTACAATCTCTAAATTCAGATTTTTATCTTCCTTTTTAAAAATATGGTTGTTAATGTTGGTCTCTAAAATGTAGCAGCATGTTGGTTTTTCTTTTATACCTTGCCATCTCTATTCAGCATTCTTTTTCAGCTGCATCTTAAATTTCAGAATTTCTTCTATCAGAACCTCTCCTATCACTTCCTACACTTGGTCCAAGTAATCTCACATATTAATATTACAATCTATCAGTACACTAATGACTTTTTGATCTGTATCTCTAGGCTACTTCTCTTACCTGAGATCCAGTCCTAAATAGCTAAGTAATAATCCAACTTGAAATTCCAATAAAATTCTAACATTTACCTTCATTATTCTCTTCCCATACCTATTTCTTCTCTTGGGTTCTCTATGTCAACACATCACTATGCAGCTAAGTCAGTCAGCAAACTTTAGGCACATCATCAATTCCTTCCATTCCCTCATCCTACCCATCAAATTGAGCACCAAGTCAAGATGAATCTTCCATAATTCTGTCTATATTCCACAGGGCTCTTTCCTCTAACCTAGTAAAATAGCAGCAACTATTTTATACATTACAGTAATGCAGTAACTAAGGTGCCTGCCTTGGTCCTAGTACTCTCCAATTCATTTCCCACTATGCATCCCAAATCATCCTCTTAATTTAATCTTTTTGTTCCACTGCAATGATTCAATACCTTGTTATCTCCTAATGCCCTTGGGATAAAATCCAAATGTCTTACTATGACTTGCAAGACTCTCCTTGATCTGCCTTCTAATCTATTGCTATTTGCATACTTATGTTCCATAGCCCAGACACATGATATACTTTCAGTTTTCCAGAGAATCATTCATTCCATTGGCCTGGCCTTGTTATGCTGTTAAATTTATTTGAAACACTTTTGGTTTCATTCTTTCAATCTTTCTTTGCCTTTGTAAAATCTTTGGATTCAGGAAGACCTCCTCCAAGCCCCTTAGTCCCCAACATAGACTAAAGTCGTTTCTCATCTATTCTTTTACTTCCCATATTTTCTGGATTTCTATTACATTTATTACAATTTGATGAAAAATTTTGTGTTATTTGGCCATGCCACCCATTTGTATCTAAGTTTCAGTGTCGGGGAAGTATATCTGAATGTTCATATTGGTATCTCAGCACTATGATAGGTGTAAACCTCTAATATATATGTTCAGTGAATATTTGATTAATGTACATGTAAACACATGTTTTTTTTTCCCTTAAAATATCTTTAAATCTGGCAAAGTACTTTTTTTAAATATCCTGAAGCCTATAAACACTATGTCCAAAAATGAAAGAATTATCTCATATATCCCCAGAGAAATGACTCCCTCTGATCATCCTATGCTACCTGAAACCATCTAATAGAAATATGTAAGTGACTTGAAAACATATAGCATCCTTGTACCTTTACAAAAGGAAAATAAAGGAGGCTGAAAAGGCTCAGACAGATTGGAGAAAAGAAGATATTTTAGAAACCAGATATTTTATGATATAAAAGCAAACACCTGAAAAAAACAGGTTGCAAAATAAGAAAACTGATATATTTAGTTTCACTTAAGTATTAAAGAAATATAATGTGATTTTCTCTGAAAATTCCAGGAAACTTACAGATAAGCAACTGCATTTATGTTCTATTTGGCATGATTTTATAATCATAACATTATCTACTATTTAGAATAATCATAAGACAGACTGTTATTAGCACTATTATATAAATAACAAAATTAAAACTTAGGGTAAAATCCTGATATAAACCATGTAGGCAGTATAAACAGGTAAGATTAATACTAAGATCCATAGTTCTTAAACCCTTTTGAAATTACACCAAGATACATCAGCAAAGGATTAATTTAGAATGTACTATATTTCCAGCTAGTCCTATGCACTGGATCTCTTCACTGATCATTCAACCATCAAAGTCTAATGTTCTTATCATATAATTATAAGAATGTACATGTACATGTACAATATTTATATAAGATATTCCATTTAACGGAGAGCACTAGATTGTTTTGAAATCCTAGGACAATCAATGTTTATTAATGTGCACTTGCCAGGCAGGAATGGGATAAACGCCAAAGCAGTTAGGGAGCAAACTCAACTTTTAGAGTTCCTCAGCAACCAAATAATGTCCATATCCTTACAAGATGGTATCTCCACAATCAATATTGCCCCTTTTCAACACATTTTCATTGCTACAATCTGACACATTTTTCTAAAACTTAAATAGTATTATGATATTTAGTATAGTCCAATTTAGAAAATGTCCAATTTAGAAAATGTAAATGGTCTTTGATAACTAGGATCATTGTTCTGGATTGTTTTGCTTACATCCACTTTCCCATCCTTCTATGTCTATCATTTCAACTCAGTGATTTTTGCCCTCTGGGGGACATTGGCAATATACGGAGACATTTTTGGTTTTCATGAGTAGGGGTATGGAAGAGGGTAAAACTGTCATCTAGTAGGTACAGGCCAGGAATGCTCCCAAACATTTTTAATGCATAGGACAGTCTTTATCAAAAAGAATGAGCTGGCCCAAAATGTCGGTAGAGCCAAGGCTGTAGTACCTTGCTCTATGCTAATAATACATCAAATTATATATTTGAGTAATGTGTCCCAAGATAAAATCTGAATTCCTTAAAATTAGCATAGAAAGTCTCTCACAATTAAATACTTACTAGTATCTCAACATTATTGTCACTCTACCTCCTTGTTCTGAATTATTTACCACTAAAAAAAAAAAAAAATCATGTATGTATCAGTCAAAGCAGGATAAGTCATACCACATTGACAAACGTCACTAAAATATCAGTAGCTTATGACACCAAAGGTTTATTTCTTGTGCTACATGCCCAGTATACACTGAAAGATATTCTGCTCATTGTCCTCACTAGGGATTCAGGCAGATGGAGACTCCACCATTGTAAAAGTTCTCATTGCAAATTGAGTCTTCAGGATTCACTGAGACATGGCAAGAGAACATGGAATATTGTATTCAACCCCATCCTTGAGTGCTTTTGTCCACTGATAAAACCTTGCCATTTCCATTCACACTGGCTATATTAATTTGGCCAAACAAATCACACAGCCTTATCTAACATCAAAACTCTTTCTTCTGAAAAAAAGGAAAGCAAGAACTCAGTGAGCACTAGCAGTGTTTCTGCCCTATTTTAAGGACTGACACTTAAGATTTATATTCAATCATGCATCACTTCTTAGAGCAAACTTTCTTGATGCATTTTCTTGCAAGATTTGGTTAGGTGCCTTTCTTGGGCTCTTTCATCACACCTCGTACAGATTTGATAGCATTTAACTGTTCTTGTTATGAAAGTCTGTTCATTAATTTGCCTCTTTTAGATTATTGACTTTTGAGGTTAAGGGAGGTGTCTTATTTATTGTTGTATTCACAAAATTTATCATATGTGAGATGATATAATTAAATATTTCTTTACACAAACAAACCAGATACTCAATTAACCAAATTATACAATAAAAGATATATTATCATTTATTTTTCTACCAAACAAGTACCTCTTGTCTCTCCAGTTAACTATTCATTCATTGACTTAAACCTCTGTCCATAATTTCTCCTTATCACCGTATTAAAAAAATGTATCCTACGTGGAGAAAGGGGAACTCTCCTACACTATTGGTGGGAATGCAAGCTGGTGCAACCACTCTGGAAAACATAATGGAAGTTCCTCAAAAAGTTGAAAATAGAGCTACCCTACGACACAGCAATTGCACTACTGGGTATTTACCCTAAAGATACAAATGTAGTGATCAAAAGGGGCATGTGCACCCGAATGTTTATAGCAGCAATGCCCACAATAGCCAAACTATGGAAAGAAATTAGATGTCCATCAACAGATGAACGGATAAAGGTGTGGTATGGGGTTGCCTGGGTGGCTCAGTGGGTAAAAGCCTCTGCCTTCAGCTCAGGTTATGATCCCAGGGTCCTGGGATCAAGCCCTGCATTGGGATCTCTGCTCAACAGGGAGCCTGCTCCCTCCTCTCTCTCCACTTGTCTCTCTGCCTACTTGTGAGCTCTGTCAAATAAATGAATAAAATCTTTAAAAAAAAGATGTGGTATACACACACACACACACACACACACACACACACAATGGAATACTATGAAGCCATCAAAAGAAATGAAGTCTAGCCATTTTCAATGATGTGGATGGAACTAGAGGGTATTAGGCTTAGCAAAATAAGTCAATTGGAGAAAGACAACTATCATATGTTCTCCCTGATATGAGAAAGTGTAGATTCAATGTGGGGGGCTTGGGGGGGGGTAGGAAAAGAATAAATGAAACAAGATGGGATTGGGAGGGACAAATCATAAGAGACTCTTAATGTCACAAAACAAACTGAGGGTGGCCGGGGGGAGTGGGGTAAGGAGAGGGTGGTGGGGTTATGGACATTGGGGAGGGTATGTGCTATGGTGAGTGCTGTGATGTGTGTAAACCTAATGACTCACAGACCTGTACCCCTGGGGCTAATAATACATTATATGTTTATAAAAAATTTTTTAAAAATTTATCCTAGATCATAGTAAATAAGCAGTTCATAACATCCTAAGATATAAAATGAAAGCATCATAAAAATTGTGTTGTCTAAATTATATAAATTTTAGGATACCCAAAGCAATATTCTTCTTTTTTAAAAATGCCATTACTAAGTAAAGATAAGAGAAATTGTTGAGGATAGTCAAATTCTTGTTCAGTCTGGATTTCCTTTAAGCAACTCAAGAACCTTCATTTTTAACTGCAAACAGCTTTCAGCATCCCCTGAAGAAAAAAATCATCAGGAAAACTATGGTGAATCTAATGGGTCCCAAAGAAACCTAAACCTTTTGGAGGAAGACTGAATTTTCTCCCTCTTGAAGATACAGCGTTTTCCATATTCACTGTGAAAAATATTTACTTCAGCACCATTGCTGAAGTAATTGACTTTATTCATAAATTGAGAGTCTCCACTGAATAAACATAACTGTATAATTCAGTTTAGGGGAAAGGTCACTGGACTAGACTCAAGGGACTGAAGTTCTTCTCCTGATCTTGCCAGGTTTGGCAGGTCACTCTGACTAAGTTAGTAAGACTTTTATAGGTATTCCTTTTTTTAGCCATAAAGGTGGATTTATTAACAGCTGTCCCATTTACTTCAGTTACCAAGAACAAGAAAAGCTACATGAATCAGTGCATATTACAAATATAAAATAAGCAATGGGTATAAAGCTATGTTCTTATTAACATTGATACAACACAATAGAATAGATTTGGAATCTTTTTGGTATAAGTTACTTAACCCTCAATACTCTTCAATTGAAAAATAGGCATAAAAAGTACTGATTTATTAGGTTGTTAGAAAAATTAAATTTATATCATGGGATATTTATGTCATGGGATATAGTATATATTCAACAAATGGTAGATCTTTTAAAACTTGGGATATAATATATATTCAACAAATGGTAGATCTTTTAAATATAGCATTCATTACCTGAAAATACAGTATGATAATACATTTTCAAAAAATAACTTTTACATTTAATTTTTTTTAATGTTAAGTAAGTAGATTCAAGCACAGTTAGCATTTTCAATGAATTAGGAAAGAGGATGATTTAGTTTCCTATGTGAATTTAGAATCTCTAGAAAAGATAAAGTAAGCCGATTTTAGTTCCAAAATAGTATTATTCTACCATTTAAAATTTTGAGATAAATCTGAATTCAATTTTAAAAGAAGACAAGAATATAAGAATTGCATAATAACTGTGTAGTCTGGGTACTGTTTAACCAGAAACCAAAAGGAACTTTCAGGTAAAGAAAAAACGGGAAGGACAGGAAAGAGCAGAGCAATGAAGAAAAACAGTACTAATGTAATGAAAATCTGAAAACTTCAAGTCCTGATTTTTTCTCTAAAGCCCTAAAGCTTCCTGTAAGGCATGTTTCCTGGTACACCATGGGAAGCAGTATTTTCTGGTGCTTTTAAGAGTGGGGATTCTGGTAACCAGCTCTGTCACGTATGGTAACACTATGCCTAATACATAATGGGAACCCAACAAATATTAGCTAACTTTACTCTTCTTATCTTTGTGGGTCTTACGATTTTAAATTCCTGAATAGCCTACAGATTAGAAAGATATCTCTGCTGTTTACTCTCAAGCCCCAAATTTTCATTTTTAGGAATGGCAGAGGAAGATGAAAGAGATTGCTGGTTTCCCAAGCTTCATGGAGCTTGGATGGGTCTGAGGTGGAAGGCAGAGTTTGATGCAGGATTTCAAAAATCTTTTCATTAAATCCAGTGTTTGTTCAAAAGTATCTCAGGTCTGCTGTGATTGTAACTACTCAGCAAATATGAAGCAATCTGTAAACTGTTAACTTCCTCTCTTTTTCGCCCTCTTCATGGACAAGATGTAAGGGTTTAATTGAAACCAGTTCTCAGAAAGCCACTAACTTGAGCCCCGTCTTCTTTTTGGAAGGTTTTACCTACTGTGATGTGTCAAAAACCTGAGCAGCCTGCAGGTACAAATGTCTAAATCCAGTCTTCTCTGAGTACAGTCCAAATATCAACAGCTTTTATTTACCCTGGGATTTCTCTGGTTTAGTTTTTTTTTTTTTTGTCCTTTGCATTCCATACACTCAAGATATCAAACTAGAAATAGTTTACCATTTTATATGATTGTTAATAAATTAAGTGTACTATTGTATATAAACGTAGGATTGTGGATTATTTGTTGATTTGTATCACTTAGAAAAAGCCACAGGAGAAAAATTGAGGTTTTTTTCCTTCTACCATTTCATGATAATTTCAATTTCAAAGTGAAATTTGGTTAATTATATTTTGTAATAAAGTTTATATATTATTCATTATCTTTGTGAGACATGAAACTAGACTACAGTTGGCAAAATTTTTCTCTGTAAAGCCAGGTAGTAAATATTATAATCTCTGTAGAACCACATATAAACTTTGTTGCATATGTATTTTTCTTTGTTTTTGTTTTTTTATTTATGTTGCTTTGTTTAAAAAAACCAACCAACAAGCAAACAAAAAAACTTTATAAGCATAAGAGATATTCTTACCAAGAAGGCCATACAAAAACAGGCCACTACTGAATGTGGTCCTCAGGCTGTACATTGCTGACTCCTAAGTTGGATATTAAATGTACTTTTAAAATGAGTGTGCTGAGGGTGAAGATGCAGAAGTGGGATGTGTGAAAAAGCCAAGTTTTTTTTTTTTCTGTTATTTTGATATTCAAAACAGTTAGTGAAGAAAAATATTTACTGTGTGGATTTACATGTTCTTCCATTGAAAGTGTATCCTAAATGACACTCGAGTAGGCAGTGTGTATAAGATAGTACTCAATGGTCCCTGCTTTCTGGCATTCAAGTTTACGGGTAATCCCTTCTCCTGGAATATGGACTGGACTTACTAACTCACCTGCCATCAATAAAATATTACAAAAGAGATGGCTTGTCAATTCTGAAATTAGGTTCTTAAAGGACTGTGGCATCCATGATGGATATCATTTCTCGTTTTCTCTCTTCTCACTTGGTGTGGGAAAATATAGCTACCGTGTTGTGAATAGTCATACAGAGAGGCCCATGTGTTAAGGAATTGTGTCTTAGGCTGACAGCTATCAAGAAGTTGGGGTCTACCAAGACAAAAGAGTCTGATTTTGACAGCAAAGTCTTCCCCAGTCAAGTCTTGAGATGACAGTAATCCTGTGATGGTAAACTTTATGTGTCAACTTGGCTGGACCATGGGGTCCAGATAATTAGTTATACATTATTCTGGATGTTTTTGTTAAGTTTTTTTTTTTTTTTCTTTAAGATGAGAGAAACATTTATATTTGGTAGAGTTTCAGTAAAGCAGATTATTCTTGATAACTTGGGTCGGCTTCATCTAATCAGGTGAAGGCCTTAATAGAAAAACGACTGTCCTTCCCATGTAAGAAAAAATTCTGCCAGCAGATGATCACTGGGCTCACACTGCAACTCTTTCCTACATCCCCAGCCTGCCAGCCGATCCTGGAGATTTTGGATTTCCACCACTGAAATCACATGAGCCAATTCCTTAAAATAAATCTCAGATAGATAGATCCATGGATATCCTCCTGTCAGTTCTGTTTCTCTGGAGAACCATGACAAATACAAGCTCCTTCTGACAGCGTGATGGCAGCCATGGTACAAACTCCATCCAAGTGGCACCTGTATTTTTGATCCACAGAAAATATGAAATTGTGTGTGTTTATTGTTTTAATCTGTTCAATTTGGTGGCAATTGGTTACATAACAATAGATAACCAACACAAATATGTTTATGTGAATATATAGATTCTTGGTGGGAAAGCTTATCAGAATATATCTGTCCCTAGTATCTAAAACATGTGCACCAAGAACTTGGAAATACAAGTCAGCAATTTAGTGTTGTCATTTCGTTTTTACCAGTTAATTTATATTTCAAAATCTAGACAGCTTTTGCTTTGAAGTTTAGTCCAAAATGTTTCCCTTTTCACTACTATACACTTGGACTTTTTTTTTTTTTTTATCATAATGCCCTTTGTAACTTAAACTGTAACGAAGAACTCTCATAGTCTCTACAACAAACGAAAAGGCCATTTTTCCACCATTCCTGTGAGCAGGATAAGGATACCTGGAAGTATAAATATAATCAAGTGGCTCCATCTGGCTACCTCACTGTAGCATTGTGTTCTAGTACCTGATCCACAAATATAAATAATTACTTTATCCATCCATAGAAGATTATTAGCATCAAGGAAGATGACTCAAGACAAACTCATAATAAAATTTCCAAACCACTTCTTACATGTTTATGTGTTCACTCAACCAGTTGTTGCTGGTTCAGTAAATGTTGTCAAGCATTTGACTATGGGCAGGTATTTCAAAGGTAGATAAAATAAACTTCCTGAAATATATATGGGAATCAGATGCAGAAAGCAAGGTATCAAGTGTAACTTCTCTTATTGCCTTGGAATTTTTGAGTGGAGACTCAAGTAGAAATAAAATACTCTTTAGAAAAGTCTGTATTCTAAAATTTCTACCAAAAATTGAAGCTAGCTCCCACCTTAAGGTTTACTGAGAAGCAGCCTGGCTACTTCTCCTATCCTTAATTATCAAAATTCCACATCAAACTTCTAGTCTATTTATTTTATATATATATATATATAAAGTCTATTTATTTTATATATATATATATAAATATATATATATATATATATATATATATATAGAGAGAGAGAGAGAGAGAGAGAGAGAGAGAAGACAGCTGTGAGAGTCTTGGTATGTTGGCCTAATAAAGACTGCAATAGCTCTTTCCCTTGACCTTCACCAAAAGGGCTAAATGAGTTAAAAGACCTGAACACTAACAGAACCTCTTGAGAGATCAGAGGGTCTCAAGGGAAGGGACACTAACTTTTTATTACCCATGTGAATGCTTGCTGAGAAGCAAATAATCACACTTGTTTCTGTCATCAAAGAGAGTAAGTATGTTAATAAATATATTGGTATATTTTGAAATATGGCCCAGGAATTTGAAGTTTATAATTACATATGTTGTCAATATTAATATAAAATCTTCAAAGATATATCTATATCTATCTATATCTATATCTATATCTATATCTATATCTATATCTATATCATCTATATCTATATCATCTATCTGTATCTATCTAATCTATATCATCTCTATCTCTATATCTATATCATCTATATCTATATTTATATACAGAGTAGCATTCAATATTTTCTATATAGAGATATATATATGGAGAGGAGACTTGCTGTCTTGTCCAGACAAGTATGTAGGGTCATTAGTTTAGCATGCAAGGAAAGAAAATCAAATGACTTTCTACATAAATGTCTCACAGCCTTCAGCAAGCACAGAATGATTCACCTTGCTCCATGAACAATCATGAAGTGAAAAAACAAAACAAAACAAAACAAAACCCTGAAGCCACAAAGCTGATAAGATAGCTCCCAGCCAAGTGGGTTTATGGCTCTTTCTAAGAGGGCATTGGAGGACTGGACCCTTGGTATGAGGTAATGGGCAGCACTATATCAGAGCATTCCCAGGAAAGAATATAACCAAGATAGAAACTGCCCAGGAAAAACACATACACTGTTTTCATGAAAAATACCTCTGGGATTGGGTCCCTGGTGCCTCAAGAAAATGGAAGACAACTCAGCAAACAAAAACAATGGGGCCTCTCCACCAACAAAGAAATGTAAGACAACTTGTCAGTTTTCCTGTCACTCGCTCATGCAGTCAATACAGACAGTGAGATGAGAGGACAATACCTCCCAGGCACAAAGCATAGATCCTTAATCTCTGAGGTACTAGTCAGGGGGGGAAAAAACCTGAATCAGTGAGTAGAGCTGAAGCTGTCAACAGCAGGAGCTCTGAGCTAGGAGCAGATGGAGGTGGCCAACAGGTTGCATCTTCTTTGGAAGTAGAATCAAATCTTTCTCAAGAGAAAAAGAGGCCAAATCAATCTCAGTGCTTAATCTAGAAACTCTGGTGGGATTCTTCTGCCCCTAAAAGGAGACTGGAAATAGCTAAAATTTACTCTTGTCTCTGGCTAAAGTTTATATATAAATGTATACCTCAGAGGGTAGATGGAAATTGACTCAATCTCTCAGCTGGAACATGAACTAGACTTCCCAGTGGTTCAGGGACCGTTTTTGCAATATCTTCAACACAGTGAGGCAGGAGCTTCCTCCACCAAAATGAGAGGTGGTTATAGACTCAGATCCATGTGGGATCAAGAGAAAAACACCATTATTAGAGGACTGAACACAAGAAGAGTAGAACAAAGCCAAAGTTTCCCCTCAGGGTAAGCCTGCATATCAAAATTCCAAGCCCCATGAGGAAAAATAAAGTTTAGAAAGAACTATTAAGTGAAGAAGAAACATTAAGTGAACTACTTTACTCCAGATGAAAAGGAAACTAGAACATTTTAATATGGCAGTACAATAGTATAAAGAAAAGAGACAAGAGAGAGAGAGAGAGAGAGATACAAAGGTGAACAGGAAATGATAAAACAAGTAGAGGTATAAACAATATTAGTATAGAGGAATATGGAAAAGAGTTAGTTAGAAATCCTTGAAATGAAAAACTTAGTCCCTGGCATGCAAAATTCAACAACTGTTATAAACTCTGGACGGAAGCATCGGTGAATTAGAATACAGTTCTTAGAGACACACCTAAATAAAACATAGATCTAAAGAACATTACACACACACACACACACACACACACACACACACACACATGACTGAATATGATAAATATGATATTTAATAAATACATTATATATATTTGTGTGTGTGTATATATATATATACACACATACATACATACATATAATTTTTCCTCATGTTTCTAGAGCTCAATAGACTGCTAGACTGCTAGTTGCAATCTTTGTATGCTCATTTAGTCATTCTTTTCTAAGAGATGTCTAGAAATGATATAACTAATAAATTTGGGAAGAAAAACTGGGCATGTTTTTTGAGCCCTGTGCCCCTCAGTCCCTCAGGGATCAGATATTCCAGGGAGTCAGAAGTCTCCTCTGCTTCTTCAAAGGTTAGCTCCCATCCTGCCTTATGGAAAAACCTGCTCCAAGGCTAGAACTTGCAGGTCCAGATGAGGAAGTAGTCTTAATTCTGTAGCTAAGGGCTGGCAGACTCACCTGCTTAATATCACCCAGTTCTGTCCTCCAGCATGGCTTCTATCAATAGTAGAGGAGTTCTTTGGTCTTCATATGCCATTCTTAGGTTTTCCCTTTCAAATGCTTTAGAACCCAAGCAAAGAAATGGGTGAATTTAAGAGATAAAAAAGAAATCCCAACAATTGCATGGGTATTATGTGCAGGTGTATGTATTTAAGCTATGTTTTCTTTTATTTCTCTCCTTTTTTTCACCCCGTATTTCACTTCATTAGTAACTGTGCAGAGGCCCAGACTTACACTTTGGTGGGTAGAAAGAGCAGATGTCAGAACATTTCTGGCAGCTGTGTCCATTTCTCCTGTGAACCCTGAGGATTAGAGTCATCAGTAGTTTGATCACTCTTTCTGTCTGACATGTAAGACCCCAGGGGACATGACAAAGCTTTGGGTACTGTAGGATCATCACTATCTAGATCGGATAAACCCAGCCACCTTCTGTTCGAAAGGATTCAACAGAGACCTTTATTTCTGAGTGTTTGACAAATGGGATTTTCTATGAAAGCTACCTGGATTTTTTTTACAGTCTCTAAACCTTATTCTCTTGATGTGTTAAAACAAATTCAGAGTATGCAATGGGTATTCAAGCAAAGGAAAACAATTCACTGAACTCTGAACACAGCAGGATTCCCCAAAGCTAGTACCCCTTATTGTGTGCTCTGAGATTTTGTATTCATATCCCAAGCCTAACTGGAGCAACATAGATGAGTTCTGACCTTGCTGCCAGCCAGACAATGTCTCTATATCCCTAAAATATCTTCACAAACAGAAACCTTCTTACATAAATAGACCCATATAAGACAAATGTATAGCATGATCACAGATGTATCAACTTCATCATCTACGTGATGTCCTCTATGCCCCCCTAGGAATCTATCATCATCTCTCATTTCCCTGGGCCAGGCTGCTTTCCTGAACACATCTCATACCTACACCCCAACTGAACTTACTGGTACTTAGAAGTACTGTTTGCCTACAGTTAGGCATCAGATCTCTTAAAAATGCAACCTTAAATCTCAAACTTGCTTCTCTCCTCAGTTTGCATTGGACAGTGAGTTCCGATACACAGTTGACACTCCGATCATATTCCCGAGTACAGGGCAGGCTTGGCAGGAAAAGAATAAGACAGTCAATAACCACACCACAGAGAGCTGTCGAGCCTGTTCTGAAATGTGTGCTGGCATTACGGCAAAACCCTAGTACTTAAACCAGTGAATGTGAGGATCATGGGAATGCAGAAAAAATTTCCTACAGACTCAGACATGAACCATTTTGGTTTTCATTTACTGTTCCTTTGATGAGCATAACTGATAGAACCCAATACACCCAGTGCTAGCTTTTATCATGTGCTTTGTTTTTCGCTTCTCAGAAATAAATAGGAAATAACAGTATAACCTATGGAAAGGCAAAGGAGTAAGTAAAAAAAGAGTTCTGGAATTTGAGTGGAATTTGACCTAAATTAAAGACACAGAAAAACTCAATAACAATATACATATCCCTTGTCTAAGAAAAAGTTAGGGGAAAATCATTTACCACAATCTACTTGCTATGTTCTGCTTTAGCTTTCTGTTTTCTCTAATTAATTTATGAACTCAGGACTTCACTTTTCTGGGCACAGAGTAGAAGCTAAGCAAATGTACTGGGCATGTTTTTTGAGCCCTGTGTCCCTCAGTCCCTCAGGGATCAGATATTCCAGGGAGTCAGAAGTCTCCTCTGCTTCTTCAAAGGTTAGCTCCCATCCTGCCATATGGACAAACCTGCTCCAAGGCTAGCACTTGCAAGTCCAGATGAGGAAGTCCAATTCATTTAGCTCTCCCTTGTGTATCTCTCTGTCCAAATTTTTTCTAGTATAGTGACAGGAATCATATTGGATTTAAGGCCCATTCTAACCCACTACGACCTCCTCTTCATTTGATTACTTCCATAAAGACAGTATTTCTACATAATGTCACACTCACACATTCTGAGTAGATACGAATGTTTGCAGGATACTATTCAACCCGCCATAATTACACAAAAATCTTCTGAGCTATTAGAAGTGAAAGTGACCCTCTTTAAATCACCATGACTTACTTTTGTATTTCCTGAACAGGTATGGGCCTGAAGGGTGGATATTTTTCCAACTTTAACACAATATGTTTGGACCAATATGAAACTAACACAGTATGATTTTAAAAATTCATCATCAAAATTGCACAAGCAAGAGGATGCACTTTTACAAGGCTTCACAGATAATGTTGTTGTTGGAGAGAAGACAAAGGAAGGTAAAATGGCTTATGTCTGTGCGTAGCTAAGAATACCTATCTAAGAAATAGCCTCTAGAAGCTTACAGAAAGAGTTGAGAGAATTCTGGGAAGAAGTGACGTATGAGCAGGGGACTACATGTCTATTGGTGGAAGGTGGACAGAGTGAAGTGATGACGGACAGAAATAGCTATTGGAATAAGGATGGATGATCTACCTTCTTCTGAAGCACAAACAAAATCCTGGAAATGACACCACAAACAAGAACACTCTGAAAAGTGGAAAGAAGGCACACTGCCAAGGCACCTGGGTGGCTCAGTTGGTTGAGCTTCTGACTCTCAATTTTAACTCGGATCATGATCTCAGGGTCCTGAAATTGAGCCCTGCATCAAGCTCCAGAGCTGTGCATAGAGCCTGTTTGAGATTCTCTCTCTCTTTTTCTCCTCCCCTGCCCAACCCACCCCCCAACTCATGTACTCTCTCTCTCTCTCAAAATTAACAAATAAAATACTATTTAAAAGAAGGCACACTGTCTAAGGTTTTCCATAGTTGGTGATGAATTCCCTTAATTTCTTATCCCTTCGTATATCCTGGAGAGAGGGCTCTAGAAGTCCCTAACCTGAAATTACCAATAAGCATTGGCAAATCAAACAAATCACCAATAACAACAACAACAACAACAACAACAACAAAAAACCTTTTAACTCTTTTCCCCTAGTCAAAATATCTGGAAAAAATGTGCTTCACAACAGAAAACCTTTTTAGCAACACTTAACTTATTTCAGCCAAACATAATGGAAAAATCACCACACTCTGCTTCTGTAATTTTAACTGAGCTGAATGCAGAGCTGATCTTCCCCTCTCCCCACCCAGCTGGCACAGAAACAGGCAGAGGCATTTCAATCTTCCATCCTGTATTCATTGGAAGTAGATGATGCTTCTCTCTCTTTTCCAGGGTAGTGTCAGTCCCCTGAGTGAAACAAGCAGTCAAGCCCTAGAGCCTAAGCTTCTGCCCCACCCTGCAGTAAAAAGGAGTGTGAGTCACTCCTATGCTTCTCTCTGCCCTGGTGTCAGCTCACTGGGAAGCTGAGTTTACCGTAGTTACGCCCCTTAGAAGCAACAGGTCAGTGTTGTTGGTTTCCCACTTTCACCAGAAAATACCCCCTGAATTTTTACCCCAAGGCAGTCTGAGTCAGCTTTCATCACTTTTCCTGAGGTAGCATTGGTAAGGTCCAGAAGAAAGCTGAACACACACCCAAACCTGGCTTGCTACACCTCAACACAAAGAATGCCTGCCAAAAGGGAAAAGTGAGTGGCATCCAAAGTCTGATAATATAATATCCATTGCTGAATGGCCTGAGAGTAGACATAACAGAGTATAGAATCAGTGAACTTGAGGACTTGTTCAGATTTGAACAATCTGAACAACAGAGAGAAAATAGAGCCCCCCCTGAATAAAGCTCCACAAAACCATATCAAGGACAATGACAAATGAAATAAGTCTCTATCATTGAACTCCAAGATTGAGAGAAGAGAGTGAATAGGACTAAAAGAATATTCAAAGAAATAGCGGCTGAAAACTTACCCTACTTGCAGAAGCACAAAACCTACAGATTTAATAAGCCAAGTAAACTCCAAAAAGGATAAATACAAATAAATTCAAGCTAGAACCCATTATATTAAACTTCTAAAAATTGAAGACAATGAAAATATCTTGAAAGCAACTAGAGAAGAGTTTTACATTACTTGTAAGAGAACACCAAATCAAATGACAGCAGATTTTTCACCTTCTTCCAGAAAGAAGTAGCAAAATGTTTTTCATGTACTAAAAGAAAAGTACTGTAAACAATAATATTGTAGAAATATTTCTTAATTCCCAAAAGAAAAAAGAAATTAAGAATGAAGAGGACATAATGGTGTTGTTAGACAAACTAATAAGATAATTTGTTGTTAGCAGATCTACCCTTAAAGAATGATTTAAAAAAATTCTCTCAACAGAAAGGAAATAATAACAGAAGTAACCCTGAAACTTCTAGTAAACTGGGTAAAAATGGGGGTAAATATTATGAATTTATTGAGTAACGAAATTACAAATGCCACATTCTTTGTTAATACCAAGGATATAATTCTCCACTTTAATATTAATATCTATATTATATATGTGTGTATATATGTTTGTGTTTACTTCTTGTTGCAAATTGTTGTATAGGCAAAGGAGAACTTAATCCAAATCACCCAGATTCCATGCAGAAATTCAACACAAATAACCTCATTTATCTGGATCTAAGTTCTCTTAGTTTCCAAGCATGTAGAACACAATCCCAAATAAGAACAGAATGTAAAGGCCTCTGAATATATCAGATAGCTTTTCCTTCCCTTGCTATATTTATGCCCTGATCATTGCACATATACCTTTTTTAAAAAGACTCTTATTTAAATTAGTTCTCACCAAACTCCAGCCATCTTATTTTCAATATCCTGCCATACTCTAAGAAAATTAACAGGGACTGAATGATAAAGGATGGCTGGAGATTTCTGGGCGCCTGGGTGGCTCAGAGAGTTAACCTGCCTCACTACCTGCTTGTGATCTCTGTCTGTCAAATAAATAAATAAAATCTTAAAAAAAAAAAAAAAGAGATTTCTAAGAGTAGGCATTCCATTCCAGACAAGAAGAGGAAGAAACAGTTCGAATGAAAATGCAAAGTATTATTACAGTTGTAAACTATTAAAGGAGACAGAAATGCTTAAATATTTTTTAAAATTTCTATTAACAATATCTTATATATGTTTAGTCAATTCTAGGTATATGTCCCAAAAAAGAAAAGATTAGGGCACTGTCTTTGAGAAAAATATTTAAGGATTTTTAGGCCAAATCATGCTAGCTCAATTATTATGGAGTATCTAAGAAACAGAATATGAATACTAAATGACATCAAAACATACACAGGTATAAAATTGCAATTCATAGATAACACACAATAGTGGGATGGAATAACACAGAATAAAAGCCACTACAGCCCTGTGAATAGGAATTGTTTTCAGACAAATTTTATATCCTTTTGTCATAGTTAAAAGTCATGTTAATCAAGCTTGCTCAATTTTTTGTTTGTTTTGTTTTGTTTTTATAAAAATACACAGACTCTCATTATTGATTCTCAGGCTTTTAATATAAAACATATGAAGGGACCATATGAAGAAGTAGAAGTTTATTTTCTATTGATTGTAAAAATACATATCATCAATAAAAACCTGTTATTTCAGCAACACTTTGAAATAATTTTCATTTTATTAAATATTATCATATCCATAACTTCCATAACTTTAAAAAATAACTTTAAATATACCAAAAACATATAAAGCTTTCATTGACAGCATCCTTTTTCTTAAGAGACTCCAAGATATTAGGTAGGAATTTTTAGGTAAGTCAAACTCAGTAAAGTATGACATATACAATAATGCAAATATTAACTGAAAGAAAGAGGATGTAGAGATGAATTTCACATGGAAAAGAGACAAAGTAGGTGACATTTGGGTTGAGTCTTAAAGGATGATCATGTGAAAAAAGGAAGACTGGGGAATCTAGATAGAAAAATTATGCAGTTCAGAGAGAACTGAGATCATCTATCTATCATTCTATCTATCTATCTATCTATCTATCTATCTATCATCTATTTATTTATCTATCTAGTTTCTTGTTTTATGTTGTTTTACTTCCACGTTAAAAGCTCTCTATATGGGGTTGTGAAGTTAGAAGTCTGAGCTCCTGGTAAATGCTTACAGTATACTTACATGTTGGTAGTGGTTGAAACCTTGGGTAAGAATGAACAGTATACTTACATGTTGGTGGTGGTTGAAACCTTGGGTAAGAATGAACTTTCCAGAAGACACTAGGACTTCTTTCCTAAAATAGAAAATCCAAGGAATATGTAACATCTTAAGAACAAGCAAAAGAAGAAAAGAAACTTGCAGAGAGATTATTTACTATAGGTAAAAAGACATGATTTTGGAATCTAATGATACAAAATGCTGTCAGGGGACTGTGGAAGCCTAAATAGTGAATTAAATGGTAGTTTACAAAATTCTAGCCATTTTCACTCACCTCTAAATATTACACAACTGCTAGATAAACCTTTTCAAGCAAGATAATAATTAGTAACCAATTTGAGGAACAGCATTCCAAGTGTTTCATAGCAGAGATTATTTTTCTCTTTCTTTTGAGGTATACAGCCAAAGAACAATAAGGAAAATATAAAAGCATCACACATGTTTTGAAGGAGAGTTGGAGAAGCCACTTGAGGGCTCATTATTTATGAAGTGGGTGCATAATATATTGTTTGTGCAAAAGAAATAAATGGCTGATTTTAGCTCAGTTCAGCATCAACATTTGTGTCGAAAAAACCAAACCAAAAACTTGTATGTATCATGCCTTATCCTAGACAGACTCACAATCTTTACTGCAAAAAAGTAATATTAGAAGAAATTTCATATATTTGTCTATAAAAGATATATGTAAATTCTGATTGTGACATGATAGAATGGCATTTTTAAGTTTTATCAAGCCTAATAGTCTCAAAAATGTTATTTATAATATACTAAGATTTCATGTAAACTCCCCTTGAGCATATTTAACAGAAACTCCTAAATCTGGGATATGAAAATTTTAAAACTATTTTTCACACTTTATTTGGTATCTTATTTCTTGCTCTGCTAGACTGCTAACAAATAGCTGTGATATTCATTTCATGAGGAACTTTAGAAACCAGTTGCTTTTTGATTTATCTCGTTGAATATGGCCCAGAGCTTAGAAGATCTATTTTTCTGGTCAGAACAATCCCTTTGGGTAGGATTTGATTGGGGGGATAGTGAAAGATCTTTACACTGATTATGCAGCATGCATAAAATCCTTACTATGAGAGTCTGTGGCCTGGAAAGAGACAGGATCTTGAGGAAATGGTCCTGAAATGCACAAATACGAGAGAAACACGAATGTATTAATTCTGAAGCAAGAATACTTTTATTTACATGGACGAGTAATATCATTTTCAAGCTGAAAGCTTTGATCATCTAAAGAACCAAAAAGTAAGATTTTTGGGAAGAGTGGAGGCATGAATAGTCAAGAATCTGCGACACTGCAGAGTTGAGAATGGAAGTACAGAATTCCAAGAGAAGTCTATAGTATCCTTGTGTAGGGTTTCACTTTCCTTGGTTTTAGTTACTTGGGCCAACCACAGTCCAAAAGCGGATGATCTTCCTTCTGACATATTGCCAGAAAGTCAGTGTCAGTAATAGCTTAACAATATGTCAATTGCTTATGTCATTCATCTTGCTTCATCTCTCCATGCAGGCATTTTATCATTTCACGACATCACAAGAGGAAGAGTGAGTATACTATAATAAGATATTTTGAGAGGGTGAGAGGAAAGATCACATTCATTAAACTTTTATTATAATATATTAATTATTCTATTCTTAGTTGTTGTTGGTAATATCCTACTGTGCCTAATTTATAAATTAAATTTTATCATAGGTATATATGTATAGGAAAAAGAACCTAGTATATATGAATTGGGTACTATCTGTGGTTTCAGATATCAACTGGGGTCTTAAAACATATCGCTTGCAGGTTAGCAGGGACTGCTATATTTTGTGGGCTGGAAAAGAGGGAACTGAAATAGCATCCAGGTACTTGGAAAATGTGAGAGATCTTCCCCAATGTTGATGTTTCCTTCCATATAGAGTACTTCATCCAAAGTCTTTATATTTCTTAACTTCTCCCCACCACTCATTCAGTGCCTCCACCCACTAGAGGGAAGAAATGGTTTGCCTGACATTCTAGATGAAAGGAAGAAATAATTCTACATACCCAACCCCCACTTACTTATCTTTTCATTTTTCTCTTGGGGAGAAGCTGGCCTGATGCGGCAGTCTTCAAAGGCAGGCTGGACCTCCCATATAAAATTTGATTTGAATGTTAAGACTAGTGCTCTCTCTCTCTCTCTCTCTCTCTCTCTCACACACACACACACACACACACACACACACACACACATGCAGAATATTAAAAAAATCACACAATGAAGCATTCTAGTAATAGAAGGGAAGGTTCCTAAGCAGTTTCTTCAATGATTTGAGGGAGCCAGGATGTGTGACTACCTTCAGTTTTTACTGAGGTCAGGAGTGGGGTAGGGGTGAGATTCTCTCTGTGCACGCACAGGCCAGGGCAGGTATGGTTCTGCCAGTGCCAAAGGGAGGGCAGCATCTGGGCTTTCACAATAGCTTGCTCAGATGTGATGCAAGAGTGGCAAAAGGATGGTAGAGCTTGAAAGCTTTCAGCAAACATGAAACATGAAGTGAGATTTTTTTTTTTTTTTTTGGCCACAGAAGTGTGTGCTTACATATTCTCCATTATTGAATTTCACAGGGACTGGTCTTTCTGGTAAGAAGCCTACCTTGGCCGAACATCATTTGTAGGAGGATTGAAAAGGCTTCCTGATTCTGCATTCAGAACAGGTGCATACAGAAGTCAGAGAGATCATCCAACATTCCTTTGTCACAGATTATGTGTTAATCCCTTTGTTTTATTTCCTAATTGTTTCATGTTATGTGAATAAAGGAGAAGGCTACTCATTGCGGCCACTTCAAGGAAGAAAATAGAAGAATCAATCTTAAAAAAAAAAATTGTAAAGACATATGCTCAAATAAAATTTAAAATCCTAAATTTTCTCAAAATTTATAATAAATATGATATTGCAAATATTTATACATCTAATATTAAATCAGTAAATATGGAAATTAGTATCCCACAAATTTAATCTCAATAGAAACTCATTAGCAATTTCTCACATCATTTTAGACTTGGATATCTTTATTCCATATAATAAAATAACATAATCTCCAAGAAAAAGACAAATTCCATATATGCCAATAGTTGGAGTCTGGGATATAGGGATAGCACACACTTAATAACCATTTTACCCCCATAAGACCCAGAGGACAGAGTTGCTGTCTTACGCATTCAAACTACATATTTTACTTAGCATAATTTTTGAAATGTAGTAGGTATTTAATAAAACTTGGTTAAATTATCAGGAGAGGTATCAGGTGGTGGGGCAGGAGAGGTGCTGTCATGGGGGCTCACAAGCACGAAAGTAAATGCATGCAATTAATAAAGCAGTCCAGAACAGGAGAAAAGGAAATGGTCTTATACTAGCATAATCTGTGAGTACCATTCCCTTTCTTTCTTCTGTCTTGCTAATGGTGTATAGAAAGGCAACTGACTTCTGTGCATTGATCATATATCCTGACACTTCTTAAATCCTGCATGAGTTCTAGCAGATTTGGAGTAAAGTCTTTTGGGTATTCCCTATAAAGTATCATATCATCTGCAAAGAGTGAGAGTTTGTTGTCTTCTTTGCTGATTCAGATGCCTTTTGTTTCTTTTTGTTGTCTGATTGCTGAGGCCAGGATTTCCAGTAGTATGTTGAATAGCAGTGGTGATAATGGACATCCCTCCCCTGTTCCTGACCCTAGGGGAAAAGTTCTCAGTTTTTCCCCATTGAGAATGATATTTGCTATGGGTTTTTCATAGATGGCTTTGATGATATTGAGGTATGTACACTCTACCCCTACACTTTGAAGAGTTTTGATCAAGAAAGGATGCTGTACTTTGTCAAATGCTTTTTCAGCATCTATTGAGAGTATCATAGGGTTCTTGTTCTTTCTTCTATTAATGTATTGCATCACATTGATTGATTTGTGAATATTGAACCAACCTTGCAGCCCTGGAATAAATCCCACTTGGTCTTGGTGAATAATCCTTTTAATGTACTGTTGGATCCTACTGGCTAGTATTTTGGTGAGATTTTTCACATCTGTGTTCATCAAGGATATTGGTCTGTAATTCTCCTTTTTGATGGGGTCCTTGTCTGGTTTTGGGATCAAGGTAATGCTGGCCTCCTAAAATGAGTTTGGAAGTTTTCCTTCCATTTCTATTTTCTGGAACAGTTTCAGGAGAATAGGTATTAATTCTTCTTTAAATGCTGGTAGAATTCCCGTGGGAAGCCATCCGGCCCTGGGCTCTTGTTTGTTGGGAGATTTTTGATGACTGCTTCAATCTCCTTACTGGTTATGGGTCTGTTCAGGTTTTCTATTCCATCCTGGTTCAGTTGTGGTAGCTTTTATGTCTCTAGGAATGCTTCCATTTCTTCCAGATTGGCAAATTTGCTGGTATATAATTACTCATAATGTGTTCTTATAATTGTTTGTATTTCTTTGGTGTTGGTTGTGATCTCTCTGCTTTCATTCATGATTTTATTTGTTTCCATCTTTTCTCTTTTCTTTTCAATAAGTCTGGCCAGGGGTTTATCAATCTTTTCAATTTTTTGAAAGAACCAATGCTAGTTTTGTTGATTTGTTCTAGTATTTATTTATTTATTTATTTTTGGTTTCTATTCCATTGATTTCTGCTCTGATCCTTATTATTTCTCTTCTTCTTCTGGGTTTAAGCTTTCTTTTCTGTTCTTTATCCAGCTCCTTTAGGTGTAGGGTTAAGTTGCGTACTTGAGACCTTCCTTGTTTCTCAAGAAAGACTTGTATAGCTATACATTTTCCTCTCAGAACTGCCTTTGCTGTGCCTCACAGATTTTGAATGGTTGTGTTTTCATTTTCATTTGTTTCATGATATTTTTCAATTCTTCTTTAATTTCCTGGTTGATCCACTCATTCTTTAGTAGGATGCTCTTTAGCCTCCATGTATTTGAGTTCTTTCCAACCTTCCTCTTGTGATTGAGTTCTAGCTTCAGATAATTGTGGTCTGAAAATAAGCAGGGAATGATTCCTATCTTTTGGTACCAGTTGAGACCTGATTCGTGACCCCGGATGGAATCTATTCTGGCGAATGGTCCATGTGCACTAGAGAAGAATGTGTATTTTGTTGCTTTGGGATGGAATATTCGGAATATATCTGTGATGTCCATCTGGTCCAGTGTGTCGTTTAAGGCCTTTATTTCCTTGCTGATCTTTTGCTTGGATGATCTGTCCATTTCAGTGAGGGGGTTGCTAAAGTCCACTATTATTATTGTATTCTTGTCGATGTGTTTCTTTGATTTTGTTATTTTTTTCCTTTAAATTAATTATTTATTTATTTCACAGAGAGAGAGAGAGAGAGAGAGAGTGAGGGATACAAGCAGGCAGAGAGGCAGGCAGAGAGAGAGGAGAAGCAGGCCCCCTGCTGAGCAGAGAGCCCGATGTGGGGCTCGATCCCCAGACCCTGAGATCATGACCTGAGCTGAAGGCAGAGGCTTAACCCACGGAGCCACCCAGGTGCCCCATTTGATTTTTGTTATTAATTGGTTTATATAGTTGGCTGCTCCCATGTTAGGTGCATAGATATTTAAAATTGTTAAATCTTCTTGTTGGACAGACCCTTTAAGTGTGATGTGGTGTCCTTCCTCATCTCTTATTATAGGCTTTGGCTTAAAATCTAATTGATCTGATATAAGGATTGCCACCCAGCTTTCTTTGGATGTCCATTAGCATGGTACATTGTTTTCGACCCCCTCACTTTCAATCTGGAGGTGTCTTTGCTCTAAAGTGAGTTTCTTGTAAGCAGCATGTTGATGGGTTTTGTTTGTTTTTTTTTTATACACTCTCATAACCTGTGACTTCTGATTGGGGCATTTAGCCCATTTACATTCAGGGTAACTATTGAGAGATATGAATTTTGTGCCATGGTATTGCCTGAAAGATGACTGTTACTTTATATTTTCTCTCTTGCTTTCTGGTCTACTACTTTTAGGCTCTCTCTCTCCGCTTAGAGGACCCCTTTCAATAGTTCCTGGAGAGCTGGTTTGGTGTTTTCAAATTCTTTTACTTTTTGTTTGTCTTGGAAGCTTTTTATCTCTCCTTCTATTTTCAATAACAGCCTAGCTGGATATAGTATTCTTGGCTGCATGTTTTTCTTTTTTAGTGTTCTGAATATATCATGGCAGTTCTTTCTGTCCTGCCAGGTCTCTGTGGATAAGTCTGCTGCCAATCTAATATTTTTACCATTGTATGTCACAGACTTCTTGTCCCGAGCTGCTTTCAGGAGTTTCTCTTTGTCACTAAGATTTGTAAGTTTTACTATTAGGTGACGGGGTGTGGACCTATTCTTACTGATTTTGAGGGGCATTCTCTGTGCCTCCTGGGTTTTGATGCTTGTTCCCTTTGCCATATTAGGAAAATTCTCTAACATAATTCTCTCCAATATACCTTCTGCCACTCTTTCTCTTTCTTCTTCTTCCGGAATCCCAATTATTCTAATATTGTTTTGTCTTATGGTATCACCTTTCTCTCAAATTCTCCCCTCATGCTCTGGTAGTTGTTTGCTCTCTTTTGCTCCACTTCTTTATTCTCTTGGTCTTCTATATCACCAACTCTCTCTTCTGCCTCATATATCCTAATATATTATTAGCCCCAGGGGTACAGGTCTATGAATCGTCAGGCTTACACACTTCATAGCACTCACCATAGCACATACCCTCCCCCGTGTCCATAAGAGAGCCTCCATTTTTTATTGCACCTCATTAATAACTTTTTTGATTTCAACTTGGTTAGATCTTAGTTCTTTTATTTCTCCAGAAAGGGATTTTTTTTCCCCCCAGAAAGGCTTTCCCTAGTAACTTCCATGCCTTTTTTCAAGCCCAGCTAGCACTTTGAGAATTATCATTCTGAACTCTAGTTCTGATATATTACCAATGTCTTTATTGATTAGGTCCCTAACTGTCCAGACTACCTCTTGTTCTTCTTTTTTTTTTCTTTTGTGGTGAGTTTTTCCAGATTTGTCATTTTATCCAGATAAGAATATATGAACAAGAAAATAAAATAGTAAAAGGCTGGTAAAGACCCCAGGAAAATGTATGCTAACCAAATCAGAAGAGACTCATAATCATGGGGAGAAGAAAGGGGGAAAAGAAGATTAAAAAAAACTATCTATATGTCTATATCTATATCTGTCTACATCTCTATATCTATATATAGATATTAGACTGGTGAATAGAACACAGCCACCCACTTGATTTGGGGTGAATTCTGGCCTCTTAGATAAAACTACCTCCCATAATTTTAAAGAACAACAAAAAGTGTGTGTGTGTGTTTGTGTGTGTGTGTATACACATACATAAATACAACAATAAGGATAAACACGAGGAAGGGATGGAATATGACTGCAAAGATGATTATTTAGGAAAAAATGCATAGATGTATTTCATAAGATAAGTTGGTTAAGAGAAGAAAAATATAAGAAGAAACAATGTGCCTAGGCTGGAGACTAGATCAAAGCCATGTGCTACATTTTGCTTCTATTTTGATCTATTAGAAGAAATTATATTCCAAAAATTTAAAAAAAATACTAAATTTGTACAAAAAATAAGAATAAATGCAATGGAGGGATAAAATATGACTATAAAAATGAAGGTTTCAAAATATATATATATATATGTATATATATATATATTTTTTTTTTTTTTAGAAAGGTATTGTTAAGATAAACTAGTTAAAAAACATTAAAAGTGGAAAGATTTAAAGTTTAAAAAAATAGAATAAGAAAAAATAAAATAAAGAAAAAATCTTTACAATTCTAGAGGATCATGGGGAAAAAGCCATGAATTCTTTCTGTTGTTTTCCCTTGCTCTGCAGTTCCACTTTTCTCCTTGATTGGTGATCTTGGTCTTGGCTGGATGTTCTTGCTGATCTTATGGCATAGGGGTCTGTTGGAGGAAGTATAAATGATTTTGCCTGAGGTGGAATTGCACCACTCTTGCCAGGGGCCAAGCTAAGCAAACTGCTCAGGTTTGCTCTCCGAAGCTTTTGTTCCCTGAACACCTTCTGTAGAGCTCTGGAGGATGAGAATAAAAATGGCAGCCTCCCAATCTCCAGCCCAGAGGAGCCAAAAGCTTGGGCCCCACTCCTCAGTGTGCCTCTGAAGAAAGCAGTCAACCACTCCTGTTTCCCTAGTCTCCGGCCGCACTTCAAGCTCACCAGCCTATGACCAAGTGTTTCTATATCTGGTACACAGCCCCCATTTGGAGTCTCCAAACCCAGCTGATTTCTGCTGTGTGTTCCTGCACCACTCCTCCTGGAGGAGGAAGGAGGAGTATTTCTGGATCTGTCACTAGTGGAGTCCCTGCTCAAAGAGCAGTGGCCCAACTGTGCCTTGGATCATGGTTTAAGGTAACCCCAATCTGAAAGCTCACTTCTTGGCTCTGTCTCTGCAGTCAGTTTCTCCACTCTGATACCTGGGAGCTCTGCCACACTCAGACATCCCCAATATTTCTGTGACCCCAGGGGACCTGAGACCACACTGTCCCCATGAGGGCTCCAAACCCTCTTAGCCTCTGGAGTGATGTCCCTCAGTATAGCAGATTTCTACAAGTTCTGATTTTTGTTCTCTGCTGTTTCACCACTTGCCAGAAGCTGGCCCTTCCCCCATGGTCTTTCTTCCTATCATTTCAGATTCACTTCTCGGTATATCCTACCTTTCAGAAAGTGGTCAATTTTCTGTTCCTAGAATTGCTACTCTTCTTCCCTTTGGTCTCCAGTAGATTTTATAGGTATTTAGAATGCTTTGATAACTATCTAGCTGAAGTCCCGCTACCTGATGTCATTTAAGTCTGTTACTCCTCCACCATGTTGCATCTCTATTAAGTTTGTGTTTCTTAGTGGTGTTAATATAGCATTAAAATTCAAGTTATCTTACACACAAAAATAAATTAGTTAGTTTAAGTCACTGAAAAATCCAGGATGTTTTGGCACAAGATATGGCTGGATTCGGGTTCAAGTGATATCCTTAGAGATCCTTTTCCTTCAATCTCTTAAATAGACTGTCTTCCAATGATGGGCATGATAGTGGGCAATGACCCATATTCTGACATTAAATAGCTTCTGTGGAAAGAGAATTTTATTTTTTTTTTTAAGGCATAGGCAGAAAACACCCCAATGACACTTAGTTTGGACAGTTAGTGTAACATGCCTACCCTTTAACTAAATTCTGTGCTAAGATTAGGTAATGCTGGTGAGCAGGGCTGGGTCATGAGACCAGCTGGGGCACCTCAAATAGAACTCTGTGTTTCCCAGAGGAATGAAGAATTTGTAACTAGAGAAAGAGTGAAGGTATCCTGAACAACCAATAGCAGTAGGTATCTACAGCTGACATATGATATCATTCTTATATTAATGAAGAGGAAATGCAGAAAAAAATTTTCATAACTAGGCTTAAATCACACTGGCACCTGATATCCCAGTAAACAACAGAAGAGAAAAGAGGCTTCCCAAATGCTGAGATTTGAGTCTTATGAGCATGTACCTTTCCCTAATGCAAAATCTAGTAATGTTGATGCTTCGGTTATTTCACCAATTTCTTTCATGCTTTGCCCATACAAAAATTCAGCTTTGTTTGTGATATTATGTTGTCAATGAAAGACACATAGAAAGATGCACTTTTGCCTAACAAAGATGACAAAAGAGAGGAATCACTAAGTGAAAGTGGTATATGCAAAGAAAAAATTGCTACAATTTAGATCTCACATAAATACATATTATTTATTTAAAAGTCTAATTTAATCCTTCCTTTCCCAGGACACAAAATCTTGGGATAAAGAGAAAGAGAGAGAGAATATTATAGTAATAAACTTTCCCTCATATTTACTTCCCAGCCATTCCCCCATCCATCCCAATATGTGTTACTATGTAATAAATTTTAATAATCTGAAGTACTGTTTGCATATATCAATTCCTTTATATATATTTATTTTAATTTTTCATCTTTACAGTCATATTCCATCCCTTCCTCGTGTTTATCCTTATTGTTGTATTTATGTATGTGTATACACACACACACAAACACACACACACACTTTTTGTTGTTCTTTAAAATTATGGGAGGTAGTTTTATCTAAGAGGCCAGAATTCACCCCAAATCAAGTGGGTGGCTGTGTTCTATTCACCAGTCTAATATCTATATATAGATATAGAGATGTAGACAGATATAGATATAGACATATAGATAGTTTTTTTTAATCTTCTTTTCCCCCTTTCTTCTCCCCATGATTATGAGTCTCTTCTGATTTGGTTAGCATACATTTTCCTGGGGTCTTTACCAGCCTTTTACTATTTTATTTTCTTGTTCATATATTCTTATCTGGATAAAATGACAAATCTGGAAAAACTCACCACAAAAGAAAAAAAAAAGAAGAACAAGAGGTAGTCTGGACAGTTAGGGACCTAATCAATAAAGACATTGGTAATATATCAGAACTAGAGTTCAGAATGATAATTCTCAAAGTGCTAGCTGGGCTTGAAAAAAGGCATGGAAGTTACTAGGGAAAGCCTTTCTGGGGGGAAAAAAAATCCCTTTCTGGAGAAATAAAAGAACTAAGATCTAACCAAGTTGAAATCAAAAAAGTTATTAATGAGGTGCAATAAAAAATGGAGGCTCTCTTATGGACACGGGGGAGGGTATGTGCTATGGTGAGTGCTATGAAGTGTGTAAGCCTGACGATTCATAGACCTGTACCCCTGGGGCTAATAATATATTAGGATATATGAGGCAGAAGAGAGAGTTGGTGATATAGAAGACCAAGAGAATAAAGAAGTGGAGCAAAAGAGAGCAAACAACTACCAGAGCATGAGGGGAGAATTTGAGAGAAAGGTGATACCATAAGACAAAACAATATTAGAATAATTGGGATTCCGGAAGAAGAAGAAAGAGAAAGAGTGGCAGAAGGTATATTGGAGAGAATTATGTTAGAGAATTTTCCTAATATGGCAAAGGGAACAAGCATCAAAACCCAGGAGGCACAGAGAATGCCCCTCAAAATCAGTAAGAATAGGTCCACACCCCGTCACCTAATAGTAAAACTTACAAATCTTAGTGACAAAGAGAAACTCCTGAAAGCAGCTCGGGACAAGAAGTCTGTGACATACAATGGTAAAAATATTAGATTGGCAGCAGACTTATCCACAGAGACCTGGCAGGACAGAAAGAACTGCCATGATATATTCAGAACACTAAAAAAGAAAAACATGCAGCCAAGAATACTATATCCAGCTAGGCTGTTATTGAAAATAGAAGGAGAGATAAAAAGCTTCCAAGACAAACAAAAAGTAAAAGAATTTGAAAACACCAAACCAGCTCTCCAGGAACTATTGAAAGGGGTCCTCTAAGCGGAGAGAGAGAGCCTAAAAGTAGTAGACCAGAAAGCAAGAGAGAAAATATAAAGTAACAGTCATCTTTCAGGCAATACCATGGCACAAAATTCATATCTCTCAATAGTTACCCTGAATGTAAATGGGCTAAATGCCCCAATCAGAAGTCACAGGTTATGAGAGTGTATAAAAAAAAAACAAACAAAACCCATCAACATGCTGCTTACAAGAAACTCACTTTAGAGCAAAGACACCTCCAGATTGAAAGTGAGGGGGTCGAAAACAATGTACCATGCTAATGGACATCCAAAGAAAGCTGGGTGGCAATCCTTATATCAGATCAATTAGATTTTAAGCCAAAGCCTATAATAAGAGATGAGGAAGGACACCACATCACACTTAAAGGGTCTGTCCAACAAGAAGATTTAACAATTTTAAATATCTATGCACCTAACATGGGAGCAGCCAACTATATAAACCAATTAATAACAAAAATCAAATGGGGCACCTGGGTGGCTCCGTGGGTTAAGCCTCTGCCTTCAGCTCAGGTCATGATCTCAGGGTCTGGGGATCGAGCCCCACATCGGGCTCTCTGCTCAGCAGGGGGCCTGCTTCTCCTCTCTCTCTGCCTGCCTCTCTGCCTGCTTGTATCCCTCACTCTCTCTCTCTCTCTCTCTCTCTGTGAAATAAATAAATAATTAATTTAAAGGAAAAAAATAACAAAATCAAAGAAACACATCGACAAGAATACAATAATAATAGTGGACTTTAGCAACCCCCTCACTGAAATGGACAGATCATCCAAGCAAAAGATCAGCAAGGAAATAAAGGCCTTAAACGACACACTGGACCAGATGGACATCACAGATATATTCCGAATATTCCATCCCAAAGCAACAAAATACACATTCTTCTCTAGTGCACATGGACCATTCGCCAGAATAGATTCCATCCGGGGTCACGAATCAGGTCTCAACTGGTACCAAAAGATAGGAATCATTCCCTGCTTATTTTCAGACCACAATTATCTGAAGCTAGAACTCAATCACAAGAGGAAGGTTGGAAAGAACTCAAATACATGGAGGCTAAAGAGCATCCTACTAAAGAATGAGTGGATCAACCAGGAAATTAAAGAAGAATTGAAAAATATCATGAAACAAATGAAAATGAAAACACAACCATTCAAAATCTGTGAGGCACAGCAAAGGCAGTTCTGAGAGGAAAATGTATAGCTATACAAGTCTTTCTTGAGAAACAAGGAAGGTCTCAAGTACGCAACTTAACCCTACACCTAAAGGAGCTGGATAAAGAACAGAAAAGAAAGCTTAAACCCAGAAGAAGAAGAGAAATAATAAGGATCAGAGCAGAAATCAATGGAATAGAAACCAAAAATAAATAAATAAATAAATACTAGAACAAATCAACAAAACTAGCATTGGTTCTTTCAAAAAATTGAAAAGATTGATAAACCCCTGGCCAGACTTATTGAAAAGAAAAGAGAAAAGATGGAAACAAATAAAATCATGAATGAAAGCAGAGAGATCACAACCAACACCAAAGAAATACAAACAATTATAAGAACACATTATGAGTAATTATATACCAGCAAATTTGCCAATCTGGAAGAAATGGAAGCATTCCTAGAGACATAAAAGCTACCACAACTGAACCAGGATGGAATAGAAAACCTGAACAGACCCATAACCAGTAAGGAGATTGAAGCAGTCATCAAAAATCTCCCAACAAACAAGAGCCCAGGGCCGGATGGCTTCCCACGGGAATTCTACCAGCATTTAAAGAAGAATTAATACCTATTCTCCTGAAACTGTTCCAGAAAATAGAAATGGAAGGAAAACTTCCAAACTCATTTTAGGAGGCCAGCATTACCTTGATCCCAAAACCAGACAAGGACCCCATCAAAAAGGAGAATTACAGACCAATATCCTTGATGAACACAGATGTGAAAAATCTCACCAAAATACTAGCCAGTAGGATCCAACAGTACATTAAAAGGATTATTCACCAAGACCAAGTGGGATTTATTCCAGGGCTGCAAGGTTGGTTCAATATTCACAAATCAATCAATGTGATGCAATACATTAATAGAAGAAAGAACAAGAACCCTATGATACTCTCAATAGATGCTGAAAAAGCATTTGACAAAGTACAGCATCCTTTCTTGATCAAAACTCTTCAAAGTGTAGGGGTAGAGTGTACATACCTCAATATCATCAAAGCCATCTATGAAAAACCCATAGCAAATATCATTCTCAATGGGGAAAAACTGAGAACTTTTCCCCTAAGGTCAGGAACAGGGGAGGGATGTCCATTATCACCACTGCTATTCAACATACTACTGGAAATCCTGGCCTCAGCAATCAGACAACAAAAAGAAACAAAAGGCATCTGAATCAGCAAAGAAGACAACAAACTCTCACTCTTTGCAGATGATATGATACTTTATAGGGAATACCCAAAAGACTTTACTCCAAATCTGCTAGAACTCATGCAGGATTTAAGAAGTGTCAGGATATATGATCAATGCACAGAAGTCAGTTGCATTTCTATACACCAGCAGCATGACAGAAGAAAGATAAATTAAGGAATTAGTCCTATATATAATTGCACCCATAACCGGAAGATACCTAGGATTAATCCTCACCAAAGAGGCAAAGAATCTGTACTCAGAAAATTATGAAGTACTCATAAAAAAAATTGAAGAAGATACAAAGAAATTGGAAAACCATACTTTGGAAGAACAATTATTGTAAAAATGTCTATGTTACCTAAAGTAATATACATATTTAACAGGATCCCCATCAAAATACCTTTTTTTTTTTCAAAGAAGTTGAACAAATCGTCCTAAAATTTGTATGGAACTAGAAAAGTCTCCAAATAGTCAGAGGAATATTGAAAAAGAAAGCTAAATTTGGTGGCATCACAATTTCAGACTTCAAGTTGTATTACAAAGCAGTAATCATCGTGACAGTGTGTTACTGGCACAAAAATAGACACATAGATCAGTGGAACAGAATATAGAGCCTAGAAATAGACCCTCAACTCTATGGCCAGCTAATCTTCCACAAATCAGGAAGAATATCCAGTGGATAAAAGACTGTCTATTCAACAAATGGTGTTGGGAAAATTGGACAGCCACATACAGAAGAATGAAATTGGATCATTTCCTTCCACCACACATGAAAATAGACTCAAGATGGATGAAAGGCCTCAATTTGAGACAGGAATCCATCAAAATCCCTGAGGGGAACACAGGCAACATCCTCTTCAACATCAGTCACAGCAACTTCTTCCTAGAAACATCGCCAAAGACAAGGGAACTGAGGGCAAAAATGAACTATTGGGACTTCATCAAGATCAAAAGCTTTTGCACAGCAATGGAAATAGTCAACAAAACCAAAAGACAGCCCATAGAATGGGAGAAGGTATTTGCAACTGACATATCAGATTAAAGGGCAGTATCCAAAATATATAGAGAATTTATCAAACTCAACACCCAAAGAACAAATAATCCAATAAAAAATGGGCAGAAGACATGGACAGACATTTCTCCAAAGAAGACATCCAGATGGCCAAGAGACACATGAAAAAGTGTTCAACATCACTGGGGATCAGGGAAACACAAATCATACCACAATGAGATACCAGCTCACACCAGTCAGAATGGCTAAAATTAACCAGTCAGGAAATCACAGGTGCTGGCAAGGATGTGGATAAAGGGGAACCCTCCTATATTGTTGGTGGGAATTCAAGCTGTTGCAGCCACTCTGGAGAACAGTATGGAGGTTATTCAAAAAGTTGAAAATAGAGCTACCCTGTGACCCAGCAATCACACTACTGGGTATTTACCCTAAAGATACAAATGCAGTGATCTGAAGGAGCACGTGCACTGGAATGTTTATAGCAGCAGTGTCTACAATAGCCAAACTATATAATGAAGCTAGATGTCCATCAATAGATGAATGGATAAAGAATATGTACACAAACACACACACACACACACACACACACACACACACACACACAATGGAATACTACACAGCCATCTAAAGAAATGAAATCTTGCCATTTCCAACAACATGGATGGAACTAGAGGGTATTATGCTGAGTGAAGTAAGTCAATCAGAGAAATATAATTATCATATGATCTCCCAGATATGAGAAATTTGAGAGGCAGGGTAGGGGGTTTAGAGGGTAGGGAGGGAAAAAATGAAACAAGATGGGATTGGAAGGGAAACAAACCATAAGAGACTCTTAATCTCACAAAACAAACTGAGGGTTGCTGTGGGGGAGAGCGGTATGGAGAGGGTATTTGGTTTACAGACTTTGGGGAGGGTATGTGATCTGGTGAGTGCTGTGAAATGGGTAAGCCTGACGATTCACAGACCTGTGCCTCGGGGGCAAATAATACATGATATGTTAATAAAAATAATTAATAAAAAATACAACTTCACATCTTGTCACATTGACAAATGTTCATTTATTCCCTCATAAATAGAAAAACTAATATATATATATATATTAGTTTCCCCATGCTGAATACAGCTCTGAAAAAATTTCTAAAGTAGTGTTTAAAAAAAATAGTGTTTTAAAATGTTCAGAAGAATAAAGGATACAGTATAACCTTTTTATCCCTACAGACCCTCTTGATTTCTTCCAATGCTTGTCATGCCAAGGGTAAATGTGCTACTTTTACATGAAGGAAAGTAGTTTGTATGGAGTGGTGTCAGGCCTGGACCTTCCCCTGTCACATATTTCACTGTTTCTTGCTGAAAATTATTAAGTGAATAAGGTATATTCACAACCACAAAGAGAGTTCATCAGGCTGTGAATCATGTTTCTTCGGTGTTTTATGGTAGTGAAAACAATTTTCAGAGTCCTAGCATGTGCGAGATGGCTGGGAGTCTACATCAGAGAGGCTGTGAAAAGGAGTGTAAAAGGGAGAAATATAAACTAAATATAACAGCCCTACACTTGTCTCTCCTTTTTTTTTTTTTTCCTTTCTTTTTTTCATTTGATGGTGGTTTGCAGGGGGGTAATGTGCATGAGGACACAATGCACTTTTTAAGTGCTATATTTCTTGAAATACATCAAAGAGGCTGAGAGAAAGCAGAAAACTCCAAATAGACTTCAAGAGAATCTTTTTTTTTTTATCCTATTAAAAACATCGGCATCTATAAAGGAAATAAAAGAACTGCATTAGACCTAAATGATCTCAGAAAAGTGTCAGAAGAACTGACAGGTAAATAAATGGTCTATCATTATTTTATTTTATTATTCCCCTCTTGGAAAACAAAGCATAGAAATGGCTGACTTTAAGCTCATTGCCGAAGAGTTATAAAATTGCATTTTCCTCTAACTGTTTATCGTGTGTAGAGAGTATCTTTTATGCAATCAGTTTTGTGAGTATAAATCAATAACCCAGCAGATGAGTCCATTCAAATGGCATTCACTGAAGACTGGGCTCTGCTCTGCATGGTAGATAGGCACTGGGCTAGGCTTTGCATGAAAGATAAACTATAGCATGGCCCCCAATCTCAGGAAGCTCAATGACAAGTAAATCTAGATAATCTGGGAAAAGAAAATAATTATTCAAGCAACAAGCTCAGTTCCAGATATGTATTTCTCTATTATTTATTTAGGTTATACCATGGAGGACTAGACTATACAATTAGAAGTTTATAAATATTTAGTCTTCCAAATGTATTCATTATTTTAACCACTTTAACAGGACAGGAGATCTGGAAAGTAATTTGGCAATTTATTTACATTTTAAAATATTTTGTTTGATACTATTCTTTATGCGAGGGAAACTAATAGAATAACACTGTCATGGACACCCAGAGAAAAAAAAGTTCCTAAAACCTGCTCTAGATCTCTAAATTTACTGTGCCCAGAAGGGAGAAGGCATGACTGTAAGTAGAAAAAGATTTAAAAAAAAAGAAAAAAAAGGATTACTGACCTGCTTCCTTCATACCTGAATGCACTGTGCTTCTAGTGCTATAAAGAGGGGTCCCTACTGTCTACCTAGTATAAGCACTTGATGTAGGAACTGAATGAAGATTGGCTTGTATCAATACCAGTTCCAGGAAGCTGAGCTGAATATAGCATTTTAATACAAAATGCTCTGGGGAAATTCTGTGGCCACTGGTTATTTCTTTGTGCTTACAAAATTCAGCAGGATTAGGGACCGCTTTTTCTGTTTAAGAATGATTGCAAAGTATGCAAGTGATAGGAGATTTTTCTTTTACCCCAAAGAAAATTGTAATTGTGTGACCAGTATCTTACCCTCTACAGCTTTCAATACCCTCTTTTGTATCAAGCACATGTTATAGTTATTTTCATTTTATTATATATCCTGTACACAGAATGCAAGTTGAGGGCATATCTCTGCTCCTTGTTTGATACAACAGAGATAACTAAAATTAACAAATATTTTATCATAAATGAGAGAATTGTTGGGCTTGCTGTTCCTAAAATGTCACTTATCAGATGAAAAAGAAAAGGAAACAATCTTTTTTCTTTTACTGTTACTTTAGTGAGAAAGATGCATCAAATTAGATTTGGTTGGTTCCTAGAAAATTTTCAGACCATACAAGTTCCTTTTATATGCAATTTTGTAAAGATTTTAAACTTCAGTTTTTGTATTTATATTATGTACTTGCACCCATGCTAGAATTGCAAAAAGTCTTCTGTTTTTCTTCAGTGCTTCAATCTAATAGTAATAACACTAGTATAGAATCTTATCTCATATATAAATTTATTTAATGATTTATATGGTTATATACATTTAAAATTATGCATGTCTATGCATGTGTGTGTGAAGGCAAAGAGTATATTAAACTGCCTACCATTCCCCCCATCCATTCTCAGAGAATAAACTGTTGGAATACAGTTTATTTGATGAAAGGTGAGTCCCTAACTGAAGCAGACCAATCAGATTCTCTCACTTGGAAAATTGGAAAAGAGATAGAGTGATGTCAGTAAGACTTCAGTTTGCAGTTGAAATGGGAAACATATAGGCCTTGTCTCCTGTTTCTTCTCTTCAAAGGGAAGACAGGACTTCTGTTTGTAAAGTGCATGGAGTCCCACATCAGTCAACACAGAAGAAGAAGTTTCCTTATTTCAGAAAGGTTTTCTGGTTCTTGATCCTGGACCCTCATAAAGCCTGGCTTCCTCCCTCTCCTTGATTTTCTTGGACACTCTGTATCTTGCCAATACTCAAAATGTTTTCATTAAATTCATCTCAGTTATCTTCAATTGTTTTATAACTCTGATGACAATCTTCCAAGTTAATATTGGTTGAGGAGTTACTCTGTATTCTGTATTGTGGAATGGTGTAGATATGTAGAAAATAAATTTTCCTCAAAGAACTTATTTTGTAGTGGAGAAAGTAGACATTCAAATCGGTGACTTAATTATATGTGTCGTGTTACAATAAATGACAGAAAATCTCCTATAAGCAAATAGAGAAGAGCTTAAAAATATTAAGTTGCAGGGAGAAAGGAATGGAATTTCAAGGAGGGTATGGTAGCAACATTAAATATAGAAATAGAGCCTGACTTAATTAGACAAGGAAAGAAAGAAGAACATTATAGACAGAGGGAAGAACAGGGTGAGGGGAATCGAGATGTGAAGTCCTCCATTTATTCACTCATTTGGCAATATTTGTGAAACACATACTATAGGTCAGCAGGTTAGAAGCAGCAGTTAAGAAAAATAAATTCTTCCCTCATGATACTTTCATGATCTTTATCCTTTGGGGAAAGAGGATATATTATGTCATATATATATATTAGTAAATATATTATGTCTTATATATATAGTATTTAATATAATATGTACCACACAATAAATGAAGAAAGCATATAAGATTGCCCACAAATTAGCCTGCATCAGAATCACCTGAAAGGCTTGTCAAAACTGGATTGCTGGTCTCCCTTCACATTTCTGACTCGGTAGGCATAGACTGAGGGCTGAGCACTTTCACTTCTAAGAAGCTCTCAGGTGAGGATAGTACAGTTAGTCTGTCCATCACACTTTGAGAACCACTGATACAGTATATTAGATAGCTGTAAGTGTTGTAAAGATTAAAAAAAGTCAGGAGTCTTGGAAAGGGTTGTCATGTTAAATTGATGCTCAGGCAAAGTTTCTCTGAGAAGCCTGAAGAGCGGAGGGACCCAGCTGTGTGAATATGTGGGGAAATATCACTCCCAAGCATTTACTTAGTGTGATATGGGAATTCATTGTTGAGTTTTAAGCAGACATGTGGCATGATCTGGCATGATCTGGCATGATCTCTCTAGCTTCCCCATTGAGAATAGAGAGAAATGGAAGGAGGCGGAGAAATGAGACCAGTAAGGAATCTACTGCAGTAATAGCATTAGCAAGAGTGATGGAAATTTGACACAGAGTGGCAGTTACATTACTAATGAAAACATGGCTAGAATAGATGTGGAAAGATATATTTTGAAGATAGACCCTTCAGATGAACTAATGAATTACATGTGGGATGTGAAAGAAAGAAAAATAGTAGAAAATGATTGCTAGAATTTTGGTCTTAAAAAGATGGACTTGCCATAAACTGTGACTGGAAAATCCATGAGAGGAGAGGGCTTAAGGAGAAAGATCACAAGCTCGGTTTCCGACATGCTCCTTTTGAGTCACCTACTAAAAACTCATGCAGGCATGGGGCACCAGGTGGCTCAGGGGGTTGGGCCTCTGCCATCAGCCCAGGTCATGGTCTCAGGGTTCTGGGATCAAACTCTCCATCAGGCTCTCTACTCAGTGGAGACCCCGCTTACCACTCTCTTTCTGCCTGCCTCTCTGCCTGCTTGTGATCTCTCTGTCAAATAAATAAATAAAATCTTAAAAACAAAACAAAACAAAAAACTCATGCAGGCATGTAGAGTAGCAATTGGTACTTAAGTATCTGGAGTTCAGGGTAGAAACCTGAGCTCATAAACTTGAGTGCCATGCATGTTTAGGATTGTTTATAAAGGGATTGAGGGCAGATAGAAAAAAGATAACTATCTAAGGCCTAAGCCCCAGGGAAATATGAGGGTAAAGAGCTGAGAGGAATAAAGACAAAGGAGGGACAGTCAGTGATAAAACAGAGCCTGAAAGTAGATGTTGCCTAGAAGCCAAGGAAAGTATTTCCAAGTAAAGAAGCTGAATAGCAAAAATAGGCAGACATATGCAAAGTTTAAGGAAAATTTGAAAACAAAGATTACAATTGGCAGAACTTAGTTTGGAGTTGATAGGGGGAAAAGAAGAAGAAAATGCTCTGGGTCATCGTACTTTTTTTTGGACACAAGCAGTACAAAATGTTGCCCCCTGAACAGAAAACAGTCATTGTTTCGGAGATGCCACTAAAGAGTTGCACTGTAGTTCCCCTAAAAACCGTCTGTTCTGATGAGGTTTAAACTCTTTAGCTCTATGAATATAATTTAGTGTCCGGAAAGAATTCAATGCTTTGAATACAGGTGCTAAACACAACTAGAGGAAGCAGCTTATTTTTAAAGATAAGTAGAATAATTATGAGCATTTTTTCCCCACATCTAAAAAGCAGGTTCCATCAATGATTCTTGAGAATAAAAATGTAGTTAGCTTTTAAAAAATGAAAGTAATGATGCACTTTGAAGCAGACCTCAAAATTATCTATTTTTAATAGAAAGTCATTATGCATTTGCACATAATACAAGAGCAAGTGCTGACTGACATTTCCAGCTGGGAAAAGTTAAATAGTATTCTGTCAACTGGCAAATAGCTAGTGATTCTTGGTGATGAAAATAATTATGACATATTATCTATAATGTTTGTATCTTTGAGAGGAAGGTGATTTACTTGGGATCCATAACAGGAGAAGAACATTTGGGGATGCAAATAGTTCTCTTCAAGATGACTGTTTATGCTCGAATATTAAGTTTCCATTTGTGGTAAATGGGAAAGCAGATGGCTAAAGAGAAATATTTTGTCAAGTTTGTAACATAAACCACCTAGTAGTAGAAAAAACATCTTTCTCATCATTGAAAGGAATAGAAAGTGAAATGTAAACATAAATAGACTAATTTTTCCAGGATAGAGTTTCCCTTTGGGCTTTGAATACCCACTAATTTAAAAGTTTCTACACAGTTAACCATTTGGTCAACCATGTATATGATCCACAGATAGTTCTTGAGCTTCTACTACATTCAGGCACTTTTTGTGTTCCTTTGGGATTTAGAAAGCAATGAGACAGAAATTCTGACGTCCAGGCTCTAATTATGATAGTAAAATTAAGGCACATACTCTCAACAACAAATATTTATTTATTTATTTATTTATTTTAAAAAAGATTTTATTTATTTATCAGAGAGGGGGGGGGAGAGCGAGCACAGGCAGACAGAATGGCAGGCAGAGGCAGAGGGAGAAGCAGGCTCCCTGCTGAGCAAGGAGCCCGATGTGGGACTCGATCCCAGGATGCTGGGATCATGACCTGAGCCGAAGGCAGCTGCTTAACCAACTGAGCCACCCAGGCGTCCCAACAACAAATATTTATTAATTGCTTACTCTGTCTGCTGGAAATACCAGTGTAAATAATATATGGGGATATAAATATGAATTACATACTTCTAAATTAATATGTAAATGATAGCTAATATTAATATTTGATGATAGTTTTTGTTATTAAATGAAATGGTGGAACAATTTAAAAGGCATTACTTTTATTCAAACACTTCTGTCTTGTTTAATATTTAATAAAGTGCATGAGTTTTGTTATTTTTATCATTATCATTAATAATGGCAAAGACCATTATATGTCCAGTACTTTGTGTGTCAGTCTTTACATGCATTATCTCATTTAATTGTCAAATCAATTCTTGATGAACAGACTTAGAGTACACCAAACTTATAAATGAGGCAACTGAAACTTAAGGAAGCTAATTGATAACTTTGCCAAAGATCATATTAAGGGGCAGAATCACATTTTAACCCAGTCTATTTAACTTCAATATTCAATGTTTTGTATTCTACTTCACACACACACACACACACACACACATAATAAATGTAGAGTAGAGAGAGAGAGAGAAGAGTTTAAGTACAAAGAAAATGGAAGGTTTTGTGGAGGAGGTTGGACTTCTGTTTAGTTGCCTTAGGTTGCAAATACTATTTCAACAGGAAGATTCAGGACATGGATGGCACTAACTAGTGAATAGAGTTTGGCTAGAATGTACAATTTTTGAATGAAATACTTAGGAAATTATATTCTAAACTTATTTAGAGTTTTGATCATGGAAAGCTTTAAAAACCAGGGGGAGGAAGCAGTTTCAATTTTATTCTTTAGGAAATGTTCAGTTACTAGTGGATTAATCTGGCTTCAGTCTGTCAAATGGACTATAAATATTGGAGATTGGATAGGGGAAAAAAGCTTATAAGTCTATTAGCATGCTATAGATCATTGTATCTCAAACTTTAACATGCATATGAATTCTGTGGGATATCTTGTTAAAATTCATATTCTGATACAGTGCATCGGAATAGAATCCTAGAGACTCCATTTGCATCAAGCATCTAGGTGATCCCTTTGCTAACGGCCCATAATAGTGGTTCTCAACCTTGGGTATTTTGCCCCTTAAAGGATATTAAGCAATATCAGGAAATCCTTTTTCATTTTCACAAACTTGGCAGTTGGGAGGAGAGGAGAAAGGGAAGTGTAGTTGCTAGTGGTATCCTGTAAATGGAGTCAGGGTTGCTGCCAGAAGCCCAAAAATGGTATAAAACATGCTGTAATGCACGAGACAATCCCTACAAACAAAGAATTATCCAACCAAAAGATCAGTATTGTGAAGGTTGAAAACCTTGTACTAGAATCATAACATTTACAGAAAATCAATGATATATTATTTTCAAGGAAATGTTGGAAATCTTTGCAGAATTAAGAAATCCTATGTTTTCTCACATGGATGGAGAGGGTGTTGTAGAGCTGGAGGAGGCAAAAATTTGTCAACTCTGATATATGTGCAATTACTGAAGAAAGTCCAATGTCTCGAAGTAAATAATCTCAGGTTATCACTAAGAATTAAGTTGCATACACTTCTCCTAAACACGATGCATCTCCCTTTTCTCCTGATTGCTCTTTTTCATATTTTTCGAATTACTTTAATTCATTTACATTTTTTAATAGAGGATAAGAATATATGGATTATTTCAAGATCTATCATTTTACCAAAAATAGATCAACATTTCTACTTACTTCTAATCTCAGTGGAAAACGTTCCACTAATTGTTAAGGTCTACCATTTCCACATTTACTCCAACTTATTTCGTCTAATTAGGGACTCAGTTTTCTACCGCAATTCCTTTCTTCTTTCATGCTAACATGACCTTGATTTTGCATCAAGGCCAGGACAATGATCTTGCTTGTTCAAAACCAGTCTCTACAATGTCCTTTCCCACTTTTTTTTTCACCCTCATAAATTATGTTCATATATGTCCAGTTCTCATTGACATTACTTTGATTTTGGCTGGAGAAGTCTCTAGGAAAGTCATTTCAATTCCTGAATAAGAGAGCAGGGTTCAGTTGTGGCCATTTTCCTCATTCCTGTTCCATGTAAACAGGATGCCTAAGGATTTAGCACCCACCTTCTTACCCTATGGGAAAAACTTTGGTGTTTCCACCCATGCACCACTAACTAATGACTGTAACTTCTACTTCTGGAATTCCGGTTTTATAAGAAAAAATAAACCCCTATTTGCTTAACCCACAGTAAGCACGTTTTCTTTTTTGGGGGGGGTAGGCCAAAACAATTCAGATGGGTGTGTCTATCCTCTCTACCTCTGAAGAGGATATGGTTTACCAGTTTTCACTGAACTCAACATAGTTTCCAACCATTCTCTTTCTAGTCCCACACCTGCAAACATGTTCCACCTCCTTCTACCCCCCCAAAAATGTATAGCAAATCAAAACTTATTTTTGAACAGATATAAAATATATGCTTCCTTTTTTGTTCTTAGTATTACTTAAAGTTTAAGCAGTATTTTGCATTTGCTACAGTTTGACAATGAATAGAAAGATAAGTGCTTAACTGTCTCTTTACATTTCTTTTTTTCTTCTTTTGAACTGAATATAGACATATCCAAATTTCTATGCCTGTAACCTGCAGTTTAAAACTCTGCAGAGTAACAGACTAATCATTTTATAAGAAAAGAAGAGAACAAAAAAGTATATTTCTCCTTTTCTTTATTATTAAAAAGTTTTTAATAAAAATAAAATACCTATTTAAATAAAAATACTTGTAACCTCCTATGTATTTTCAGATGCCATATATGGTGTTAACTATGCATCTCCTTTTAAGAACATTTATAAAAATTGTGTACAGTGAAAAAAAAAAGGAGGTTTGAATTCCTCTAATTTGAATTCTATTGTCAAACCTACTTTTCAAAAATCTATCTTGTCGACATTCTTTCAGCACATTTCAGAATTACACAACAATGCTTAGGTGATTGGTAAGGCATTTTCAGAATGCCAGTGGTAAATTTGAAACATTTTCTCAGATCCAAAATAGAATAACAAGCTTAGTTCCCCCCTGTTGAGAAGCTTACTAATTCAAGAATTGTGCAAACTCTCACAGATGCTGATGTTCCCACAGGGAACTGAGCTAGTGCTTCTACCTTTTTACTTGTGGCACCTCACATAATTAAGAAAATTACAGTTATGCTCCTTTCTCCAAGACAGGGAATAAAAACTATCCTTGGACTCTTTCCAAGGATAAGTGGGCAATAAATCTCTCTTAGCTTTTTATCCTAGTTAAGAAGGATATTAAAAGAGAGAGAGAGAGAGAAGACAAGAGAAGGGAAAAGGAAGGAAGGAATGAACAAACGAATGAAAGAACAACAAAGTCAAGCTTTACATTTTTCTGTAATGGTGAACACACTAGTAAGATGAACTTAAATTAATTTATGCCTGGTGCCCCTTATGTTCTCTTATTTAGAGAGATGTAATGATGATTATATTAACATATTCTGTCTGAAAATGAACTTTAAGATATACATTGATGCACTCAATAAAGGAAGGAGGTTGGAATAAAGGTGAAAATTTCCTAGAAGATGTAATGAATTATATCTATTCATAGTATCTTTCATCTCTAAAAAGGAGGAAAACTGGAGTTGGGGTACTCACGCTATCGATACACTTCAGTACATCCCAGATATAATATGCCACCTCCATTTATTCTCTGTTTGGTTCACTGGTTTCTTCAGTTTCTTGTGCTACTTTCATTCCATGTTGCTGTGTTCTATCAGAGCAATTACACTAATTGCACAGTATTCTTAGTATCTATGCCTGCAATTACTCAATGTTATTTTAAAGGCTCATTTTAATCCATTATATTTCCATGATATGCTTATTTATGCCCTTAAATTCACATAACTTTAAAAAAAAAAACCTTCTGACACTCTAAGCAGAACATATGGCACATATTCTCCTCTAATGGCATTCCTCTGTGTTTTTCTGTTCTTTATTCATCTGAGAACTCTGAGTTGTGTAAGAAGGGCAATGTACAGAACTGATGAATATTCTTTTTATCTTTTAGAGAAAGAGACCAGTTTTTTTTATGTTGAAAAGATACAGATTACACAAAACTCCTCATTCATCACAATTACAAACCTCAACCTCCATCATTTTGACTGAATGTATCACATCTTTATTTCACCATGTAATCTTGACATGCATTTGTCTATTAACACAAATGGGTAGTACATAGTAGCACTCCAGGTATGATTGATCATTGTCTTTGTACAACTTTGTATTTAAAATTCTCATTCAGGAGATGGAAGAATATTTTTCTTTACAAGTATAAATGTATAAATGTTACTTCTAAAGCATTTTCTTTACAAGATTGTTCCATTAAATAATATATCATGTAAAACCATACAGAGGAGATATTCTAGGATGGCAGCATAGTAAGATCCTGAAGCAACCTCCTCCCATTGACATACCAAATCTACGTATGGAACAATATCCTTTAGAAAAAAATCTGAAGGAACCCTCTTACACTCTTGGTGGGAATGCAAGCTGGTAGAGCCATTTTGGAAAACAGTATGGAGGTTCCTCAAGAAGTTAAAAGTAGAGCTAGCCTATGATCCAGCAATGGTCTAATACCAAAGGATACAAGTATTATGATCCAAAGGGGCTCCTGCACCTCAACGTTTATAGCAGCAAAGTCCACAAGAGCCAAACTATGAAGAGAACACAGATGTCCATCATTAGAAGAATGAATATAGAAGATGTGGTACATATATAAAATGAAATATTACTTAACCATCAAAAGGATGAACTCTTACCATTTACAATGATATGGATGAAACTAGAGGGTATTATGCTAAGCAAAACAAGTCATTCAAAGAAAAACAATTATCAAATCATTTCACTCATAAGTGGAATTTAAGAAACAAAATAGAAGGTCATAGGGAAAGGGAGGGAAAAATAAAATAAGATGAAATCAGAGAGGGAGACAAACTATAAGAGACTCTTAACTATAGGAAAAAACTGAAGGTTGCTAGAAGGGAAGTGGGTGGGGGTTTGGAGTAACTGGTTGATGGACATTAAGGAAGGCACGTGATGCAATGTACACTGGGGGTTATATGTAACAGATGAATAATCAAACTCTACATATGAAACTAATGATACATAATATTTTACTTAATTGAATCTAAATAAAATAAGTTAAAAAAAAAAAAGAAAGAAAATACCAGAAAACTCGCTGAACAGATTCTTCACAATAAATAGTAAAAGGATCACCTTGAGATGTTTAAGAGAAGCAGAAGTGCAAACTACCCAAACCCCCATGCTAGGCACTGGAACCCACAATGGGAAGGCATCTTAGAGATCACAAGTCCAGAGCTTCTTCCTAAGGATTTAAGGATGCATGTCCCACATTAAGCACCCAAAATCTGGGAGCTCCAGTAGAGACAAGTCTCCAAAATATCTGGCTTTGAAAACCAACAGTCTCACATCCAAGAGACCCAAAGTGCCGGTAAGGTACTGAGATACTTCTCTTAAAGGGTTTACTTGTTGACTCATTCACCCTGGGGACTAGTGTAAAAGCAGCAGTTTAAAATGTGCCTAACCTATATGTGGAGATTTATTTGCTAACCTTAAAACATCTGGGGAAGGGACAGGGAACTTATGGAGCTCTCCTGGGGACAGAAGTGCTGGCAAGCACCATTTTTGTGCTCTTGCTCTATCTTGATAGTGTTGGAAGGTATGCCACTTCCCTGAATCCTCCTGCAACCCAGAGAAAGTGAGCAGTGTGCAGTGGTCCTGATCTCTTAACCTGTCTTGCCAAAGCCAGACTACATGCATAGTCCACACAGGAGATGTTCATTAATTACCCAGCTCTGGTAGCCAAGATGCTTGTGTTTCTGCATCCCACCGAACTATAAAAATTGAAAAGACAGTTATTGGCAGGATACCAACCCTAGGTGGTAACATCAGCTAAAATCATACTGAGAGCTTTTCCTTTAAGATCAAGAACAAGACAAGGATACCCATTCTTATAGCCTTTATTCAACATAGTTTGGGAAGTCCTAGCCAGAGAAATTAGGTAAGAAGAAATAAAATTCACTCTTTGCAGATGATATGATAATGTATATAGAAAACCTTGAAAAACTCCACACACAAAAAAATCGTGAAACTAATAAATTTGGTAAAGCCACAGGTACAAAAATCAACAAATAAAAGTCTGTTGCAATCTATACACTAACAACAAGCTATCAGAAAGAGAAATTAAGAAAACAATTCCATTTAAAATTCCATTTAAAATAATATACCTAAAATAAATTTAAACAAAAAGGTGAAAGACCTATACACTAAAAACTATGAAACAGTGATGAAAGAAATTGAAGAAGACACAAATAAATGGAAAGATATACATGCTCATGGATTGGAAGAATGTAATTCCTATCAGGATAACAGTGATATTTTTCACAGAAATAGAACATACCATCCTAGCATTTATATGGAACCACAAGAGACCCTGAATGGCCAAAACAATCTTGAGAAATAAGAAGAAAGCTGAAGACATCCCATTACCTGATTTCAAACTATATTATAGATCTATAATAATCAAAGTAATATGGTTTGACATAAAAATGGACACATAGATCAATAGAACAGAACAGAGAACTTAGAAGTAAACCCATACACTTGTGAATTAATTTACAACAAAGCAAGTAAGAATATGAAATGGGGAAAGGATAGTCTCTTTAATAACTGGTGTTGGGAAAATTAGACAACCACATGCAAAAGAATGAAACTAGTCTACTATCTTATATCATATACAAATACGAATCAAAATACCTTAAAAGCTTGAGATTAAGACCTGAAACCCTAAAAATCCTACAAGAAAACATCAACAGTAATTTACCTGACAGCAATTTTAGTGATTTATTTTTAGTTTTAGTTTTGGATCTGACTCCAAAAGCAAAGGCAACAAAGGAAAAAGAAACAAGTTAGGACTCCCTCAGATGAAAAACCTTTTGCACAGCAAAAAATGCTGTCAACAAAATTAAAAGGCGAACTACTGAATGGAAAAAAAATAATAATTTGCAAATAATATATTCAATAAGGGGTTAATATTCAAAGTATATAGTGAACTCACAGAACACAGAAAAAAAAAAAAAAGAAAAGAAAGAAAAATTCAATTAAAAAATAAACAGAGGGTCTCAATTTTTCCAAAGAAGACATACAAATGTCTAAGAGGCACATGAAAAGATGCTCAACATCACTAATTTAATCAGAGAAATGTAAATCAAAATTACAATGAGATATTACCTTACACCAGTCAGAATTTCTATTATCAAAAATACAAACAACTGTTGCCAAGAATGCAGACAAAAGGGAACCCTATGCATTGTTTGTAGAAATATAAATTGTTGCAGGCACTATGGAAAACAATATGGAGGTTCCTCAAAAATTAAAAAAAAAGAAGAGAGAGAGAAAATAGAGTTATCATATGACCCAGTAATTTTATTTCTGGGCAATTATCCAAAGAAAATGAGAACACAGATTTGAAAAGCTATATGAACCCCTCCATTCATTGCAGCCATGGTTTCAGTAGCTAAAATATGGAAACAACCTAAGTGTCCATCAGTGAACGAATGAATGAATAAAGAAAATGTGATATACACACACACACACATATAAACACAATGAAATATTATTCAGCCATAAAAAAGAAGGATATCTTGACATTTGCAACAATATGAGTGGACTTTGAGAGCATTATGTTAAATAAAATAAGGCAGAGAAAGATAAATACCATATAATCTCACCTATATATGAAATCTTAAAACAAAACAAAACAAAAACACCAAAAAAACCCAAAACCCAAAAAGTAAATAAACAAAACTCATGAATAGAGGACAGAGTGGTGGTTGCCTGGAGAAAGGAGGTTTGGCGGTGGGGTGAAATGGTTGAAAGTGGCCAGGAAGTACAGACCTCTAGTTGTAAAATGAATGGGTCAAGGGGATGTATGGTGTTACATGATGACAATAGTCCATTTTCATGGACTACAATATTATTTATTTAGTACATATTTATAGTACATACTATAGTAAATATTTGCAGGTTGCCAGGAGAGTGGGTTTTGACAGTTTTCACCAAATAAAAAATTTTTTAAATGTAACTTTTTAAAAGAATTATTTGTTTATTTGAGAGAGAGAGAGAGAGAGAGAGAGGCAGAAGATGGGAAGAGGGAGAGAGAAGAGAATCTCAAGCAGTTCCACACGGAGTGTGGAGTTCAATTTGGAGCTTAATCCCAGAACACTGAGATCACAACCTAAGCCAAAACCACCAGTTGGATACTGAACCAACAGAGTCACCCAGGCACCCCCCAAAATTTAACTTTATGTGGGGAATGGTGATGACTAATCTTATGATCATTTCATAGTACATGCACATATGCACAGTATATATACATATATACCCGAAACAAACATGCTGTATAGATATCTATTACACCTTAATTAAAAAAAATACAAAATGCCAAACATAAATGAAATACTCAGGATCAATCAAAAAGTAAAATCTATAAATAAATATAGTTCTACCTCAATTACACACTAACATGGTAACAAAATCTGATGAGACTATGAGCAGCTCATGAAGAACTTTGTGGTGTTTATATAAGCCATTACTATTTGGACAAGAACTAACTTTTATAGAAAGTTCTACTTATTGCTAGCCAGATTGAATCTGCTACAGTAAATGCTAAAATTACTCCCCAGGGGAGTAGAGACAAAACTGGAGCTATTCTTTCACTAACGAGTGAAAATATAGAAAAAGAACTCAAACATAACATTGGCAAATGAAAGATGATTAATGTAATCAGACATATACAATAAGCATTCACAATGATGTTTAAAGTAGGATGGGGTATTTGGATTAATAACAGTAGACATTTGAATTAATAATAGCAATGGAAAGGTGGGAGCTTCCTTCAATAGTGTCATTGCCTTTTTGTGAAGTGGGAACAGGCGCATTTACCTTGGGGGGGATGCAATGTTATTTTAGAAAATGATCTTACGTGAAACTGACAACAATGTCATGTACAAAGGGTTTTAGCAAATGGGTTCTCACATTTCATTAAAGTAACATCACTTTTTGTCTTTCACATAATGGAACTGAGTAGATGATATAAAACCTATAGCACATTTCTCTGGCTCATGGAGCTACCATCACTAGAAGAGTTAGCTTTTTTTTAAAGTAATTGAAATTTTTGGACTTCGAGTTTCCATTTTGAATAATGACTTGATTACAATTTTTATCACAGTAATTGCTCTGTTAATTTTGCCATTCTACGTGTTTTTATATGAAAATTTTCAATAAATTGTTTACTGTTTTATGTTTAAGCTTCTTAGTTAAAGAAATTTATAAATAATGCAATACATGTGATATTTATGTTTTCATAAAAATAGCAAATTAAATTCTATTAGCGAATTCCACTTAGTGAGATTGGTGAGTTCATTTGAGTTGTTGCTCATTTCTGTTGTACCAGAGTCTTGGGCCTAAAATAGTGAAGAACACTGAGAAAGGGCCCAGAGTTTGGCCACCACAATTTAGAAAGTCAATAACCTTCCCACAAAGTTGCATTCCATGTGGGCCTTTCCAATTTGGAGGCCAAACTCAGAAATAGGGACTGAAAAGTTTTTCTAGAGCCAAAGATTTTATAAGAGATAATTATATGAGACATTTTTGTGTCTCTTGAATACTACACTCAAGCCTAGTTCATGCTTCCATACCTCAAGTGATCCTATTCTGTTTTCTTTTCCAACCTCTGACCTCCAGTCTTCAAATAATGTCCCATATTTCTTCCACTTTTGTTTTATCTCTCTAAGCACCTGAAATAAACTTTTAAATAGGGATACCTGGGTGGCCCAGTGGGTTAAAACATCTGCCTTCGGCTCAGGTCATGATCTCAGGGTTCTGTCAAATAAGTAAATAAAATTAAAAAAAAAAGGAAAAGAAATGAAAAGAAAAACAACTTTTAAATAAAAAGCCTATATAGGGTTTTTGCTCAGAGTGGGCCTATTCCACACTGTTAGAATAACATAACATCTGTTCTTTGACCCTGTAATTAAGGAGAGTTCATATATTAAAAATTTACAATGACTCTGAGAAGGGAAAAGAAACTTTTTTTCATCCATTTGCAATTGATGGATGTACTTATATGAAGAGGAAAAAAAAAACAAAGATTGAAGAACACACTAATTCTCTACAGTAAAATGCTAATAAAGCATGTTGTTAAATATAAAGAGATATATATGTTGGCACACATAGCCATTAACCTACTTTCTTACATACACAATGAATTTATACAACTGAGTAATATTTTGTTTTTCACATACTTTGTTCTATTTTATAGATTTGCTTTTTCTTAACAAAGTGAATTGATTAGATATGATAAAAATAATTTAAAATACCAGCTGCCTCAAAAGAAAAGTGCTTTTGGCAACTTTTTTCTTTGTATTTTTGCATCTGAACCTACATAATGTAGATGATAGCATGCAGTTCCAAGGATCATTATGAAGATTTTTGAATGATTATAAACCTTGGCTGTTGGAAATACTTAAGATCCTTACCACTCTCCTCAACCCCAAAACCCAAAATGATATATTAATTTCATCCATTATTTTGTCTTTGTATATATAATTTTTAAATTATTCATGTAATTGTCTCAAATCTTCTTTCAGACTTCAGGTTTAGGTAAGGTTTTAAGTATTTGGGAGAAACAAAATGAGACCTGATAAAATGAAGAAAAAGTATAAATGATGACACTTCATCTGCCTTCAGGAAATAATAAAAACTAGTTTCTAGAAACAATAGATTGAAGAGGTAGTTAGAATAAAAATTAAGAGTAAGGTAAAGTAATAGATTAAGGACATGGTACTAATTTTACCTACAATACTGACAAGACAAATGAGCAATTGAAATCAATATGATGGCAATGGCGGACTCCTATCTTTTCTTGATAATTTTACTGCCAATAATAATTGTGTGAAGCAAGGTTATATCCCAAATTATTCTTTCAAAATAAATAAAAATAATCATAGAAAATGGATAGTTAAGATGTTTCAAAATAATAGGAAAAATCATATCTGTGATACAATTAAAAATGACAGAAGGATTTACATGATTATAGAATTCTTTTTAAGTTAAAACAATCTAACCAAAGACATCATTTTTTATAATGATGCTTTAAAAAATGAAATGATGCTTTTATACATTCTATTCAAAATGCCTTGTGTAGCCAATGACCATCTGCCAGCCTCAAGCAGGATTAAAATTCTAATTTACAGAACACAATTTATTGGAAATCTTGTTTGGGGTTAGGTGCAGTCTTGGCTTCCAAAGACAGACTGTCCTCTAAATAAGTATAATAGTCCCACAATAATACAAATGTATTTAATATGACTGAATTATATACTTAAAAACAGATAAAATGTAACTTTTATGTTATATATATTTTTCACAATGAAAAAATGAAAATATAGGAAACTACATTTTATTGACAATGCAGGTTATTTTTTCAACACTTAGAAAATAATGATTAACTCTTCTTGAAAAATAAATTATTCCTTAATTATGAGTCCTTTATTTTATTCCTTTCTCCTTGACAATATTTCTTGTATTTTCCTATGTTCTTTTAAAATGTGGAAAACTAATTGATACGATACCAGAAAACAATGCAAGAAAAATGTAGCCTTTGAAGTACAGAATACAATTGTTGTAAGCAAACCTTAATATAAAAGGAAACTATATAATTCAGAAAATAAAAGTAGGAGGAATACTTGTTAACTCCCTTCATGAGGCTGGCATTATTCTGATACCAAAACTGGGGTTGGAGGGTGGGAGGAACAATAACCAAAAAAACCCCCAAAAAAGACCAATTATCTTTCATGAACATACATGTAAAACTACAAAACATTAGCAAATAGAATCTAGCAATGTATAAAAATAATGATACATGACTAAGGGGATTTATTTCAGATATACAAAGCTAGTTCAATATTTAAGGATCAATCAACATGGCCTATCGCATCAATAGGCTAAAAAAGCAAAACCCTAAGCTTATAATAATTGATGCAGAAAAAGTGTTTCACATAAAATCTCAACAAACTAGAAATAGAAAACAATGCCATAAACTTAATAAACACCCACCTACACAAATCATATAGTGAATATAATATTTAATGATTGAAGACTGATTATGCTTACCATAAGGCTAACATAGAAAATGTGTCTACCATATTTGGTAGAGTACAGGAAGTTGTAGATACTGCAATAAGGAAGAAAAATAAAAAGTAAACAGACTGAAAAGGCAGAGACAAAACTTTCTCTATTTTGCAGATGACATGATTCTTTACATAGAAAGCACCTAAAAAAATCTATAAATAAAAACAAAACAAAATTCCTATGACTAATAAGTAAGTTCAGCAATGTTTAGGATACAAGATCAACACAAACTGGATCACTCATATGTTGCTAGCAGGAACATAAATGGTACAACCACTCTAAAAAATATTTGGCAGTTTCTTATAAAACCAAATACACATCGACCATACTGCATTCTTGAGACTTTATCTTAGAGAAATAAAGTTTTTTACCTGCACAAAAACCTGTATATGAATGTTCATAACATTTATATCCCTTTAGCAATAATCAAATGACTGGAAACAGCCCAGATATACTTCAAATGATGAATGGACAATCTGTGATACTTCCATACCATATACTACTAGACAACAATATAAAGGAAAATATTATTGATACCTCAAACAGCTTGAATAAATCTTCAGGGATTATGCTAAATTTCAGAAACAAAACAAAACAAAACAATCTCAAGTCCATTTATACCACACTCTTAAAATAAGAAAATTAGAAAAATGAGGAACAGATTAGTGATTACCTGGGGTAAGGAAGAGAAAAGGAGAGAGAGAGAGAAGTATGACTATAAACAGGGAACACAAATGGTCTCTGTGGTGATGGAAATATTTTCCACCTTGAATGTCTCAATGACAATGTCAGTATCTTGCTTTTTTTTTTTTTTTAAGATTTTTTTTATTTGACAGAGAGGGTGAGAGAGCACAAGCAAGGGGAGCAACAGAGGTAGATGGAGAAGCTCTCTCCTCAGAGTAAGGAGACCAATTAAGAACTTGATCCCAGAACCCTGGGATGGTGACCTGAGCTGAAGGCAGATGCCTAACTGACTGAGCCATCCAGGGGTTCCAATATCTTGGTTTTGATATTGTGCTATGGTTCTTCAAAACATTAACATTCAGATAACTGGCTATGTGGTACATAGGTTCTTTCTGTATTATTTCTGAAAACACATATGAATCTATATTTCAAAATTAAAAATTTAATTAAAAAGTAATATAGAAGGTGTTCCTAGGGTTTCTAATTTAAAACATAGTAATATTTTAAGCCAAGTAAAACAAAATTTAATTAGCTTAGACTCAAATAACCAGAACATTCTCTCCTCTTCCTCTCCTGAAGCAAACAATATATCATAATAATATTTGTTTATATTAGATAATTAAGTAAAAATAAGTAATTTTTACCACTAAAACTGAATATATACATAAAACTAGGTTATAGTAATTTCCAACCTTTTAATATATATCAAATAAAATGTCTACATAGTCATACCAAATATCTACATAGTTTTGCCAAGATTGTATGCAAACTGATAAAAACAGTATTAGGCATGATAGCCAAAACTAAATTAATATAAACCAGCCCTGCAAGAAATATTAAAGGTGACTCTTTGAGCAGAGAGAACAAAAGTAACAAAGATCAGAAAGGAACAGAGACAATTTATAGGAAGAACAAATTTACAGGCAATACAATGGCACAAAATTCATACCTTTCGATAATTACTCTGAATGTAAATGGATTAGATTCTTTGATCAAAAGACATAGGGTATCAGAATGGATTTAAAAAAAAGCCCTGCAGATACGCTGCCTACAAAAGGTTCATTTAGACCCAAAGACACATCCATATAGAAAGTGAGGGGGTGGAAAATGATTTATTATGCTAATGGACATCAAAAGAAGGCTGGACTCGCCATCCTTATATTAGAAAAACTATATTTTAAAGTGAAGACTATACTAAGAGATGATGAAGGACACTATATCATAATAAAAGGGTCTAACCAATAAGTAGATCAAACAATTGTCAATATTTATGTCCTTAACTTGGGAGCAGCCAAATATATGACTCAATTGATGACAAACCTAAAGAAACTCATTGATAATGATACAATAAGAGTAGGGTACTTTAACACCCCACTCACAACAATGGAAAGATCACCTAAGCAGAAGATCATCAAGGCAACAAAGGCTTGGTATGGCACGCTGGACCAGATGAACTTGTCAGATATATTCAGAGTATTTCATCTTAAAGAAATAGAAAACACATTCATTTCAAGTGCACATAGGACATTCTCCAGAATAGATCATATACTGGATCACAATTCAGGATTCAACTGGTACAAAATGACTGAGATTATGCCATGCATATTTTCAGACTACAAAGCTATGCAACTTGAAGTTAACTACAAGAAAAAAAAAATTGGAAGGACCACAAATACATGGAAGATAAAGAACATCCTACTAAAGAAAAAATAGTTCAACCAATAAATTAAAGAATTTAAAAAATACATGAAAGCAAATGGAAACACAACTGTTCAAAATTTTTAGGATGCAGCAAAGGCAGTACTAAGAGGGAATTACATAGTAATACCTGACTTCTTCAAGGAACAAGAAAAGTCTCAAATACATAACCTAACCTTACACCTAAAGGAGCTGGAAAAAGAACATCAAATAAAGCCTAAATAGCAGGAAAGAGAAATAATAAAAATTAGAGCAGAAATCAATAATACAGAAAAAAATACAACAAACAAACAAACAAACAAAAAACTCAAACAGTAGAACAGATCAATGAAAATAGGAGCTAGTTCTTTGAAATAATTAATAACCAACACCAAAGAAACAAACAATTTTAAGAGAATATTATAAGCAATTTATTCCAACAAATTAGGCAATCTTGAAGAAATGGGTAAATTTCTAGAAGCATATAATGGCTAAAACTGAAATAGGAAGGAATAGAAAACCTGATCAGACCCATAGCCAGCAAAGAAATGGAAAAACAAACAAAGTCCAGGGCCAGTTGGCTTCCCAGGGGGGTTCTACCAATCATTTAAAGAACTAATACTTACTCTTCTGAAACCTTTCCAAAAAATATAAATGGAAGGAAAACCTTCAAACTTGTTCTCTAAGGCCAGTATTACCTTGATCCCCAAATTAGGCAAAGACCCTACTAAAAAGGAGAATTACAGCCAATATCCCTGATCAACATATATATATATATAAATTATCAAAAATAGTTAATAGTATCCAGCAGTATATTAAAATGATTATTCACCAAGACCAAGTGGGATTTATTCCTGGGCTGCAGGAGTGGTTCAAACTCTACAAATCAATCAATGTGATATACCATATTAATAAAAGAAAGGATAAGAACCCTATGATCAGGTTGCCTGGGTGGCTCAGCTGGTTAAGTGTCTTCCTTTGGCTCAGGTGATGATTCTAGGGTCCTGGGATTAAGTCCCCTGTCAGGGTCTCTTCTCAACAGGGACTCTGCTTCTCTCTCCTCTTCTACCCACCCCACTCATGCTCTCTTTCTCTCAAATAAATAAATAAAATATGTAAAAGAAAGAATCATGTGATCCTCTCAATAGATTCAGAAAAAATCATTTAACAAAATAGAGTATCCTTTCTTGGGAAAAAACTCTCCACCATGTAGGGATAGAGGGAACATACATCAACATCATGATGGCCATATACAAAAGACCCACAGCTAATACCATCCCCAATGGGGAAAAACCGAGAGCTTTTCCCCTAAGCTCAGGAATGTGACAGGGATGTCTACTCTCATTATTATTGTTTAACATAGCATTGGAAATCCTAGCCTCACAATCAGACAACAAAAAGCAATAAAAGTCATCTGAATTGTCAAAGAAGAAGTTAAACTTTCTCTCTTCATGGACAAGATGATACTCTATGTAGAAAAAGAGAAGTTCTGAATGGCTCTACCAAAAAAATGCTAGAGCTGATAAAGGAATTCAGCAAAGTCACGAGATATAAAATCAATGCACTGAATTTTGTTCCGTTTTTACACACTAACAATGAAGTAGCAGAAAGAGAAATCAAGGAAATCAATCCTGTTTACAATTACACCAAAAACCATAAGATACCTAGAGATAGAACTAACCAAAGAGGTAAAAAATCTGTACTTGGAAAGCTATAGAATACTTACGAAAGAAATTGAGGAAAACAGAGAAATGTGAAAACATTCCATACTCATTGATCAGAAGAACAAATGTTAAAATCTACACATTCAAAGCAATCCTTATCAAAATACCACCAGCATTTTTTACAGAGCTGGAACAAACAATTCTACAATTTGTATGGAACCAGAAAAGACTGCAAATAGCTTTTTTTTGGGGGGGGGGAGCAAACCTGGAGGCATCACAATTCCAGACTTCGAGCAGTATTACAAAGTTGTAATCATCAAGAGAATATGGTACTGGCACAAAACCAGACACATAGATTAGCAGAACAGAATAGAGAACCCAGAAATGGACCTTCAACTCTACGGTCAACTAATCTTGGACAAAGCAGGAAAGAATATAGAATGGAAGCAAGCAAACAAACAAGCAACAACAACAAAACAGTATCTTCAATAAATGGTGCCGGGAAATTTGGACAGCCACATGCCGAGGAATGAAGCTGGATCACTTTCTTACACCTTACACAAAAATAAACTAGATGAAAGATCTAAATGTGAGACAGGAATCCATCAAAATCCTAAAGAACACAGGCAGCAGCCTTTTTGACCTGGGCTGCAGCAAATTCTTGCTAGACATGTCTCCAGATGAAGGCGAAGAAAAGCAAACCTGAACTTAACCAGGATAAAAAGCTTTTGCATGGCAAAGGAAACAACCAACAAGACTAAAAGGCAATTTTCAGAATGGGAGAAGATATTTGCAAATGACTTATCAGATAAAGGGCTAGTATCCACAATCTATAAAGAACTCATCAAACTCAATACCTAAAATGCAATACAAACAAAGCAAAACAGTCAAGAAATGGGCAGAAGGTGTGAACAGACATTTCTTCAAAGAAGACATACAAATGATTAACAGACACATGAAAAAAAAATGCTCCACATCACTCATCATCATGGATATATAAATCAAACACACAGTGAGCTACCACCTCATACCTGTCAGCATGGCTAAAATTAACAACTCAGGAAACAACAGATGTTGGTGAGGATGCAGAGAAAGGGAAATCCTCTTGCACTATTGTGGGAATATAAAACAGTACAGCCATCTGGAGAACAGTATGGAGTTTCCTCAAAAAGTAAAAAACAGAAATACCCTATGACCCAAGAATTGCACTACTAGATAAATATCCAGAGGATAGAAATGTAGTGATTTAAAGGGGCACATCCACCCCGATGTTTATAAGAGCAATGTCCACAACAGCTAAAATACAGAAAAGCCTAGAAGTCCATCAACAGATGAATGAATAAAGAATGGGAGATAGATATCTATCTATCTCCCATTCTTTATTCATTTATTATATATATGTATGTATATATATATATATATATATCCCATTCTTTATTCATTTATATTCCATTATATATATATATATATATAATGGAATATTCCTCATTGATCAAAAAGAATGAAACCTCTCTGTTTGCAACAATGTGGATGGAACTAGAATGTATTTTTTTTTAAAACTAGAATGTATTATGCTAAGTGAAACAAGTCAGAGAAAGACAAATACCACGTGATTTCACTCATACATGGAGTTTAAGAAACAAAACAGATGAATGTAGAGGAAGGGAAGTAATAATAAAATAGGACAAAAACAGAACGGGAGACAAACCATCAGAGACTTTTAACTATAGAGAACAAAATGGGGATTCCTGGAAGGGAGGTGGGGGAATGAAGTGATGGGCATTTAAGGAGCACACTTGGTAAAGTGAGCCTTGGGTGTTATATGCAACAATGAATCATTAACTCTATACTAAAGTTAACAATACATTATATATTAAGTAACTTGTGTTTAAATAAAACAAAGAAAAAGAAAAAAGAATCTAAATGGTCATAGTAGTAGAACAAGTAAATTGTAGTATATTCAAATCATTGAAAACTACACAGCAATGAGAGTGAACAACTTCTCTCTTTAATAGATTAATTTCACAAACATACTATTGAACTGACAAAGACAGTTACAGAAGGATGCATGTAGTATGATTCAATTTATATAAAATAGGAAGAAGAGAAACCTGTCTAAGTTCTTAGAGCTATGGACAGTGTCTGTCTAGGGAGGAGCAGGATCTAGGAGCAGAATGCGGAGACCTCATGGGAAGTGGCAATGTTCTACTGCTTGGTCTCAGTGATTGTTAGTTACATACAGTCACATTGTGAAAATTTATTCAAATGTACACATTTATTTATGGATGTTATATGAAAATAAAGAGATGTACTTCAAAAACCTATTTCTAAACTCTGATCTATAGTTAGTATGTATATAGCTCAAATTATTTCAGCCTCTACAAATTTCTATATATGAAAAAATAAATGGACTGATAGTGGTAGAATAGCAAAACCCAAAATCAATGAAGACAATAACCACAGAAAAAAAATGAAATAGCTTTCAATAAAATACAAAACAAGAATTAAAGCAAGATATTATCAGTTTGATTCAATTAAAGAAAAATTTTTAATGTCTCACTTAATAAAATCTAATTACAGTGCAGACTTAGCCACTTTTTTAATCTCCTGCAGGCGCCAAACTGTGTGTACCTAAATAGCATTTCAGTATTCTATATTCCTGCCTTTAAACTTTCCATTAGGGTATTGTTTTGCTCTTTTGCCCTTTTTTATGAAAAATAAAACACTGATATCAAGTTTACTCTTAACTAAATTTGATCTCATGAAGTAATCCATGCCTACGTTGTTTCATTTGTAGATGGCATGGGTTTACCCTAAATTCTTTATCCAGGTCATAGGCAAAAAAAAATTCAGGTAATATTTGCCTCAGGGCACATTCCCTGTGGTGACTATAATTGGAGAGTGCAGCTGTGGACTCTAAGGCAGTCCTTTTCGCTATAATCCTTTCCACATGGCATTCACACAAAATCTCTTTAGTTTTCAGAGGCAGCAAGTCTTTGCCCAAACTAGTATGGTTTGTGGTTCTCTCTTCAGGTTCACTTCATCCTTGCTGTCTTTGATCAAAAAACCTCCTGCTTTCAGAATGCCTCAGGCAAGGTGGGTCTGACAGCCAGTTGTTTTTCCTAGCACCTCTCAACTTCTCTCCTTCTTTTGAAGCTATAACTCATCATGCCTGGGAAGTACAGGATTTGTGTCTGCCCCTCTCTCTTTGGCCCTCTCCTATTTGCCTTAGCCACACAGCTGGTGGAATGTCACATTTGGCATCCTGAAGAGTGTTAACATTATTTTGAGCTATTTTCATCCTTCAGAAGCAGGACTGGTGTATCAAGTGAGATGCATTGAGATATGCTGTGGGAACAGAGTGGAGTCCTAGGGAAGGATAAGAATAGATGATGCTACCTTCTTCATCGAATGGTAGGCATTTTGGAAGATGTAACTCCTACTGTAAAAGAGTAGTAAAGAAACCTAGGGGGAAAAAAAAAAAAGAAACAACATTTCATAGGAATCAAACTCAGTCAACTCTCATCTTCAACTTCACCTGCATGGCATACTTAATCCTACGATAAAACTGTGTATTATAAAAATTTTAATACGTCCATTCTAGAGATTTGAAAACTGAGACAGAGAATTTTAAACACATGCCCCAAAACATATAACATGTAATTTTGGAACTGAGGTTCCCATGATGGCAGGGCTGACTCTACAGTCTGAGTACGTGGGCTAGTGTTGCCTCTAGGGGATGACAGGAAAATGAAATATATCAGTGCTTTGAGTCCAATACTCCTCTGAAATGAGGATGCAAAAATCCTAATGAAAGGTAGGGAAAATTTCCCTCTCTCTAGTTTTCAAGGGCTGCCAGAACAAACCCCCCACAAACTAGGTGAGGTTCAATAATTTACCCAATAGGGGAGCATCTGTGTGTGAAGCCAGGATCAAAACCTAGGTGGTCTGATGCCAAATCCTTGTGCATTAGTTTCCCATCACTGCAGTAACAAATGGCCACAAACTGGGAGGCTTAGAATAATAGGCATTTTATTATCTCATAGTTTTGAAACCTAGAAGTCTCAAATTGAAATGTCCACAGAGCAATGTCCCTCTGAAACCTGTCAAGGAATTCTTACTTGCCTTTTCCTAGCTTCTGGTAGTTTTCCATCAATCGTTGACAATCCTTTGCTTGCAGCTGCACAGCTCCAATCTAGGCCTTCATCATTATGTGGTATTTTCTCTGGATACATCTGTTATCACATGGCTAGCTTCTGTATAAGGATGCCAGTCATCTTGGATTAGGTGCCTGCCTCATTCCAGTATGACCTTATCTCAAGTTAACTACTTACATCTGTAATAGTCCAAGGTTCAAATAAAATCACATTCTGAAGTAATAAGGGTTAGGATTGCAGCACATCTTTTTGGACAATTCAACTCCTAAATTATCTCCTTAATACTGCCAAAGCCCTGAATCTTAAAATCTTTAAAAACATATCACTGTCTACCTTATTACTCCGTATCTGTTCACATGTTCAGATGGATAGCCTGCCTATTAGAGTATGAGAGGTCAGAATGGTTAATAGCTATCACATTTTACATTTTGTTACCTGTTGCCTATTTTTTAATAGTCTGACACAGGAACTTATACAACTAACATATTTTTGTGTGACTAGATAAATAATTTTTCTATATGCCTATATTAGATATTTATTGCTGCATAACAAATTACTCCCAAATTTATCAGGATAGAATAATATTCATGTATTGTTTTGCAGTTTCTCTGGATAAAGAATCCTAGTGAATTTTAAATTAGGTCATATCTTTCAACATAATTTTATTTTGTACTTACTAAGATAACTATAAATATGAAACTCAATAAATTAATTAGGATTTTAAAGTGAGATAAAATAGTATCTGGTATATGGTAAAAGTGTATGGGAACAGTGTAAAGACACACCATGGATTCAATTATACATAGATTTCATTCAGTCAGCATTTGCAGTAAGAAAAGCACTACACACAGCATTGTAGGGGATACCAAATAAGTACAACATTTTATTCCTTGAAAGATTTTATATTCTCACAACAAGAAAGCAGGATCTGAAAAGTAGAGAAAAAATTAACAAAGTATGATAGTAATTATACCAAATCTATGTACTAACTATTCTAGTTCAGTTAGACCAAAGGGTTTCCATTCAAGAATATAGGTTTTAATTGTTGAAGACAAAATGTTTAAATTCCTGAGCAATAAAGACTCTTAAGTAGCTTTAACTATTAGACCATGTCTAAATACTTATATAATTTCAATCATTGCTTCAGATTAGTATTATATTATAATGTTAAAGAAAACTGAAATAACCTATTTATTTACACGGGATATCATGTATCACTCTCTGCATCTGTATAGAAAATTCATTTTTTTAAAAAAGATTTTATTTATTTATTTAACAGAGAGAGAGAGAGAGAGACAGATCACAAGTAGGCAGAGAGGCAGGCAGAGAGAGCGGTGGAAGCAGTCTCCCTGCTGAGCAGAGAGCCTGATGTGGGGTTTTGATCCCAGGACTCTGAGCTGAAGGCAGAAGCTGAACCACTGAGCCACCCAGGCACCCCTAAAATTCATATCCTTGCTGAAAGCAGTTAAATTGACACTTCTGTGTAGATAAAAGAAAGGAAAATTTATGTTCGTGAACCTTTACTGCTCCCTAACCTTAACCTTTACATTCCTTTTTACTTTTCTAATTTTGGGAATAGAATTATACAAACAAGTTCTAGATTTCCTGTGTATGGTTTATTCAGCATATTATTTTGAAGTATCCAAAAAGCATAAAGAACAAAAATAAAAATGGCTGCATAATGTTTCAGCGAAACTTTATTTTAAAGACTGTATTTTATTTTTTTATTATTTATTTGTCAGAGAGAGAACAAGTGTGCACAAACAGGAAGACCTGCATGCAAAGGGAGAAGTAGGCTCCCTGTTGAGTAAGAAGCCCCAACATGGACTTGATCCTAGGACTCGGGGATCATGACCTAAGTCAAAGGCAGATGTTCAATGGACTGAGCCACTCAAGCATGCCACCAAGCTTGATTTTAAAGCAACCTTTTTTCTCTCTTCCACAAACCTCCACTCGTCCCTTCTCAGCCTTTTGTTTCAGGAACCTGGCACCACTAAGAATACAGGACACCTGGTTGTTGTTTTGACTTTTTGCTCTGTGAAAACAAATGAAGACCAACCAAATGAGAAAAGGAAAGGCTATTTATTTGGAACTTGCTTTAGTGAGGAAATCAGCCACTGTCACTTGCGTTTTGGCAGAGATTCAAAGGCAGGCAGAAGAGTGGGAAAGTTTCCTAGTGGGGAAGAGGGAGGGCTTCAGAGAAGCCCTGATTGGAAGTGGTAGGCCTGTGGAAGCAATAGATACACTAACTAGATGGGGCATTCTATGTGATTGGTTAGGGGTGCACATTTGGTCTTCTCTGATTAGTACTAAGTTGGAAGTGGGAGCAAATATTAAAGAAGCTGTCAGTCATTAACTAAGTCCTGGTCATTTGGGGCCTCATTTGCTGACAAAATTCATGGAAGCTATTCTTTAGCTTCCTGGATTGTTATGAAAGAGAACAGTCTGATTTCCCACAAGTCTAACTTGCAGCAGGTTGATTTCCTGTTTTGTTTATTGCATATAAGAGGGTTAGCTTCCTGGGAAGGTTGCTATAGGTTCAAGGTCAGAGTTCTCTTTTTATGTTGTCCTAACATTATCTTTTTCTATATTTAATGTCTCAGCTCTTATCTCAGTTGTTTTTCTTTTTCTCCGATTAGTTTCTCTCCAATTAAAAATAAGAAAAAATATAAGTCGTGTCAAGTGCTGATACTTGAAACTCAAAAGTAGTTTTTTTTGTTTTGTGTATATGTGATTGTGTAGCTGTATCTATAATGTCTCTTAGTAATGTTGACCACTTTACTCTTTGCAACCTAGAAAATAATCTTTTCACAAACACAAGGAGCTTTTTGCCAATGATAGAGTGCATAATAGGAGAATAATATTGAACTGTGTTTCTCCTGATAATAATACAGCTTAGATTTTTTTCTTTTTTTTTCTTTTGCGTTTTTCTAATTTTGCAGACTGTAAGAGTACAAAGGGGAGTCTGCCAAAAGAAGGAAGGAAGCATAATTAGATTTAACTTGCCCAGTGAATTGGAAGATATTCTATTCCCAGAGGCTCTCTGAAAAGCTGTAAAATTCCAGACTATATGAGTCTTGATTGCTATAATTAACATATGTGAAGTCTTTCAAGTGTCTTCAGAAGCAAATGTATCTATTGAAAACTACCTTCAAGCAGCTTTTAAGTAGAGGAGAGTTGACTCTATAGACTATAGCTCTCCATGAATGCCTACCTATTATCAAGGTCACAAGTTGATACATAATCACTAAACTGGACCTTTTTTTTTTTTTAATGAAATGCAAGCATTTAACTGTGGGAGGAAGGGAACTACATAGTCTTTGGAAAGCCATTTCATTTCCACTCTCATGAAGACAGGGAATTTATATATGTGATGCAAAAATTGTCCTTAAAAAAAGAAATAGGGGGAAAAAAACGCACCATTCAAAGAGAATTTGCTACCACCTCTTCAGTAAATTCAGAATTTTGTCTTTAGTGCCTTTCATCAATGTTGACTGGTTTGGGTGTAATTTTTTTCACCTTATGAGAGCAAGCAAGATGTACTTAAAACAATATTGTATTAATTTAGAGCTCAGGTCACAGTTTCAGAGGTTATTCTCACACTATCTGAATAACCTCAGTTTCTCCATCTGTAAATAAAGTGACTATATTTGATAACCTTAAAAATTCTAAAAAGATTTTAGATATTTATATTCTTAGAGAAATTTTAATCTTGACAATTTTTAATATTAATTGTTTAAAGCTACTTTCTACTATTAAATTTGTGATTCTACAGTTTCTATCTCCTTTTTATATTTAGCCATGCTAATAATATGAATTATACATAACATAAATAAGTTCTTTTTTAAGGAAATTACACTCAAGTTATGAATCATATGTATATGCTAACTTAGATATGCTAACATTTACAAACACTATCATACTCAGTACAAAATTACATATCAAATTCTATAAAAATATGTTCATAGAAGAAAACCCAAAGATTTGCTTTTTTCAGGGAGAAATATAGTAAAAGAAAGATGGATTAGGAGTAGTTTCTTGTTTTTAGTAGATATATGAAATTTAAAGCCTTTTCAAATGGAGTAAATTTCGTGCTTAAAATATTTCTCAAAGTTTAATTTCTACAACAAATAGACATTCCTTTTCATTCCTAAGTAGCATTTCATGTAGCATTTCCTTATATGGATGTTCTTCTACATTTAGTTTATCCTTTCACTGGTTAAAAGACATCAGCTTTGTTTCTAATACTTGGCTACTGAGAATAAAGCTGCTATACATTCTTCTCAACATACTTATGTATCTTTTTAAAAAATTATTGTACTAAGGTTTACCATGTATATTTTAGCTTAGAGTCTACCTTCAAGTAATATTATATCACTTTCTATGTACTTAAGAACCTTGCCATAGTATGTTTCAATTCCATAACCATTCTTGTGCTAATTTACTCTTAAACATGCTAAAACACACAGTGTATTGTAAATTCTCTGTGTTAGTTATCTTTTAGTATCTTACAATTCTTTTAATCCACAGAATTGAGCTTTATCTATTTTTATATCCTTCCCAGTGCTATTTATTTCTTTGTATCCCATGTTTTAGCCTATTCTTTCTCTCTGAAGAACGTTCTCTAAAACTTTTAATTTTCTTAATTTTTGTTTTTATTGAAAAAGCCTCATTTTTGAAAGACATTTTTCCTGATTAGATTATTTGAAGATGTTTGTTTTTTATTTGTTTTTCTTTCCCTTATGTTTCTTTTCCCCTGCTTTCAGCACTTTGAAGATCTTATTCCATTGTATTTTGTACAGCATGATTTTTGAAGCTACAGTTTCTATCTTTGTTTTTCTATTATGTAATATTTTCCCCATTCACTGCCTGCCTTCAGTACTCTTTGTTTTGTTTACAGCAGTTTAAATATATCTAGGTTTTGTCTGTATCTATAATTTTGGGAGAGTACTAATTCTACTTGATGACCTCTGAGCATCCCATTATTTCTCATTAATTTTAGAAGTCTTTGTCATTATGTGCCCAAATACTTCTGTATTCTTCTCTTTCTCTCCTCTTTTGGAGATTTCAGTTATACATATGTTAGAATATTTGAACTAGTTCTGCATCAATAAGATATTCAGTTCTTTTTGTTTTTTTTTTTTTCCTTCTTGTATATCAGGATGAATAATTTCTATTGACCTATCTATAAGCTCATTGATTCTTTTCTGTGTTAAGTGTAATGTTGAGCATTCTTGTTTCTATTAATGTGATTTTTTCCCCTAATATTTTCATCTGCTCCTTTCTTATAATCCCCATCATTCTGGAATTATGCATTTGGTCTTGCATATAGTCTACCCTTTCCATTAGAGCCTTTACCATATTAACTATGGTTATTTTAAATTTCTCTCTGATATTCACAACATATGTACCACATCCAAGTCTAGATCTGAAGATTGTTTGCCTATTTGGACCATGTCTTTACTTTCCTTTAAAAATATCCCACAATTATTACTGAAAATCAAACATATTGTGTATGAGAGTAGAGAAGGAAGTAAATAATTTCTATACTCAGAAATTATATGCCTTCCTTTTTCTTTCTTTCTTTTCTTTTTAACAAATGGGTTTAAGTTCCTTTAGTCAGGAGTTCAGAGAGAGTGATATTTGTTACTCTGATGAATGTACCTTATCTTGTATGTGGAGTGGGTATAGGTTTATTTTGAGGTTTAAGTTTTTCAGATACTTCCTTTGTTATGGGCTTCACAGAAGCATCTTTGTGTGCTGGTGTTCTGCTCCTGTCCCTCTCAGTAATATTCTGAGATTATTGTTTTTTTAAGATTTTATTTATTTATTTGACAGAGAGACAAGTAGGCAGAGAGACAGACAGGCTGAGCAGAGATCCTGATGTGGGGCTTGATCCTAGGATCCTGATATCATGACCTGAGCTGAAGGCAGAAGCTTACCCCACTCAGCCACCCAGGCACCCCTATTCTGAGGTAACTCTTCTTATCCAAAAATTTATAGATTCCTGGTACTGGGCTGAAGATTTGTTCTTATGAGGCCTTGTTCTTGTGTATATGTCATGCATCTGTGTTAAAGAATGTGGCCTTCCAGTTCTGCTGCTCCATTTATGGTTGTGAGCTCAGTGTGTAATCCTGCCCCTCTCACAGAAGTAGGGTTTTTCTCTGCCAATTCCCTTCCCTAGATGCAGTACATTTTCAACTGAGGACATAAGTGATGGTTGCTCTCCCACCTCACACATTATTATTATTTTTTAATCAATGGGAAAAAATGGATCTAGATGGAGTTTCTTGCCCTTCTCACATGGCCACTTCTATTACCCTCCCTCAGGTCTGCACAACAACAAAATTTTCTCAGGTCTTTTTTTCAATTATTTTCTATGAATATTTGGTGGAGTTTGTGGAGAAAGACTCTGGAATAATGTGTAGTTCCTCTCAATTTCTTTAGTCCCCAGAGTTTCAGACGCTCTCATCTGCCTGTACTTGGCATGCATCAGGTTGTCCATTCTCTTAGTTGCACTCTTTTTATTGGTGTCTAGTCGTGTTGGTCAAAAGAGTGAGCATGCTCATGCTTTCTCTGTCCCTGTAGGAAATGATGGCTGAGACAGTTATTTCCTCTGCAACATCAACTCTCTTTTGGGTTTAGTACTAAACATGAATTTGGTGTTCATTGTTTTAAGCAGGGCATTGATGTTTTAGCTCTACATCCTGGGCAGAAAGCTGGATACCACGAGCATTTGAGGCTAAATTGAGATAATAAAAATAATAAATTTACACTTATAGATTGCATGATATGTAAAGTCTTTTTTACATGCATCATCTCATTCACTAGCACAATAATACTATAAAATTATTATTTTCATTTTCAAGTTAAATAGGGGATATATAAAGAAAACATTTCGCTTGCCCAAATTGTCACATGAAGAGTAGAAAGTCAGTGCAAGCACCACATTCCAGCCATTAAGAATTAGAATTCTGGTTTCTATCATATGAGTGAGTATGTGAAAGCCATTTAAGAGACTTTATGGCTATACTCCATAAATGCTCAGCCAACAGTTTCATCATATCTCTGTTATTCTTTGTTTCAGGTTCTTGTTGATATTTATTGCCATCTCAAGATAGTCAATATCTATTAAAAACAATTCTTTTTTTTTTTGTAAGACTTTTCAATAAGTTTTTTTCTTTTATATTTTATTTATTTATTTGACAGACAGAGATCACAAGTAGGCAGAGAGGGAGGCAGAGAGAGAGAGGGAAAGCAGGCTCCCCATTGAACAGAGAGCCTTATGCGGGGCTTGATCCCTAGGACCCTGGGATCATGACTTGAGCTGAAGGCAGAGGCTTTAACCCACTGAGCCACCCAGGTGCCCCAAGTTTTTTGTTTTTGTTTTTGTTTTGTTTTTTTAACACTGTCATATCGTGATACATTTTATTAAGCACCTTGAGCATTTTAGTTCACAAATAGAATCTAAGTCATTATTGATTTCTTTTTCCCTTTCTTTGAGGGAAACAAGCTTTCCAACATGTGTTTTATTTTTAGAGGTTAATAATCAGATTTAGTGGTTAATGGGACACTTGCTTTTTGTGGGCACTATGCACAGAGCTGAAGCTTCCGGCCATTTAGGAAGGCATCCGATGTAAGAGTATGCTATTTCCCCTTTAGAGGGTAAGAAATGAGTATACAAGCAATAGAAAAATAAATATTCTGAGGGTATTTATAGGAGCTGTGCTATGCAGTTTTGACCTAAGATATTTCCCAGAACAACGGCTTAATCTAACACTGATGATTTATAAGATTTTAGATTGGCCTCTTGAAACCACAAGTCTGTGACACTGATATCTTTAATTTCCTTTTGTTTTTTCCTAGGCTAACCTTATCATTTTCAAGTACCAAATGGTCACAAGGAGAGAAATGCAGGTTGGAACATTCAATTTACCCTGAGACTATTTTGGGAGGCCCTTTCTTGATCTAATCAGAATTCCGTACATTTTCCTTTCCTATGAGGCTTTGTCTTCATGTCTTGTCATAGAACAGGACTCTTAAAATTCTTATTAGGACAAGCTCAGTTTTAACCTTCTGAGACATAATGGACCTTGATTAATTAATGAGCTAATGGACTCAAATAATATTTTAATTAATTTTGACAATCAATGTATGGACTTCCAACTTTAAGTGGTTTTTCTCATAAACATGCCATTCTCAGTGGTTGCTCTTCATTTCAAAGTAGTCTTTCATTTTATGCATATTTTTTCCTTTTTTCTTTTTGTAAACCTTTTGTTATTTATTTTAGAGAAAGCATGAGTAAGAAGAGGGGCAGAGGGAGAGAGAGCAGGAGAATCTCAAGCTGACTCTTCACCATGTGGAGCCCAGTGCGGGGCTTGATCTCAGGACCCTAAGATTACCAAAGATTACGACCACCCCAGTGCCCTGCCTTCTTCTTTTCTTAATGCCTTGTTTTTTCTTTAGACCTTAGAGCTATTTACATGGTATTTTATTCTCAGGAATAAAATTTCTTCGGGGGCTAGATGGCTCAATTGGTTAACCATCTGCCTTAGGCTCAGGTCATGATGCCCTGGTCCTGGGATCTAGAGTCTGAATTGGGCTTCTAGCTCAGAAGGAAGCCTGCTTCTCCCTCTGCCTGCTCTTCCTGTTGCTCTCTCTGCTTGTGCTCTCTTTCTCTGAAAAATCAACAAATAAAATCTTAAAAAAAAGTCTTCTCTAAAAGTTACTCAACCAAATCTAAATAATCATTTTATTTACATTCTATTTTTATTTTGTGTAGAATGTAAGGATTGGTTAATATTTTTAAGAACACCTATGTTGGGGGCGCCTGGGTGGTTCAGTGGTTTAAGCCTCTGCCTTGGGCTCAGATCATGATCCCATGGTCCTGGGATCAAGCCCCACATCAGGCTCTCTGCTTAGCAGGGAGCCTGTCTCCCTACCCCACCCCCTGCCTGTTCTCTGCGATTTGTGCTCTCTCTCTCTCTCTCTGCCAAATAATAAATAAATAAAACTTAAAAAAAAAAAGAAGAAGAAGAAGAAGAAGACCTATGCTGGAGGCAGAATTCCAAGGTAATCCCAATGACACTCACCTTTGTATAATCATTTCCCCCAGTGTAGATGGAATCTATTAATATGATATCATTTCTGTGATTATTACCATCTATGGCAAAAGGGATTTTTCAAATGTAGTTAATGTCCCAATATAATTGACCTTAAAGTAGGGAGATTATCTGAATGAACCTGACCTAATCACCTGAGCCCTTTAAATCTAGGTATAGAGGTCAGAAATGAAGAAGTCCAGGGATCTGAAGGAAAAGAAGGATTTGATGGATTTGATCATTGGCTTGAAGATTGTAGGTGCCACATGGCAAGGAATGCAAGTGGCCTCTATGAGTTGAGAGTGGCCCCTGTGTGAAGACTGGCAAGGAAATGAGGACCATATAGTCCTCTAACTTCAAGGAACTAAATTCTGCTGACAAGAATAAGCTTTGATACAGAGACTCCAGACAAGAACTCAACTTGATCAGCCTTTGATACCATAAGCAGAGTTTCCAGTAATGTTATGTAGGATTTCTGACCTACAGAACTATGAATAGTAAATAGGTAGTGTTGTGAGCTGTTAAATTTGTGGTAAATTATTATAGAGTAATAGAAATTTGTGTTAATACATCTTGATTTTGCTTGTGTTATTCTGAATATTCATTTGCCTCATTCTCCTCCTATAACTAATGATGTCTACATCCTTGTTATCTGGAAATTTAATTATTTTAAAAGAAAAATGTATCCATTAAGGTGTAGAAGTCAAACGTCTATTACATAGGTAATTTAACTTATAAGAGGAGGATCCATCCAGACTGAAGAGACTTCTATATTTATTGTCTAGTTTAATATACATGTTTATCTCATATTAAAAGATTATCTCAATAATCTTTTTTTTTTTAAAGATTTTATTTATTTATTTGACAGAGAGAGATCACAAGTAGGCAGAGAGACAAGCAGGGTTGGGGGGAAGCAGGCTCCTTGCTGAGCAGAGAGCCTGATGCAGGACTTGATCCCAGGACCCTGAGATTATTACCTGAACTGGAGGCAGTAGCCTTAACCCACTGAACCACCCAGGCACCCCAAGAACAAAAATCTTGTAGGGAAGAAAAACAAAACAAAACAAAACTGAAAAACAGTCTAAAGAGTGACAAAACAGGGGCACCCGGGTGGCTCAGTCAGTTAAGTGTCTGTCTTTAGCTTAGGTCTTGAACCCAGGTCCTCAGATCAAGCCCCTTCATCAAGCACCCTGCTCACCCTCCCTTCCACTTGTGTTCTCATTCGTGCTCTCTCGCTCATGAATAAATTTAAAAAAAAAAAAAAAAGACTAACAAAACAATGCAGTCTGAGCTCACTAACTCTTAATTATGCTTGTTTTAAGAAGAACAAGGAGAGTATGTCAAGCAACGGGTGAGTTTACTTTTACTTGCCAGAGTGGGTGGGCTAGATTTAACAGCGAGACGAACAAATGCCTTGCTTGTTAAAGGGAATTTTAAGATGCTGTCTAGCAAGTGTTCTAGAGTCAGATGGAGAGCCATCATTAAGTACAAACCTGTGTTCCTTTTAGTCCTTGAAATTTTGAAGTTGTTTATTGCCACAGCATAACTTTAGTTCTTCTATTTTTATAATATTTTTTAAAAGATTTTATTTTTTGAGAAAGAGAGAGAGAGATCATCATCTGTGGGGAGGGCTAGAGGAGAAACAGACTCCACACTGAGCAGAGAGCCTAATGTGGAACTCAATTCTGAACTCTGGGATCATGACCTGAGCCAAAGGCAGTAGCTTAAATGACTAAGACACCCAGGTGCTGTATTCCATATTTTGAGGTGTTAAATACAAACAGCATCCTAGACCCTTTGCTTTCTTTCATCATCAAATATTCATCATTGAATCCATAACAATCTTCTTTGTTTCTATCTTCAACATGTATCTACTCCTCCCCATTTACTGCTTTTTACCTTGATCCAAGTACCATGTCTTAGTTATCCCTTGCTGAGATTACTACATTAAACTTTGAATTGGTTTTCATAAAGACTGATTCAGTACCCTCCCGAAAAATATATATTTGGTCAGATAGTTTATCATAAAATGTAGTATGTGATCATTGGATGAAATATTCTAAGCATGAAAGGCTCTTTAACATGAGGTCTATTTCTACAAATAAGAGAGGTTACCTACAATATGAGAAATCACCTAGATTCTAGTCATTTTGAAACAAAAGTAGCTTATGCTAGCTGGCCAGGTAAACACTGCAGACATATAATCAATTTTATTAAAATAAGTTTTTTTAGAGAATATCTAAATATGAAAGATAAGCAAAAAGAACCATGTTGTGTTGAATTAGATTTAGAAATGTTGATGTTGACTTATGATTCAATAAAAGTATTTGTTTTCTAAGAGCTAAGAGCTGAGAAAGGGTTCCAAAATCCATGATACCTCTAAAACAAGGAGCACATTTAGCACTCTGACTCATTTTAAAATGTCTTCTCCCACTATATGGGACTAGGATACTTGGTGAAATGGCCAGTTAATAATAAGAATTATTATGTCAGTGAGAAAGCAAAGCTCAAAAACCAGAGAGAAGACACCAAAAGGACACAGGAGCCAACTTGAATGGGCTGTCATTGGTCAAATTAGACCCATATAAGTATCAAAATCAGTAAAGAAAGTGATGGACTATTGCATATATGTCAAGTATATGATGTGTTCTATAAAATATTTAAAGATATTGTACTCGAATTAACACTGACTTACACCCAGATAATTCAAATGTAAAAAATTCAATAAAGAAATTATTTAGGGAGTGTGACAAGTCTAAGGAAGCCAGAAAAAGACACTGAGTTCCCAGAAATTAATAGTAGTAGGAAGAAATGAATTGGGGAAAAAAGAGGGCAGGGAACTAGTGTCACAGGAACTAAGTGAGAACTGGAACTGTGGAGTAATAAGAGAAAAAAAAAGGAGTTAAGAAGGTATCCAAAACAGGGGGTGGGGATCTCTTTGTTCTGTCCAGTTATATCCTGTTGGAACCTTCTCTTAGCCCCACTGGCAAGAGTGTCCAGTTGATCCATCCACATGAGCTGTGCCCACGTGGAAGGTAGAAAAAATAAATGTCATTAGCAGAGTATCATCCCTTTCCAAGAAAATTCCACCTAGATGGACATTACAGTTTAGTCTATTTCTAGGATTTGATTCGAATTTTCTTTTCTAAGTCACCTTAATTCTATTTTATAGTCAGTCCACTTACTTCTGGCTCTGGAACATGACAAAGATATCTTGTTGATTGGTATGCCAAGTCCTTTTACTTGTTCAAATATATCTTATAATAGCTATTTTATTTTAAGGAATTTTCTGAGAGTCTACTTTTCAATCTGCTGTTGCAACAGTATCCAACCGATTTCAGATTCCTCTTGACCTAATAATACTTATTCTCTTCTTTCTACACGACACAAAAAGAAATCAAGAGAAAACAGTGTGATAATGCCTAAGGTATTAAAACTTCAAAATTTATTCAGTCAAAAGCACACAGTTTCCAACTTACTCTTAAAGAAACTTGAAATACTTTTCTACCATCATCATTTTTCCCTCTCCACTATATCATTTTCATCAGCATAAAAACATATTTTAATAGAACTCATCTTAAAAAGGAGAAAAAAAACCTTATTTGACCTCATCCTCTCTCCAGGTATTTTCTCATTTATATCAAAACTCTTAAAATCATTGTCACAACTCCTTTTCTTTTCTTTTAATATGCTGTAGTCGGGATTTTTTATTATCATTTTACAGAAAAATTGTCATTTCAGTTATCAATAATCTCCACATTACTAGTCCAGTGGTTGAGTTCAATGTCATCATTATTAGCATTAAGTATATATGATTGCTCAATCATTCCCAAATTATTTTATTCCTTTCGCTTTTGGGACACCATTTTCCTTCAGTTTTCCTCCTATCTTGCTCAGTGGGTACACTTTCTCTATTTGTTTTCCCTCACTTTCCTGACCACCCAATTTTGTGTGTTCCATGGTGTATGTAGTCCTCGTGATTTTTCTCTTTGTATACTTTTGTACATAGACATTCATATATAACTAATATTATGGCTTCAAACATTTAATTCTAAACCAGATTACTCTCCTGAGTTTTATAACCCTATAGACAACTCTGTTGTGGGCATCACTATTTGGATGTCTAATCAGAATGATCAATTTAGCATGTTCAGACTAAATGTCTTCTGGAGAATACTAAGTGCTATTGACCAAACACGCCCAGCCTACACCTTTTGGGCACATGGTAAAATTTTTCTCTACCTCCTCTTTGAATATAAATGTGGATATATGACCTCTTTTGGTAAATAAAATATTAAGTGTAAATTGAATTTAATTTCTGGAAACAAATTTTAAGATTTAGTGCATGAGTCAATATGTTTGCTAACCTGTGTCAGAGTGATTGTTAAATTACATAACAACATGGAGCCTTAGTCAGCCTGGGTCCCTGAGGGGCTATGACAAACAGAGCCTTTTTTTGAAAATTTCCTCTGGACATGCGTCATAGCCATAGATAAATTTTAAAAAGATTTACTTATTTGTTTTAGACAGGCAGGGCAGGGAGGAGCAGAAGTAGAGAGAGAGAGCAATCCTCAAGCAGGTTGCCCACTAATCACGGAATGGGACTTGATCCCAGAACCATGAACTCATGACTTGGGCCAAAATCAAGAGCTGGCTGCTTAACCAGCTGAGCCACGCAGGCACCCCTCCTTGGATTTTTATAATCACTCACTGATGAAAAACCTCCAATAACTTCCCATCTCAGTCAAGAGATAGTAAAATCTCAATAAAACGAACAATGCCTAGCCCTCCTATTTCACTGACCTTGTCCCTGGTATACTAGCCTTTTGGTTGTTCCTTTAACATGTGCCAAGTGTGCTCTCTCCTCAGATATTTTCATTTGCCAATCCCTCTACCTGATATATTTTCCCCATTATTTCTTAATTTGGCACCAATCAATAAATCTTTCAACAAATTTAAACAGCCTCTTCTTCCACTTTCAGAACTCCTTGTAGTCTTTCTTTAGCTTAATTTTCTTCTATATAAACTGACATTATATTTATTGACTCTTTTTTATTTTCTCTTTCCCTCACTAGAATGTAAGTATTTTCAGAATCAGGCAATGACTGACTTGATTAATATATTTCATGAATAAAAGTATAAATAATTCCATGAGATAGTTAACTACAGGGATGGAAAATAAGCCCAATCCCAAAGGTCATCTATTATGTGTTGGCTGTGGTTATCTAAGTTTTATGCAATGGTTAGATAGGCCATATGTGCTCAGTAGGAAAGAGTCATGATCACTTAGAGATAGTCTTTAGGACTTTAGAGGGGTTGACATTTGCTGGCTTCTAGAATATCTCATGAAAATAACACACACACACACACACATACACACACACAAAACAAAAACAAAAGCAAAACAAACCTGAAATCTCATCATGACAGTAAAACCTATCCTGATTTATAGTCAGAGATTTAAAGAGTTTTATTACTCATAGCCATGGTGGTGATAGTAGTGATTATAAAGGTAGAAGGGAAGTTAATTTCTGACCTGGTGCCCTTAATAATTTACAAAATCATAGTGGTCATCTTAAATCCCCTTTCCTCACATATTCAGCCTCTCTATCTTTCTCTTTCCATGCCTCCCTACCCTTTTTCTCTGTTGTCTTAGCTTCTTTACTTCCTTGCCTCTATTTTTGTCTTTGCTGTGAAGTCATTTGGCTGCATTCTCAGATACTAGGTAGTCCCCCTGACAGTAATAACAACTAATGCAATTTTTTCCCTTCTCTTCTCATTAGGTTGTGTGATCCAATTGCCAC